>NC_134092.1:56799567-57122452 GCF_000715075.1 Nicotiana tabacum | reverse complement strand
GCACCTTAGGGGCCTATCGCTACACCATGACTTCAGGAGACTTTGGCCCACTTCATGAGTGTATTCGAGAGTTTGGCACAGGAAAGGTTGATTCCGGTTTCACGACTACTTCACAGGCTGAGGGAAGAGCCCAAACTCCCGTCGCCCGTACACTAGAGCTGCTGGATCATGCCTATCAGACACTGAATTTTATATCATTGCAGCCAGTAGTTGCAGTCCATCCCGAGGTATGGCATGTCGTGTCTGCTGAGGGATAGAAGAGTTTGGAGAGGTTTCAGAGACTACGTTCTCCCTAGTTCAATAGAGGGGCTTCTGAGGATTCTCAGAGTTTCTTGGATCAATGACATGGCATTCTGCGTACTTTGGATTTGGTGGATTCGAGTGGGGTTGACTTTACTACTTTTCAGTAGACGGGGCTAGTATACTGTCACGTCCCAACCTTGGGGAGTGCGACCGGCGCTCGACTGAGACATCCCGGTCAAGCAAGCCTTCTACCCAGCCTTACCCATGAGCAACTTGAAATAAATTGTAAGAAAAAGACATGAAGGGGATAAAAGAGTTAGATATCATGTTTCATTACTTACAACAGATGCATTCATGATTACCAAAAGATTACAAAGTGTAACCAAATGGTTACAACATATATAGTCGATTTAATCAAATCAAAACGCCACTCACACTATGCCTACGGAGCCTTTAAATGGAACAGAAGAGTAGTATGATAGTGCTGGTGACAATGCCCCAACTATACTTGAAAAATACAATGTACAAGGAGCAAAAGACGCAAGACCCCGATAGGAAGTGGGGCTCACCAATTCAACTGAGATGAGGGTGTGCCGCTATCAATGATCGATGTCGCCTGCCCACTTGCATCCATTAAAGATGCAGCATCCCCGGTAACAGGGACAATAGTACATATGAAAAAGTACTAGTATGTAAAGCAAAATATCCTCTTATTGGATAGAGTAACAACATAAAGGGAGAGAAACATAAAATCAATGAGACCCTCAAATAATATTAAGAATGCCAAGTTAAGAGCAAGGTAAATCTTTAAGTAAATATCAATGTTCTAAGTTTGGAGATCTTTAGTACCGATACACCACTATGCATATAGCATGGAGTCCGATCTCCGCCCGATCGGCTAAGCCGTCTCACCCCAAAGTACGAAGATTGACATAGAAACACAACACTACCATGTGCGTGTCATGGCGTCTGATCTCCGCTTGATCGGCTTAGTCGTCTCAGCATAATGATGTGTGGTTAGACATGGTCCTTGCTAGCTATCAACTCATCCCAATCAAGGATAATAATCTCAATACAATATAATGAGATCTTGTCCCTCAATTAATCCCTACACCGACACATGTAGTTTCAGGCTTGGGCTTTAGTAACCTAGCCTTCTTCGATGACCTAACGATACTCCCAAAAATATCATGTAAAAGAATCACATTAATTTCATGCCTTTCATACTTGCTTTCACTTTATTGGCACTCTTGGCCACAAATGTAAATCATCATTCTTTGCACGATGGCCACATTTCATATTTCATACTTTCATTTGACATGGATTATAATTCATTTAAAGGCTCATATAAATCATCCAGAAAATCAAAGCTTCAGTTCATGAATACATAAGAGCTTAGAATACATTGGAAACATTTACAAATAGGAGCATAGTAATTTCAATGGAACCATGGATTTAATTCATAATCGTTTGATGATTCGATCATACTTGGACTATTTTCCAAGGGAGAGCATGATATACATATAGAGTAAGTGAGACATGATTTGGGTAATTAGACATTCAATAAGTCAAAACATTTGTGATGATTTAGCATAATAAGAATGGGAGCTTGGTCAAATCGCACTTGGAATTCATAAAGAACTCACGGAAACTCGATTCTATGGTAGGAGTTTAGCCAACATACCTCCATTAAACTTTCCTTAGAACTACTACAACGTTCCAAAACTCCTAGCAGTTTCAATCTATAGAGACATAATAAAATCGAACCATAATTAGGAAGGGGTTTATAGGTTCAGCTCATTTAAGCATTTCACCAAACACTAGGTGTGAAAATTTGGCTAAAAGGTCTTATGGTAGTAATCCTTCACCCCACAACCAATCCCCATATCAACAGCTCACCAATATTAGTTCAACAACCTCCCTACCACCTTTATTGGTACATGCATGCACAATGACCAACTTCCACTCTCAAGAATCATACTTCCCACTGAGTTATATTCAGCTCGTATCCGAAATTAAGATTTAGGAGTAGAACATTACCTCTTAGAAAAAGACCTTGTGAGTTCTTCCCTTTAATTTTCAAACTTGAGCAAGAAATTGAAGTGGGCAGATGTTAGTGCCTCTCCTTCTCTCTCTAGCTCCCTTCCCCTCTCTCTAAAATCTCATATTTTTGCCTTCAAAATAACCCCTATTGGCTTTTAATCAAAATATGGTCGGGTTTTAAAATACATAAAATGGACCCTCCGAACCCAACTCTGCGATCACAGAGTGCACCGCAGAACAGGTCTGTGGTTCATGAAAGGGACCGCAAAATTGACCTCCAAAACTAGGCAGGCCTGTTCAAGTCTGCAACCGATTTGCGGTCCACAGAGCAATTATGCGGTCGCATAGTAGATTGTGAATCCTCCCTCCATAATTCCTCATGCTGATTCTGCGATGGAAGTGCGGCCCGCAAAATAGTTATGTGGTCGCATATTGGACCGCAAAATAACCTTCAAAATTTAGCTTCTCCTATTCAACTCCGCGGAGATTCTACAGTCAGCGGAACAGTTCTGGCATTGTATAATGGACCGTAGAAACACCATGTTATGCAAAACAAATTTCTACCAACTCCAGAATACATTGCTCGACCCAAAAAGTCCGTACTGCTACAACCTTCCAACACGTTAGCCCATCTCGGCAACATAAAACCTTAAATTCCTTGCCAAAATTTTACGGGGCCTTACATCCTCCCCCGCTTAGGATCATTCATCCTTGAATGAGTGTCAAAGTCTGCCATAGACACCCAATGTGACTCATCTCTTTATTCAGACACCAAAAGTTCCAAATTTGACTAATTCCCCAAATTTTCAAATATTTCGGCAGAGTCTCCCCTATATTTGAGCCTATCCACTTGTTAGAACGCCCCAGGAACCAATCCCACAACATATTCATAATCCAAAGACGTAATACAGCATGAAAACAACACTAATCGTAATCTCATAGGCATTATATTACCAAAAGGGGCTTTTAGCATAACTATACAAGTTGAACATAATTCATGGAAAGTAAACTTCTAACATTCTTTTAGAACAAAACTACTTGGTTACACAAGCAAATGAGGGTATTTCCTTCTCATCTCTTCCTCGGCTTCCCAGGTGGCCTCTTCAGTTTGTTGGTTTCGCCATAGTATTTTCACGGAGGCAATCTCTTTATTCCTCAACTTTCAGACTTGTCCATCAAAGATGGCATTCGAAATCTCCTCATAAGTCAATTCTTCATTAATTTCAATAGTCTCTACCGGAGCGATGAGCGTCGGGTCTCCGATTACCTTCTTCAACATGGACACATGAAACATCGGGTGCACTAAAGACATCTCTTGAGGTAACTAAAGCTTATAGGCCACTTGACCAACCCTTTGTATGATTATGTACAGTCCAATATATCTTGGATTCAATTTCTCTTTCTTCCCAAATCGCATTATACCCTTCATGGGAGAAACCTTTAAAAATACCCAATCATCCTCTCTGAACTCTAAATCCCTGTGACGTACGTCCGAATAGGACTTCTAATGATTCTGAGCAGTTTTCAACCGTTCCTTAGTGATCTTGACCTTCTCCATAGCCTGATGCACGATGTCTGGCCCTATCAATTATGCATCCCAACACCAACCGATGGGAGATCTATACCTCCTACCATATAGAGCCTTGAATAGTGCCATCTGAATGCTAGCGTGATAGATGTTGTTGTAGGAAAATTCTATGAGCAGCAAATGATCATTCCAGCTACCTATGAAGTCAAGAACACAAGCACGCAACATATCCTCCAGCGTCTGAATAGTCCACTATGCTTGCCCGTCGGTCTGCGGATGGAAGGATGTACTAAGATTCTCTAGAGCTCCTAAACCTTGCTGATATTTCTGCCAGAAATTAGTTGTGAACTATGCTCCTCGATCTGAGATAATGGAAATAAGATGCCATGCAACATGACTATTTCCTTGATATACAACTGAGCATAATATTTTGCTGTGTCGGTGTCCTTAACAGGCAAGAAGTGTGTTTATTTCGTGAGTTGGTCCGCAATTACTCAAATCGAGTCAAACTTACAAGACGTGCGAGGTAGACCTACCACAAAGTCCATATTGATCACTCCCACTTCCATATTTGAATCTCTATATTCTGCGCCAACCCACCGAACCTTTGGTGCTCGGCCTTCACTTGCCGATAGTTTGGACATCTTGACACAAAGTCCACTATATCCCTCTTCATGTCATTCAACCAGTAGACCTCCTTGAGGTCCTGATATATCTTCGTAGAGCCTGGGTGTATAGAATACCTAGAATTGTGAACCTCGGTCATGATTCTTTGTCGGAGACCGTCAACGTTCGGAAAACACAATCACCCTTGGAACCTGAGTGAACCATCATTCATGCCAAGAGAAAAAGCTGTAGTTTTGTGTTAATGAATTCCCTCCTTCAACTACAGCAATAACGGATTGTCATATTGTTTATCCTTGACTTTCACTACGAGTGATAATTCAACCCTATTTTGTACAATCATCCCACGTTCGCTAGAGTCCGTAAGCCGAAATCCCAAACTAGCAAACCGGTGAACTTCCTTGGCTAACAGACTCTTATATGCTCCCAAGTGAGCCAAACTACCTAAGGATTTCTGGCTAAGAGCATCCGCCACGACATTAGCCTTCCCTAGATGATATTAAATATCGATGTCATAGTCCTTGAGTAACTCAAGCCATCTTCGTTGCCTTAGATTTAGCTCCTTCTGCTTTAAGACTCTTATGATCCGTGAATATGTCCACATGGACCCCATACAAATAATGATGCCAAATCTTCAATTCAAACACCACCGCCGCGAGCTCTAAGTTATATGTCGGATAATTCTTCTCATGGTTCTTGAGTTGCCTAGAAGCATAAGTGATCACCTTGCCATGTTGCATTAACACACACCCGTGTAAAACCCTTGAAGCATCACAGTACACCACAAACCCATTCGTACCCTTTGATAGGGTCAACACTGGTGCCGTACTCAACCTTGAGTTCAACTCCTGAAAGCTCTTTTCACAAGCATCTAACCACTGAAATCTAGCTTCCTTCTGCGTCAATTTAGTCAATGGAGAGGCAAGAGAAGAAAATCCTCTACGAACCTTCTGTAGTACCCAGCTAAGCCCAAGAAACTGCGAATCTTAGACGGAGTTGTAGGTCTAAGCCAATTCTTCATAGCTGCAATCTTTTGAGGATCAACTTTAATCCTCTCACTAGAGACAACATGACCCAAGAAAGTGAAAGACTCGAGCCAAAACTCACATTTTGAGAACTTTGCATACAATTTGTGTTGATATAGAGTTTGCTAGACTACCCTGAGATGGTCGGCATGTTACTCCTGACTTCGTGAATACACAAGGATGTCGTCAATGAACACTATCACAAAAGAATCGAGAAAAGGCTTGAAGACCCAATTCATAAGATCCATGAAAGCTGCTGGGGTATTCTGGTATGGCCCAAGATAGTCAACACGCGCTTTGGATGTCAATTGATGGCCACTATCACAATTGGGAGGCTATGTGTGTAATTTGCCCTCAAATGAAGACTAATAATTGACTACACTTAGCTCCTTATAATTAGCTTAGGGGTATTTGGGTCATTTGCAGCCAAACACCACTCTAGTATAAATAGCCCTTAAGGCTTTTATTTTAGGTAGACTTGATGAATAATAAACTTGAAGTCATGCAAGTCTCATACTCTATCCTTATCTTTTAATTTATGCATTTATATATATGCCTTCAATTCCTTTATTTCCTTATTTATGCTTTCATTAGCCCTAAGTTAGTCTTAGGCCTCATTTGTTTTTTTAAGATTAAGACGTCTGAATCTGAATACACGTCTGAATATCAAGATGTGTATTAAGATTAAGACATCTGAATCTGAATACACATCTGAATGTTAAGATGTGTATTAAGATCTGAATACTAAATGATTAAGACTGTTTGATTTTTAACATTTGAATGCATAAAATTTACGTTTATTTGAAAATTAATAAGCATAAATTTAAATAAAATACAAATTAATCTAATATTCCATCACTAAAATTTATAGCTTTTTAAAATATGATAGTTGTTGGTGGTGATGGCTAACGGTAGTGCTTGTGAATGCCGACTAAAAGCGGTGGTTGGTGGTAGATTTGGTTGATGGTGGTAGTTTAGGGTAGTAGCTAGTGATGATTGGTAGTGATAGCTATTGTGATTGAGGATGGTGGTGGTGGGTGGTGATAGTTAATAATGGCGGGTGGTGGTAGTGGTAGTTGTGATTAAGGAAGATGGTGGTGGGTGGTGGTAGTTTATAATAATGGGCAGTGCCAGCTATGGTTGTTGATAGTTATGGGGTGGTTAGTTGTGGTAGTTAAGGTGGATGAGTATTGGTTGTGGTTGAGAATGATGGTAATGGGGATGGTGGGTGGTGGTAGTCGACAATGATGGCGGCTATGATTGAGGATGATGGTGGTGGTGGTTGAGTATGGTGTTGTTTGGGTGGCATGGTGGTAGTTGATAATGGTAGGCAGTGGCGGCAGTTAATAATGAATATGGATGATAGCATCTTAATGAAATTAACTCTCTCTTATAGATCTTAATGATACAGACATATTCAGACCCATTAAGTGATTGTGAAGTAAAAAAAACACACTTAACAATTAAGATCTGCATAATTAAGATTCAGACTTTAAAAACAAACGCACTTAATGTCTAAGATGTGAATGGTTAAGATTCAGACCTCCGTTAAGTGCAAAACAAATGAGGCCTTAGTTGGTGAGCAATTAGTAGTGAATGCTTAACTGCTTAATTACTTTCAATGGGGTTTCAAGAGTTGTCAATTTATTGAGGGTTTTCATAACTTAGGGTTACAATTGATTGTGTTCATAAATGTAATTAGGCTTCATTTCTTAATTGGTTCTTGTTCTTCCAATCAATTGTAGGTCTAACTCTTATTTTCATAACTTAGGGTTACAATTGATTGAGTTTATGGGTTAATTAGGCTTCATATGCTAATTAATTCTTTTTCTTCCAATCAATTGTAGGTGTAGCTTTTATTTTTGATTTCGCGTGTTTTGCTATATTTGTATTTTCATTCATAGTCCGTATCATCTTGGTATCAGAGCATTGTTCTACCAATCCTGGTGTCTTTGTTTTGATTATCATCAAATCTGAAAATAAAAAAATCAAAAATTTCCAACATTTTTTTTAGAAATATGGGTGTGTTCTTCACTATTTCATTGGAATTCCTTGTTCTCAGCTCGATTTTGGTTATAAAAATTGATAATTTCTTCATTATCTGATTTGAGCTGAATTTCAAAGTTAGGCTTGAATCTGAGCACAAATATTTGAAACCCGTTTGTGCCAAGTTCGTCGAAGAAGTTGGGTAACGTTCAAATCTGAAATTAAGGTTCGATTTCATTTGGGTATTCGAAATCCTTGCTGGAACGAATTTGTGGATATGAAGTTGAAGGTTTGAGATTGTTTTGAAGCTGGTTCCTAGGGTTTTTGTTCAGAAATTTCGAACTAATTTGACGGAGAAGACGATCTAGGGAAAAGTTGATTTCGTGAAAATTTAACAAATTAGGTACTGGGATTTGTTCGTACTGCTGTTGGGAAGTCATATCTGAAAGTTTGAGTTCGATTTAGTGAAGTATTGAGCGAGAATCAAATTTCCTGCCATCGAAGCTCGAAGAACATGAAGAACAGTCGTGACCTTGTTGTGCTTCAGCTGGTCGACTGAAAATTTGAAGTCGAGCGTCGCCATGCAAACACTTCAGTTCATCTTCACGCACAGAAATGATTCTCTAAGCTGGTATTTGCAATTCGTTCTTGAATTGTAAGACTGAAATTTCATATTTTGTTTTTTTGTTGTCGTTTAATTTAGATCCAGTTTTCTGAGTTTAGAACTAGAATTCAACCTTCAATTCTGGGATTGAATTCTTGTGGTGGTGTCTCTTGAAACTTGAAGGCAATCAGTTCCTTAGCTGCATTATTAGCAACACTTCTTGAGTTGTTGTCTGATTTGTGAACTTGAATTTAATCCTTGTTTCTGCTGTTGAACTTGTGAAAGTTTGGTTATCTCAATCAATTGTAGTTGCTCTAACAAGCTAAGAATTTTGAATTGAGTTCATTGAGTAGTTTGATCAACATTTTGTACTGGATTTTTCACATTTTAGTCCTAATATTTGCTGCTGAAAATAATTTCTGGTTGTTCTGAGTGATGTTTTGGTTTCATATCTTCCATAGTTGGGAAGTTTGGTTGAGTTCTATTTTGAGAAGGCTTTGTTCCAGTTGTTCTACATAGTTTTGGCTGGAAAGGTTCTGCTATTTGAGTCCTGCAATTGTTCAGTTCATGAACGTAAACAACCCAGTTTTCTGTTGTATTTGAAACAATTTCTGCACTGTTTGGACTGCAGAGATCTGCAGTTTTGTATAACTTTCTGCAGTTTCTACAAGCTGCACAGTCCAGAATTTCTATGCAAACAGTTTTTTGCATATTCCCTGCAATTGATTTTGAGCCAGATCCACATCAGTTTTTGCAACAAATTTGACCATTTTGCGATTATTTAGGTGTAAGTTTGCTTACACAAAAAAATGGATGACAATTGAATTTATACGCTGTTCTAAGGATACGTAGTATAACTTAGTACAAATTTAGAAAATATATAAATGAATATTGAAATTAACTGTAAAAGAAAATAAATGCAAACCGAGTGAATTAGTTAGCCTAGACTTTCTAGTTTAATCAACTAAATGGAGAGTAACGGATATAAGAGCAAAGTGACTCAATATCAAAACCAGAAGAAAATGCAAATATTGCTTTATATTCTATGAATCTGAATCAGTATGTGTCTGCGAATGCGAATGTCTCTGTCCCTTACAAATGATCAGACCCCCTTTATATAGTAGGAAAGTCCTATTCTTAATATCATTTTTTAAATACAGCAAGGAATCCCATGATAGATTAATTAATTGGTCTTTCATTGATATGCGCCGTGATTTCCGTCGAGATTCTCGCACAATTGCGGATATTCCGGCTTTCTGTTTTTTGGCTCGATAACCTTTCCTTGATCTCGGCCGATCTCGATTTCGATCGATCTCTATTTTGTTCGATCCCGATCTTGGCCAATCTCGATCTTGATCGGTCTCTATTTTGCTTGACCTCGATCTTTGGCCAATCTCGATTTTGATCGGTCTTTATTTTGCTTGACCTCGATCTTGGTCGATCTCGATCTTGATCGGTCTTTGGGTCTCGAGCTCGGCTACCTAACTTCGCATCATGGCTCGATATTATACAAAGTCGAACCTTGGTCTATCATGTTCGATTAATCATACGAAAGGCAAACTCAAGTTTGACCGTATACAGATAGTCCCCTCATTTCTCGGAAAGAAGATAGTGAGAAACGATATGAATTTTTGAACTTTGACTAGATGTGTAATGATGTCAGCGATGAGCCCGATTATGACGTATGTGACAAACGTCCCGTCAGTCCAGTTGCCAAGGCATTAAATGCCTGTCAGTCATTGGTCGACCACTACCAGTTCTGAACCGTCATTATTAGGCTTTAAGTATCCAAACTTTCATACTTAATCAAACTTTTCACTCAAAGCTTCTTCTCTACGTTTGCATTTTCTTCAGAAAATCCCTTTGCTTCATAATTTACACACCGTATACAACCCTAATTTTCTTTATCCTTGTTCATCAATGGCGAAAACCTCCAAACAGTGCCGCAAAAAGAGGCCGCTTCTTCGTCACGACCCGCCAACGGTGAGGATGCGGCGGAGCCTCACCTTGAGGAATTCGTTTCGGTAGGGTGTTCAACTGTCATCGACTTTAAGGTCGAAAAAGCCTACTCGGTATCGGACCTATGTGAGCTGATCTCGAGGTACCAATGTACAATCACCGAGAAAATCCTCGACAAAGTGAAAAAGAAATACAACTGGGGCGAAAAGCATGTGGTGGTCCCATCGCCTGAAGAATCAATTATTACCCACGTGGAGGGGTTCTTAAGTGTTTATACTTACCCTTTCACGTTGGGTCCCTTAGACCCTGTCATCGTCGCCTTTTGTAAGAGATACGACGTGACCCTCGGCCAGATCCATCCTTCTTTCTGGAGAATAGTGATTCTCCTCCGATTCTTCTCAAGCAAAATGGAGGGGTGTCTTTTCACCCTCGATCATCTTATGCGCCTTTACAGTCCCCGACTCTATTGAGGAGGGCTAATCAAGCTTGCTCGCCGAGCCACCAAAGCCCCGTTCTCGAGCATAGACGAGACTCGTGATTGAGGTTGGATGTGCCGATTTGTTTGAATAAGAACTTCAGACCTGATCCCCGCTGATGACATGTCGTTTGAGATATGAATCGTGAGTAGTATCCCCCTTTGAACGTTTAATTTTGTGGCTCTGCTTTCCATTTTCTTTATCTACTTTTTCTATGTTTGTTACAGCTAAGGCCTAGATGCTGGAACCGATTCTGAAACTTAAACAATGGGTTGAAGGTCTGGTGCTGCAGAGACCGTACCCCGAGCGTGCTTGGATTGAATTATCAAAGGGTCGATGGGAGGCCCGCAGTTATGGTAAGTTTCTTTCTTATAACGGTTATTGTTTTGATCTTCTTCTCTTGCCTACTCCCCTTTTTCCTTCATAGGCCTTGGGAAGGACGTTGCCATGAGGCCCCATCTGGTGACGAAGAAGTCCTTGCTCTGAGGCAGGTTATAGAGAGGAAGAGAAAAGGGGCTATGAGATCTCCGGTCTCGGAAAAGAGAAAACCGACGAAGAATTCTCGCAAGCCAAAGGGGGGCTCCGGTATTATTCCTTCGGACTTGATCCGCCGATTAAGGGATGCGCCCAAAGAAGGAGAAGTGGGGGTAGCCTGTGTGCGGACTAATGTTGTGATACAACAATCCTCCGAATCGGCGGAGGTCGATAAGGGAGCTCTGGCCATAATTCCTGAACAAGGAAAAGTTGAGGCCATTCCATCCCGAGCTGAGATGGTCGAAGGACAGACTGGGGGCAAGGCTTCTCGGGCAACAGAAGATATCTCGAGGGACGAGCTTGGGATAGTCGACATTACTGGATCCCCTCAGATTTTAGATGCTATGATCCGTGAGGCTAATATGTTGGAAAGTCGACCTTACGAGGGTATTTAGGGGTTGATTGATATCCATGGCTTTCTGGATGGGCTCGAGTCCATTGACTCGGAGGATATTATTGGGTTTTGTGGATTACCAGTACCGAAGAAAGCATCATGGTCGGGCACGATCGGGTCTTCATCGAGCCCAAAATTGGTTGACCGATTCCTGGCCCCTAGTGTTAATCCCGACCGTAGGTGGAAGATAGTGCTCTCCTTCCCGGAGGATGCCCGAGTTTTCTCTCCCCCGTAGGGATTGCTAGTTACCTTAGGTCCTTGATGACCGAAGAGGATCAAGCCCTGATGAACGCGGTAGGAGCCGCTTGCCTTTTCAACGAGGCCCAACATGCTCTGAATCGGGTAACTTCGAGGGTATCTCTATTGTTTCTTTTATACTCAGCGTTGTAGATAATTCTAACATCTTCTTCCTTGTTTGTAGGCTTCGGTGTTGCATCACGAGGCTTTCCTCCGAATTCGGGAGGAGCATGAGGCTGAGGTTCGGAACCTCACTAAGAAGAATGACACCTACAAACATCATAGTGAGAAGCTTCGGGCAGATTTGGCAACGGCTCGAGATGAGCATGCCGAGATGGCTGAGCAGGTATTTCGAGTGCTTCACGATAGTGAAGATGAATTGGAGATAACTACTAATTATCCGATTCTGCAGGCCTGGTAGAGGTTCGAACAAATCAGACGGCTCCAAACGCAGGTGGATGCGATATATGCTGAGGTGGAAGAATTTAAAAAGAACATGGACATTCTAGCCTTGAAAAAGGAGATCGTCCAAGCTCAACTGGAGTCAGCCGAGACCAGCTGAGACCCAACTCCAAGATACGAAAGAGAAAACCTCGATGCAGGTCGAAAAGATCAACGAGCTTCAACATCGGTTGGATTTGGCTGTTTCTGATAAGGCAAGCTTGGCCGATGAACTCGAATTGGCCAGATCCGAGGTGGCCGTAGCCAGATCTGAGGTGGCCGAGGCTAACAAAAGGGCTGATGCTAAAGTGGCCCAGTTTAGGGTCGATGTCGAAGTCAACCAGGCCAAGGCCAAGGGCATGGTCGAGCATGCGAAATGGTAGGCTCGAAGGGAAGCCCTCGAAGGGCTTCGATATCATGGCTGAGGTCGAAAAGGCTAGAGTAGAGGAAGCCATGGACCGAAAGCTAGCCTTTCCTGAGGAAGACTCCAAAAGTTCGAACGAATCCAAAGACGGAGAGGTTTCCGAGAACGGAGATGCGACCCTCGATGAAGACCCTCTTAGGACTTTTTATTTTTTCTTTTTTGAGGCCGTTTTTTGGTCGTTGTAAATTTTGGCCGATTTGGCCTTTGTAAAAACTAAGTATAAATATAAGGCTTTTCTTGCCCTTTCGGCTCTCGTATTTTTCCTTTGCTTTTTTGTTATTTACAAAGGTCGAAAATGCCTTAGCATAAAATAAGGTTGTGTTCGAGGGTTCAAACAAACTTTGACTTTATTTCCTTTCTGGGTTTAGGCGTTATCGGGGTTCGATGTTTATCAATATTTTTCCCAAAAAATATCTTAAGTCTGAGATTTTGCCGAGGATAGCCTTTTAGAACCGGTTGTGAAAGAATTTTTTATTTATTGAAAGCCTATTTTTATTACGGATTTCGGACGTCTCCGAGCCGTGTTAAATTAGCCGTAGCCTTTTAGTTCGGGAGTTACCCATTGGGCTTGTTTTCCCATTTTATCTGGGTTTGCACGAGATAGTAGTTTCCGAGTGGGGTGGCCATGATTTTTAGAAATCGGGACGTTGCCTATTAGGTCTTTTGCTCCCGAGGCCCGATGACTTGAGCTGTTTAAGTCGGATAGCAGTCCCCGAGTGAGGGAGAGATCTTTCGTATTCTGGTTAAGTATTGCCCTTGGGCTTGTTTATATTCGAAAGTACGTAGCTTTTTGCAAATAAGGAAGATAAATGAAATTCTCCTAATTTCAAAGCATAAGATGTTTGTAAGGAACATACTTCTCTTTATTCTTGATCGAAACAGGGTTCGAGCAATCTATATGGGCACGGTTCGATTTGACCGTTTGACCCTTATAATAAATTCTCTTTATCGAGATCCTCCCTCTATAAAGTAGTTGATATTTGAAGATAACGCATATCCGAATATTCGAAGATAACGCATATCCGAGGGTAGCCCCCCCAGTATTCGAGGTTGATTGCAAAGGAATCTCGGATAATGTCGAATGGATCTCCGATGTCGATTCGTAATCAGGCTTGATTCTAAGTTAGCATGATTCATCGTTGCCTCGTTAAAAACCTTGCCGAAAAAAACCCATTTGGGACAAAACTCGATCTGAGGAAAAAAGAGTGCAACACGTGCTTTCAGACCTAAGGACTTCGTGCCGTTTGCTAAAAAGTCCGTTGTCGTTTCTTGTCGATCACCTGCATGTGTTAATCTGTAAATAGAAAGGAATGAAAAAGAGCGTACCTTAGCAGTAGTACCGTTTTAGGCGAGATATGTTCTAATTGCTTGGGAATTGTTCCCCGTTCATTGTTCTAAGCTTCTAAGACCCCTTTCCGGTGACTTCGAGTATTTGGTACGATCCTTCCCAATTCGGACTCAATTTCCTTTCATTAGGATTTCAGGTGCTGAGAGTGACTTTTCTTAGCACTAAGTCCCCGACATTAAAATATTGAAGATTAGTTCTTCGATTGTAGTATCTCTCGATTCGTTGTTTTTGGGCAGCTAATTGGATGAGAGCGGTTTCACGCCTTTCATCCAATACTTCTAAGCGCGTATTCATGGCCTCGTTATTTGATTCCTTTGTTGCATATTGGAACCGGATACTTGGCTCTTCGACTTCGACCGGTATTAGAGCTTCGGTGCCATAAACTAATGAGAATAGGGTAGTTTTGGTATTGGATTTCGAGGTTGTGCGATATGCCCAAAGAACTTCGGGTAGAATTTCTTTCCACTTTCGTTTGGCGTCGGTTAACCTCTTCTTAAGATTCTGGATGATGGTTTTGTTGGATGATTCGGCTTTCCCGTTCCCACTAGGATGATAAGACATTGATATGATTCTTTTGATCTTATAATCTTCGAGAAATTTTGGTTACTTTGCTGCCGATAAATTGTTTCCCGTTATCACACACAATTTCGGATGGCACCCCGAATCGACATATGATATGATTCCAAATGAAGTCAATGAATTCCTTCTCCCTAACTTTCTCGAAAGCCTGCGCTTCAACCAACTTAGAAAAATAATCAGTCATAAACAAAATAAATTGAGCTTTACCTGGTGCCAATGGAAGGGGGCCGACAATGTCCATTCCCCACTTCATGGAGCAGTTCCTCTGGTTGGTGAATCATTGGTGCATGCTTTTGACATTCGTCACATTTTCGAACAAACTCTTTCGTATCATTTTCCATGTCGATCCAGTAATAGCCGGCTCTGATTACCTTGTGAACCAATGATTCGGCACCTGAGTGGTTTCCGCAAGTGCCTTCGTGAACTTCCCTTAGAACGTACTTGGTGTCTCCCGGTCCCAGACATATCACTAATGGACCATTGAACATTCTTCTAAACAAAGTTCCATCTTCGGTCAAAGTGAATTGTGTTGCCTTCGTGCGTAGGGCCCTAGATTCTTTCGGATCTGAGGGAAGCTTTCCGGTCTTCAAATACTCTATGTACTTCTTTCTCCAATCCCAGGTCAAGTTCGTGGAATTTATCTCGGCGTGACCTTCTTCGACTACTGAACTCATAAGTTGCACGACGACCCCTGAATTGAGCTCGTTGTCCTCGATCGATGACCCTAAGTTTGCGAGAGCATCGGCCTCACTATTCTGATCTCGAGGCACATGTTGCAAAGTCCACTCCTTAAATTTGTGCAATGTTACTTGTAACTTATCTAGGTATCTTTGCATTCGGTCTTCTCTAACTTCGAAGGTTCCGTTAACCTGATTCACTACGATGAGGGAGTCGCATTTGGCCTCGATCACCTCTGCTCCCAAGCCTTTGGCTAGTTCGAGACCTGCAATCATGGCCTTATATTCGGCCTCATTGTTAGTCAATTTCACAATTCTAATAGATTGTCTAACCACATTGCCTGTGGGAAGTTTTTGTACGACGCCGAGCCCGGACACTTTCGCGTTCGAAGCACCGTCCGTGAAGAGGGTCCAGATTCCTGAGGATGTACTCGAGTTTATCAATAGTTCTCTTTCGAGCTCGAGTACCAGGGCTGGTGTGAACTCAGCTACGAAGTCTGCCAAAATTTGAGATTTAATTATTGTTTGTGGTCGATATTCGATATCATACCCGCTGATTTCTATGGCCCATTTGGCCAACCATCCCGAAAACTCCGGTTTATGCAAAATATTTCGAAGTGGATAAGTTGTTACAACACATATGGGGTGACATTGAAAGTATGGTTCTAGTTTCCTAGAGGCGTTTAGTAAAGCGAGCACCAATTTTTCTAGGTGAGGATATCTAGTTTCGGCCTCGCCTAAGGTTCGGCTGGTATAATAAATGTAAAATTGCGTACCTCGTTCTTCCCAAACTAGGACTCCACTTACCGCTACCTCCGATACTGCCAAATATAAGTAAAGCTGTTCATTTGCCCTTGGTGTGTGAAGAAACGATGGGTTCGATAAGTACCGTTTAAGCTCCTCCAAGGCCTGCTAGCATTTTGAGGTCCATGTGAAATTATTTTTCTTCTTTAGCAACGAGAAAAACCGGTTGCCTTTATCGGAGGACCTCGAGATGAATCGCCCTAGGGTGGCCATGCGCCCGGTTAACCTCTGCACGGCCTTTACGCTGTCTACCACCGTGATAGCATCGATAGCTTTGATCTTGTTGGTATTAATCTCGATTCCTCGGTTAGATACCATGAACCCAAGAAATTTGCCTGACCCGACCCCGAATGCACATTTTTTCGGGTTTAGCTTCATGTTGTACTTCTTCAATATACTCAGAGTTTCCTGCAAGTGCTTTAAATGGTCCTCTGCTCGCAGGAACTTAACTAGCATGTCATCAATGTAAACTTCCATAGATTTCCTATTTGTTCTTCGAACATCCGATTTATTAGGCGTTGATAAGTGGCACCGATATTTTTTAATCCAAATGGCATTACATTGTATTAGTAGGTACCATACTTAGTGATGAACGAGGTCTTTTCTTGATCATCCGGGCTGATTTATATTTGATTGTAGTTGGAATAGGCATCGAGAAAACTGAGGATCTCGTGACCGGCCGTGGCATCGATCATGCGATCGATATTAGGCAAAGGAGAAGAATCCTTGGGGCATGCTTTATTTAGATCCTTGTAATCTACACACATTCTTAGTTTTTTTCCTTTTTAGGGACTACTATTTCGTTTGCTAACCATTCGGGGTATTTTACTTCTCGGATGGACCCTATTTTAAGAATCTTGGTTACCTTGTACTTGATGAAAGCATGTTTGACCTCGAACTGGGGTCTTCTTTTTTATTTCACTGGATGGAACTTCGAATCCAAGCTAAGTCTATGGGTGGTGATTTTCGGTGGGATCCCTGTCATGTCAAGATGGGACCAAGCGAAACAATCCATGTTAGCTATAAGAAATTGAATAAGCTTTTTCTTGAGCTAGGGATTTAACCCTGTGCCCAGGTATACCTTTCGTTCGGGCAGATGTTCCATTAGTGTGATATGCTCTAGTTCTTCGACCGTTGATTTGGTAGCGTCGGAATCATCAGGGACTATGAAGGATCGAGGGACCCCATAATCATCATCTTCGTCAACCTCCTGCTTCTCTAGTTGGGTCGAGGCCGGCGTTTGTGATTGCTATTTGGTCTCCTGTTTTCCCTTCGAATTCGACCCCTTTGTCGATGAGAGTGATGGCATTGGAATCACTCTATTTTTGAAGTGATTCTTGGCCCGATCACTTAAAAACTCCCGAAGGTGCCCTTCATTGAATAACCGAGCTACTTCTTCTCTCAACTGCCTGCAATCTTCCATTTTGTGGCCATGGGTGCCATGATACTTCCATAATTGATTGGGATTTCTCTGGGCTGGATCGGTCTATAGAGGTCGAGGCCATTTAATATCTTTGATGCGTTCGATAGCCGATACGATGGCAGATGTATCAACATTGAAGTTATACTCCGACAATCGTGGTACGTCCTTAGGTCCGGTATGCCTGTCGAAACCATTCTTGCTCATCAGTCCTCGAGAGCCTTGGCCTCTATCACTTCCCCTCTCACCTAGTACGGAGTTGTGCCCATGTCCGTTGCCCCTTCGATCTCTATTATACGGTTGGTATCGATCCCTGTTCAACCTCGGTTCTCGATCGATGTCTCTTTTGGCAACGGATCCAGAAGGAGCCCCCAGCTGGTCATCTTCGACTATAATCTTTGATTGATATCGATTATGTATATCGGCCCAGGTAACGGCCGGGTACTCAATCAAGTTCTGCTTTAACTGCTGTGAAGCCATTTAGCTTCGTTCATTTAGTCCTTCGGTGAAAGCTTGAATGGCCCAATCGTCCATGACCGGTGGTAGATCCATTCGTTCCATTTAGAAATGAGATACAAACTCTCTTAGCATCTCGTTCTCTTTTAGATTTAACTTGAAAAGGTCCGACTTCCTAGTCTCGACCTTTTTGGCTTTGACGTGCACTTTTACAAAAGAATCTGCAAGCATGGAAAAAGAATCGATAGAGTTAGGTGGAAAATTATGATACCATATCATTGCTCCTTTTGACAGGGTTTCCCCGAATTTCTTTAGCAATACAGATTCGATCTTGTCGTCCTCTAGATCATTCCCTTTGATGGCACACTGTAAGAGGTGACATGCTCGTTGGGGTCAATTGTTCCATTATACTTAGGAATCTCGGGCATGCGGAACTTCTTGGGGATCGGTTTGGGAGCTGCGCTCGGGGGGAAAGACTTTTGTACGAACTTTTTGGAATCCAAACCCTTCAATATTGGCGGTGCCCCCAGGATCTGATCAACCCTGGAGTTATAAGTTTTCATTTTCTTGTCGTTGGGTCAATTGTTCCATTATACTTAGGAATCTCGGGCATGCGGAACTTCTTGGGGATCGGTTTGGGAGCTGCGCTCGGGGGGAAAGACTTTTGTACGAACTTTTTGGAATCCAAACCCTTCAATATTGGTGGTGCCCCCAGGATCTGATCAACCTTGGAGTTATAAGTTTCCATTTTCTTGTCGTTTGCCTCGATCCTCTTTTCCCCTGATTCTATCAGTTTTGTCAGTTCCTCGAGCATATTGATAATTTCGGGGTTACTCCCTGATTCTTGTTCATTTAACCTTACCACAGCTCGCCCCGTTCTGTGGGTGACTTCTTGGGGTGGACTGGGCTCAGTCCTACTCGGTGCCAGGGTTTGGCTCTGCAACTGAGCTATCGCCACCTGTTGATATTGCAGCATTTCGAAGATCATACGCAGGATGATCCCGTCTTCTCCAATATTTTGGGTATTTGGAACTGCAGATCTAGTTCCACCATGGATGCTATTTTCGCGACCGGAATGTTGGTTCGCTTCAATGGCCACATGGGAATTAACATCAATTGGATCCACGACCCGAGTTTCAATGGGGTCGGCGGGTGGCCTTTCATCCCTGGGTGTTTTCTTGTTATTCTCCCCTTGAAGGCCAGATTCGTTATCGATATGTAGGTGTATTATTTGAGAGTTCGCCATTTTTGGCCTGAAATCAAAGATACTTCCAAGAGAAAATGTAAAATAGTGTGTGTTACAGAGATTTGTATCAAATAACCACTATTATCCTTAGCCCCACGGTGGGCGCCAAACTGTTTACCCGAAAAACGGATGACAATTGAATTTATACGCGATTCTAAGGATAGGTAGTATAACTTGGTACAAATTGAGAAAATATATAAATGAATATCAAAATTAACTGTAAAAGAAAATAAATACAAACCGAATGAATTAGTTAGCCTAGGCTTTCTAGTTTGATCACCTTAAATTGAATGGAGAGTAACGAATACAAGAGCAAAGTGACTCAATATCAAAACCAGAAGAAAAGGTAGTATATTGCTTTATATTCTATGAATCTGAATCTTTATGTGTCTGCAAATGCGAATGTCTCTGCCCCTTACAAATGATCAGACCCCCTATTATATAATAGGGAAGTCATATTCTTAATATCATTTTTAAATACAGCAAGGAATCCCATGAAAGATTAATTAATTGGTCTTTCTTTGATATGCACCGTGATTTCCACCGAGATTCTCGCCCAATTGCGGATATTCCGGCTTTCTATTTTTTGGCTCGATAAACTTTCCTTGATCTCGGCCGATCTCGACTTCGATCGGTCTCTATTTTGCTCGATCCCGATCTTGGCCAATATCGATCTTGATCGATCTCTATTTTTCTTGACCTCGATCTTTGGCCAATCTCGATTTTGATCGGTCTCTATTTTGCTTGACCTCGATCTTGGTTGATCTCGATCTTGATCGGTCTCTGGGCCTCGAGCTCGGCTACCTAACTTCGCATCATGGCTTGATATTATACAAAGTCGAACCTTGGTTTATCATGTTCCAATCTCGATTAATCATACGAAGGGCAAACTCGGTTTTGACCATATACAAGGTTGTTGTCCATTTACTGCACTGCTATAAGAAAATCTGCATTGTTTCATCAATTTCTGCAGTTTTTTTGTTGACTGTTTTCTGCAGTTTGGTGATTGACTGATTAAGGTTTTGTTTGAGTTCTGATTGTTAAAGCTAAAGGTTCCTGGAATTGGACTGGTTTGGAGGAAACTGGAAATTAAAAAGAAACTGTACTGGTTTTCTGATCTGCTGCACTAATTAGCTAAAAAAGGAACAATTATGAACTTTGTTCATGGTGTGAGGCTACTGTAAATTGCAATAGCTTGGTGTGAACTCGTTTGGATTGAATAACATTGCCAGAAATGTCCAACCATCTGCAGATCTGTCCAGCTGCACGGTTTTGCAAATATGACCAACTTTCCAAATCTCTCCAGTTTTTTGCATATATGACCACAATTTTGAAAAAGTGTCTAGTTTGTAGTTTCATTTCTTTTCTTTCTTTCCCATTTTGTAGTAACCTAAACTCTTAACTAGATTAACTTAATATTTGTTCACATTGAGTTTAATTCTAGTTTCTTTGTGTGCTTTGTTTATTTCATGCCATTTTTTCGTGCTTTTTCTCTTTTATTATCGTTGTGAATTTTTCGGCTCAAGCCTGTTTGCTTTTAATTGTCCGTCCTTGAGAATACACAACTTTCGCTCCACCCCGAAGAAAGTTGGAACTTTATGTGAAACCTTGGGACTTAAGTTTGCTAGCAATTTTAACATTCACTCCTTTAGGGGAAAACGGTAGGAGTGAATAGGACTTTGAGCAGGCAAAAGCCAATTGGTGCAATGTGTGATACACGAGGGTTGAGCGACATCGAGTGAGCTTGATGAGGAATTTACTACTAATTTGTTTGCTCGTTTTGTAGGTATCATGAAGTACGAACAAACTTCTAGTCCTAATTGTGATCCAAGGAGTAAGACTCCGATACATGAAGTTGTATCTATGCTTTATGACATAAGTGAGAAGGTTACCAATATTACCATATGGCAAAACAAAACGAATTCAAGGTTGAATTCCATATTGGGGGAATCTTACTTGAGGAAACAAGGAAGGGAGATTAGTATGACGCTTACTAATTCCTCTACTACACTCTCCTTCACAAATGCGATAAATGTTTCAAAGAGGAAAACCGCAACATAACCAACATATTCATATACCACAAAACTTACCAAAGTGACCACAATCACCAAAGGGACCTTATATTCCTCCACCAAACTACTGACCACCTATCTACTACCAACACCAACTACAACCCCTAACCACACCAACCACCACAAGTACCTCAACTATAACCTTGTCAAACTTCACTACTAGACCACTAGTAACTTGTCTAGAGTCTCGGATGATGAACAACCCACTTTTTTAACATGATCAAGAGGACACCTTGAATTAGTTGGACAACATCCAAAAAGTTTTCAATGACAAATATAGGGGGGCGAAGTGAACCAAAGGGGAAGAGATCAAATGAGTTTGAAAACATCCTTAAAAAATGCAAAGAGAAAAAAAAAGGATGAGAGACAAAAGATAGAGAGAAGTGAAGGAAGAAAAGTGACAACTCTAGAGTGGAAAAAAGAGAGAAAGTGTGGAGTGAAGTGAGTGAGTTTTCACAAGAAAAGAGTGAAGAGCTTGAAAAGAAAATGAGAGAAAAGAAAGAGGGAAAACAAAAAGAGAGTAAAGATTTTCCTTATTCTAATACTAATAACCTTTCTTCTTTCTCTAGTTATTTTTCATCTGTGAAGGAACTTTTGGAGATGAGCCATCAAGTGAAGTTCAATACACTTGGAAGAGTTTGGAAGAAGATCAATCTACCTTTTCAAGAGGACTTATGAAATTAAATGAGAAAGTGCAAGGTAAAGAGAATACTTTAGACGAGCTTCAACATAAAATAGCTTATCCTTCTACTCTGGCTCGTTTAATTGATTGTGGTGACACTTTGAGTTTGAAAGATAGCTATGAAATTGATATGTTTGATACTTCTTTATCTTGTAATGAGAAAATAGTTATGGCTTGCAACTAGCTAGGAGTTCTTGTGTATTATTGGATGATCTAGTTCTTTGTTTATTGACTCCTTTGCTAGTGATGTGTGTGATGTTGAATCATATGATACCCCATCTTTAATTGGATGATGCATGTGATGATTCTTTTGACTCTACTTTAACTTTGTTGGAAGAAAGTTTTGACCTTTATGAAGAAATGAGTCAAGTAGAATGTGTTGATGATTCTTTTGATTCTATTTTCATTCCTTTGGCAAAAGATTCAATTTTTATGGTGAAATGAGCAAATGTGAGTGTAGAGATGCCTTGTTGGAGAGTGAACAAGTTACTTACAATGATATATTATAAAAGAAGAAAACTTTCATTTGTATTCCAATGAGTTGACTTCTCTTGTATTTGGTCTTGTTGACTCTTATGTATATTTGTGTGATGATTTTGTTGAATGTGAAAAGGAAAGTATAGTTTTTGCTGTGAGCACTAGTATTAATTGCTTTACTTATCTTATTCCTACTTTTAAAAGAACATTCTCGTTGGATTTTGCAAATGATTCTATGAGAAAAAGTAAGAATATTACTTTTTGTATTTTGAGTGACCATTTTGAGCAAAAAGAACCTAACTTTATTGATTATTTTGTGAAGATTTAACAAGAGAAAGTTGCTAAAGGTATGAAAGGCTTTGAACTAACACTTCAGCATACTTTTTGTCAAGAGCTTTTTCTTTTTCCCAAAGCAAGAATGGTATGTATGTTTGGCATATACTTATCTTGTGTTTATCAACGGCCATTGAGGTAAAGACTCTTAACTTTGAGTATTGTGATATTCTTTAATGATTATTCATTATGAGCTTGGCATATCTACTAAGTTGTCATGTGAAGTTGTTGGAAAGGGTGTAGATATTTGGGGATTAAAATTTGTGTTTGACCCCAGAGTTGTTTCTTATCATGGTGAAGTGTCTTTCTTCGGATTTGAGAGTATCATTTTTGTTACTTCTTATGACACCTGGTTATACCATAAAAGTGTGAACTTTGTTGAGGATTTTACAAGATTGTGGTTTTCTTGGAAGCATGAAACTTTATACTCTCTTGATTCTTCTCATGAGTATTATTTTCCTTATAGTCATGTTTGTGTCATTTGTGTTGGAGATGTGTTCTTTATATATTATGACACTTGACTATATCATAAGAGTGTCACTTTTGAGTGCAAGAATGTGATCTTTGATACTTATGTTTGCCCCTTTCTTGGTTTTGCGTGGTCCAAATTCGAGGATTCCTTTCTTGTCTTAGATGTCAATATAGATGATACACATCGGATGAGCATGCCTAACAATTTCCAAGTCATCATTATAGCAATGGAGTGCTTTAAAGTAGTCGAGATCAAAAAGGCTATACTTGTAATAATTGACTACACTCAGCTCCTTATAATTAGTTTAGAGGTATTTGGGTCATTTATAGCCAAATACCCACTCTAGTATAAATAGCCCTTAAGGCTTTTATTTTAGGTAGACTTGATGAATGATAAACTTGAAGACATGCAAGTCTCACACTCTATCCTTATCTTTTAATCAATGTATTTATGTTTATGCCTTTAATTCCTTTATTACTTTATTTATGCTTTCATTAGCGCTAAATTAGTCTTAGTTGGCAAGAAAATAGTAGTGA
Organism: Nicotiana tabacum; assembly: GCF_000715075.1. Classification (NCBI taxonomy): domain Eukaryota; kingdom Viridiplantae; phylum Streptophyta; class Magnoliopsida; order Solanales; family Solanaceae; genus Nicotiana; species Nicotiana tabacum. The sequence continues at coordinate 57,098,832 of NC_134092.1, read as the reverse complement.
ATGCTTAATTGCTTAATTACATTATCCTGATTTTCAAGATTTGTCAATCTCTTGAGGCTTTTCGTAGTTTAGAGTTACAATTGATTGTGTTCATAGAGGTAATTAGGCTTCATATCCTAATTGGTTCTTGTTCTTCCAATCAATTGTAGGTCTAGTTCTTATTTTCATGGATTAGGGATACAATTGATTGAGTTCATGAGGTAATTAGCTTCATATCCTAATTGGTTCTTATTCTTCCAATCAATTGTGCGTCTAGATCTTATTTTTGATTCCGCGTGTTTTGCTATATCCATGTTTTCGTTCATAGTTTGTATCACATTCGTTAGTCCAAAAGACATCACTATAAAGTTATTTTTAGAATATTCTGCTGATAGCATCTTAGGAAGCTCAACTCTATTCAAGGATAAAGACTAGGCTTTGGAATCTCAACGAGGGCCTTTAACAAGATCTCAAGCTAAAAAGTAGCAAAACAAGGTCATTGGACTTTAGGAGTGAACAAAGAAGTTGTTAGTTGGAAGGAAGAGTTAAAGGACAAAGGATATGAGTTATCTAGGTGTTATAATTATTTTATGGCTCAAATTCATGTCCAAGAAGAGGTGGATTAGATCACAAGAAACATCCTCTGAAGAAGGTTCAAATTAGGCCACTATTGGACCTATTTGGCACCTAAAATGTGTCCAAACTTTCAGCCCAAGAAATCCTACAAAAATCCACATTTTTATAAAATAAAAGGACTTACTTGATGTCCAAGAAGGGTACAATAGGCGTGCTAGAAGTTGAGTGCAAGTTGGTGCCAAGTTACTTGCAAGTTACCTTCAAGATTTCTAAGATCCTATCCAAGATTGGTTTGGACTTTCAAGATCCTATCTTAGATTGATTTTAACTTATTTCCATATATTTTGGTACTAGATTTATTGCTTTCCTTGGTAGTTAAGGTTATATTTTTCTTTTCCTAAGATTGTTGGAGTTACTTTCTAAGATTGACTTGGTTTTTGTTTTCTAGTATTTTTCCTTTTCCTAAGTTAGTTGGACTTATTCTCCAAAGTAGTTTAGGACTTTATTTTCTTATTTTTTTAGCCTTAATTTCGTGACCCCCTCCTACCTATATAAGGGGTGTCTTCTTTATTTTAAGACATAGATTATCATAGACTATTATTAATAAAAAATGTGAGATTTTTCTAGCACTATTGTGTGTGGCTACTCTTGGATTTATTCTTCAACCTTCAAGACTCAACTTAAGGTGATAAGATTAAACCCTTTTTGAAATCTTAGATCACTTCTAAGTATTCAATAAAGGTGATAAGTTTAGGCTTATTGTTATTCTTGTTATTGTAAAGGGTTGGATTTCACAATTTATCTCTTGTTTTTAATTCTCTACCAAATGTGATTAGTTCTTCATTAGCTGATTATTGTTGTTAGGATTCAACTTCAAGAACATACTTCTTGAATTCATGAAACTCTTTCTTGGATTCAATCTATCTTTAATTTTTGTCTTCTATTTTGTTTCTCTACTTTCTTTTAGCTTTCGCACGTTTCTTGTTTTCTAATTTTTCTTTAGTAATTATCATGTTGTTATCACATGCTCCCTAATCTTCAATTGGTGTTATCCCGATCTTAATTCAATCTTGGAAATGTATTTAGCACTTTGCAACTGATCAAACAAGTCATCTATCCTATGCAATGGATACTTATTCTTGATTATGACCTTGTTGAGCTGCCGATAGTCAATACACATCCTCAGTGACCCATCCTTATTCCCTACAAAGAGAACCGATGGGCCCCAAGGTGACACACTCGGCCGAATGAAACCCTTCTTTAGCTAATCCTTCAACTTCTTCTTCAGTTCATTCAATTCTGCCGAAGCCATTCTATACGGTGGAATTGATATAGGCTGCATGCCTAGCAACACATCGATCCCAAAATCAATCTCCCAGTCTGGTGGGATTCCAGGAAGCTCATCAGGAAAGACCTCCGAAAATTCATTCACAGGAATAACATCATCCTCTTTCCACTCAATGACTGGTTTGTTAGGAAACTCAAACCTAACGGTTCTAGTTCGGCAGTCAAGCTTACTAAAACATGAGTAATGACAACGCATCCTCTTTATCACATCAAAATCCACCATCACCAATTCAATGAGGTCGGCCATGGTGTCTTGACCATGTACCGTGACAATGAAATCCCTATAAACCCGCGTGACCATAATAGACTCACCAACTAGAGTAGATACAAAGAACGACTCATGAAGTTGTTCCGGTTCTATGCCGAATTCCATAGCAACATAAGGAGTGACATATGACAAGGTGGAACCGGGATCTATAAGAGCATACACATGATGAGATTGGACAGTTAATATACCCGTGACAACATCTGGAGAAGTCTCTGAACTCTGGCGACCCCTTATATCATAGAACCTGCTGGGTCCTCCCGAACTCTATGCACCACCCCTGCTACACCATGCCCTGCGGGTGCCAGAGCACCTCGAGCTGGATGAGGTGCTGCAGAAGTGGTGGTTGCTAAACTGGCTAGTTGTGCCATACCCCTACCAGCGCTCTTACGGGACGAAGGGAAATTCCTCTAAATGTGACCTCTAAGACCGCACTTGTAGCATAGAGGGAGTTCCATATAGCAGACTCCTGAGTGTATCTTTCCACACCCAGGGCATGTGGGCCTCTACTGCGGCTGGAGTCTTCCGCCGGACTGACCCTGCTGATAAGATCCCCTGTTGCCAGAGGCAGACTCAGGATTTGAGCGCAGCGGGGGCACCGCTATCTTTGACATAGATACGTCAGCTAATAACGATAAAATTTGGGGCACTAACTCCTTAAATACTTAATGAATATGAGTCAGTGACCAAAATGGTGTTCAAAAATATAAAAAAAACTTAGTCAAATAAGATCAAGATTAAATGTCTATTAAGCAATCCAAGCAGAGTCTTAGTCACGTTGAATCGATAGATATTTGCTACTTTGCCGAAGTGATCCTTGAAAGCAAAAGGATTTTTGGAGTTTTTAATTACTGTTTTAGAGAAACTTTTGGTGAATTACTTAATTTTATACATGTCAAGAAAATGATAATGCATATAAACTTAGATATAAGGAAAAAAAGGTGATTGGCTTTTTGTACTTAATTTTATACATGTCAAGAAAGTGATAATGCTCATAAACTTAGATATAAGGATAAAGAAGGTGATTGACTTTTTGCGAATGGAATATTTTTTCCCCTTCTAGGTACTAGTACTAAATTATTGTTCATTAACTTAGAAAAGATAAAGAAAAAAAACAAGTTGACTACTAAATAAAAAAAAAACAAAACTGGTGTTGGGCCTCGAACCCAAGTCTTTTGGTGAGGGAGGACCTAATGTAACTTGTTAAACCAATGGAGCAATTAAGCATTTCTACTTGAGGAGCACATCAAAATTATTTGAGGGGTCTTTCATGTATATACAAATATATATACACAATTTTTGGCGAGACAAGCGGGTTCCGGTGACCCCTCTCATCTCTATGTAGGTCCGCCTCTGCCTGTTGCCCTGACTAGGCCTGAAGCGACTCCACTACTGCTAAGCTTGCCCTGATGGCGGGGCACTGGCTGAGGACTGAGCAAAAGACTATGTTGGTTCAGATAACTCTCCCCTGAACATCACCTTCCCACCACTACCAACACTGAAAGAACCACCAGAGCTGCCCGCGGATTAGGCCTTCTTATAACCATCTCGCTCCATCCTGGCATTCAATATTCGGATCTCTGTGGATTGAGCCAATGCCACTATCTTCACATAGTGCATGTCGGAATTGAAGGCGGATATAGCGGCCTCATTGATAACTAAATGGCTAAGGCCTTGCACAAGCCGGCGCACCCTAGCCTCCATAGTGGGCTACATGTAAACTGTATACTTAGACAAATGCGCAAATCTCACATGGTAATCGACACACTCATATTACCTTGCTTCAAGTTCTCAAACTCGGCGGCACGGGCTGCCTTAGTATCGGCAGGAAAGAAATGGTCAATGGAAGCATCCGCAAACTCCCTCCAATTTTTCGGATGGCTACCCTCCTCACGGGACTCCTCCCACGGCTCAAACCATGAGTATGCCACTTCCTTAAGGCGATAAGAGGCCAACTCCACTGCTTCTATTTCTGTGGCATGCATAACGCGGAGAGTTTTGTGCATCTCATCAATAAATTCCCGGGGTCCTCCTTGGGCTTAGTACCCGAGAACACCGGAGGATCCAACTTAAGAAATAGATTCACCCTGGAACTAGCTAAATCTCCTTGCTAGCTAGAGGAGGTAGATGTGGCATTCTATCTCTGAGCTTGGGAATCCACTATCTAAGTCAACATCTGTATAGCACCCCTAAGGTACCCATCAAAAACTCTAGGACCGGAAGTTGAGGCTAGAGATGGAACCGAAATATCAAGTTGAGGAGGAATCGTTGCATTTTTAGAAGGAGTGGGAATTGGTGCATTCTCGGCAGGAGTAGTAGAATCAAGAGGTGTTGTAGTTGGGGGAATGCTTTCACCCCTCGGGTGCTCACCCGTAACATCAAGTATAGTATCCTCTACCACTCCTGGGGTGGCATTGGCCCTTTGGCTACTCCTTGCCTTCTTCTTAGGCGCCATGTACTGAAAATTAGAAAAATGCACGAGTTAAAAAGAAGGAACAATCTTACAATCAGCTCTATCCCACGATCTAGAATATCAAAGAAGGGTGACATTCCTAAATGCCCAAGTAGCCTCCTAATTATATATGTGGTCCACAACATATTGATAAGAAGGATTCTACTGGACATAGCTCCGAGACATCCTAGGACACTTTTAAAATCTTAGGCTCTGATACTGAGCTTGTCATGTCCTGACCTCGGGGAGCGCGACTAGCGCTCGACCGAGACATCTCGGTCAAGCAAGCCTACTTGATGCCTTCTACCCAACATTACCCATGAGCAACTTGAAATACATTATAAGAGAAAGACAGAGAAGGGATAAAAGAGTTAGATATCATGTTTTATTACTTACAACAGCTGCATTGATGATAACCAAAAGATTACAAAGTGGAACACCAAATAGCTACAACATTTATAGTTATTTCCCCAAATCAAAATGCCACCCATACTATGTCTATGTAGCCTCTAAATGGAACAAAAGATTATTATGATAATGCTGATGACAAGGCCCTGGCTATACCTCAAAAATACAATGTACAAGGAGCAAAAGACACAAGACCCCGATAGGAAGTGGTGCTCACCAATTCAACTGAGAATAAGGTGTGCCACTATCAATGATTGATGTCGCCTGCTGTGGAACCACCTACATCCATTAAAGATGTAGTGTCCCCGGCAAAAGGGACGTTAGTACATATGGAAAAGCACTAGTATGTAAATATAGATACCCTCTCATGGAATAGAGTAACAACATAAAGGGAGAGAAACATGAAATCAACGAGAGCCTCAAATAATATTAAGAATGCCAAGTTAAGAGCAAGGTAAAACTTCAAGTAAATATCAATGTTCTAAGTTGGGATATCTTTAGTACTGATACACCACTATGCATATGGTATGGAGTCCGATCTCTGCCTGATCGGCTAAGTCATCTCACCCCAAAGTATGAGGATTGACATAGAAACACAACACTACCATGTGCGCAGCATGGCATCCAATCTCCGCCCAATCGGCTAAGCCATCTCACCACTGTGCCGTGTTATTCGACATGGTCCTTGCTAGATATCAACTCATCCCAATCAAGGAGAATAATCTCAATACAATATAATGGGATCTTGTCCCTCAATCAATGCCTACACCGACACATGTAGTTTCATGCTTGGGCATTTGTAACCCAGCCTTCCTTGGTGACCTAACAATACTCCCAAAAATATTTAATATGTAAAAGAATTACATTCATTGCACTGCCTTTCATACTTGCTTTCACTTCAATGGCACTCTTGGCCACAGATGTAATTCATCATTCTTGGTACAATGTCCGTATTTCATATTTCATACTTTCATTTGACATGGATTATGAATCATTTAAAGGCTCTTATAAATCATTCGGAAAATGATAGCTTCAGTTCATGAATACATAAGGGCTTAGAACACATTGGAAACTTTTACGAATAGGAGCATAGATTTCAACAAAACAATGGATTTAGTTCATAATTGTTTGATAATTTGATCATACTTGGACTATTTCCCAAAGGAGAGCATGATATACACATAGAGCAATTGAGACATGATTTGAGTAATTAGTCATTCAATAAGTCAAAACATTTGTGATGATTTAGGACAATAAGGATGGGAGCTTGGTCAAACCACACTTGGAATTCATAAGGAACTCACGGAAACTCAATTCTATAGTAGGAGTTTAGCCAACATACCTCAATTGAACTTTTCTTAGAACTATTACAACTTCCAAAACTCCTAGCAGTTTCAATCGACAGAGACATAATAAAATCGAGCCATAAATAGGAAGGGGTTCATAGGTTCAGCTCATTTAAGCATTTCATCAAAGACTAGGTATGCAAGTTCTGATAAAAGGTCTTACGGTGGTAATCCTTCACCCCACAAACCAATCCCCACATCAATAGCTCACAAATATTAGTTCAACAACCTCCCCACAACCTTTATTGGTGCATGCATGCAGAATGACCAACTCCCACTCTCAAGAATCATACTTCCCACTACCTATATTCAGCCCAATTCCGAAATTGAGAGCTAGGGAGTAGAAGCCTACCTCTTAGAAGAAGACCTTGTGAATTCTTCCCTTGTATTCCCAAAGCTTGAGCAAGATATTGAAGTATGGAGATGTGCTGGCATGTTCAAGTTTGCAGCTGATCTGCGGTCAGCAAAGCAATTATGCGGTCACATAGTGGACCGCGGTTCTTCCCTCCGAAATTCCATATGCTGATTTTGCAATGGAAGAGCGGCCCGCGAAAAGGTTATGTGATCGCATATTGGACCGCAAAATGACCTTCAAAATTGAGCTTCTCCTGTTCAACTCCGCGGCGATTCTGCGATCAGCGGAATGGTTTTGTGATTGCATAATGGACCGTAGAAACATCATGTTCTGCAAAAAAAAAAAAAAAAAATCCACCAACTCCATAACGCATTGCACAACCTAAAAATTCTGTACCGCTACAACCACCCAACACATTAGCCCACCTAGGCAACATAAAACCTTAAATTCCTTGGCAAAATTTCACGAGGCCGTACACATACAAATGGTGGCAAACTATGAGGCTAGTAGGCCAGCTGACGTAGCACCACTCATATGGTCCCAGTTTTCAGATCTTCTCATTAGGGAGTTTATCCCACAAAATCGTAGGGACGAGTTGCGCAACGAGTTTGAGCATTTGCGTTAGGAGGGTATGACTGTATGCCAGTACACTATGAGGTTTACAGAGTTATCCTACCATGCAGCTCCTTTGGTTTCTACTGAGAGAGAGAGAGAGAGAGAGGAGAGAGAGAGAGAGAGAGAGAGAGAGAGAGTTTGTAGATTTACTTAGGGACTCACTTACCGGCTTAGATTTGGGATGACACGAGAGATGGAGACTGAGATAACATTTCATTAGGTTGTGGAGATTGCTAGGAGGTTAGAGCTTAGCCGCGGGCTATAGCGGGAGGATAGAGGGGCTAAGAAGCCTTGTGGTTTTGGAGGGTTTAGTGGCTCCTACTCTAGGGGAAAGTTCCGTCATGGTAGAGGTTTTGTTAGTCGACCAGTTCAGTCTACACTTCAAGTTTCACGTAGTGCTCAAGCTAGCCATGGATTTCAAAGCACCCATACCTAAAAGTCATCCTTCAGCGCACCTTCTGCATGGGGTACCTACAACAGCTATTTCAGTCGTCCAGGGCAAGATCAGTTCCAACAGCCACGCCAACAGAGAGGTTATTTTGAATGTGGTGATATTGTACACTGTGAGATATTGTCCAGTCTTCAGATGGGTGCACCTTAGTAGGGTACTCCGGCTATGATTCCTGCTCCAGATGCTACAACACATACATAGCCAGCTAGAGGTGGGGGACACGTGGGTAGAGGTCATCCTCGAGGGAGAGGCTAGACTCATTTTTATGCTTTCCTTGGTAGGACTGAGGCAGTAGCATTAAATGCAGTCATTACAAGTATTGTTCCGTTCGGTCATGGAGATGCTTCCATTTTATTTGATCCAGGTTCTACTTATTCGTATGTTTCATCCTACTTTGCTTCGTATTTTGATATGTCTCGTGATTCTTTTGCTACACCTATTTTTATGTCTACAACCATTGGGGATTCAATTGTGGTGGATCGTGTTTACTTTTCTTGTGTGGTTATTGGTGGCTATGAGACTAGGTTGATCTTCTGCTGCTTAATATGGTGGATTTTGATGTGATTTTGAATATGAATTGGCTATATCCAAACCTTGCTATTCTTGATCGACATGTTATGACCGTGAAGTCGACTATGCCGGGGTTGCCAAGGTTGGAATGGAGAGGTTCTTTGGGTCATATTCCTAGTAGGGTGACATATGGTGGAGAAGGGGTGCTTGGCGTACTTGGATTTTGTTAGATGTGTTAGTGATGATGCTCCTACGGTTGATTCGGTCCCTATAGTGATTGAGTTTCCAAATATGTTCCCTATAGACATTCCGGGAACGCCACACAGTAGGGATATTAATTTTTGTATTGACTTGGCACCGGGCACTCAGCCCATATCTGTTCCACCATATCGCATGGCTCCAGCAGAGTTGAAGTAAAGGAACAGTTGCAAGAATTTCTATATAAAGGTCTCATCACGCCAAGTGTTTCACCTTGGGGTGCACCAATATTGTTTGTGAAGAAGAAATATGGTTCCATGAGGATGTGCATTGACTACAGGCGATTGAACGATGTTACTATCAAGAATAAGTATCCACTATCGTGCATTGTTGATTTTTTTGATCATTTTCATGATGCTAGGGTGTTCTCTAAGATTGACTTGAGATCGGGGTACCACCAGTTGAAAATCTAGCATCGGGCATTCCTAAGACAACTTTCATGACTAGATATGGGCATTATGAGCTTTTTGTGATGTATTTTAGCTTGACTAATGCCACAGTAACATTCATGCATTTAATTATTAGTGTGTTACAGCCTTGTTTGGACTCTTTTGTCTTTGTGTTCATTGATGATATCCTGGTGTATTCCCGTAGCAGGGAGGAGCATGAGCAATATTTGAGGACTATGCTCCAAGTTTTGAGGGAGAAGAAGTTATACGTTAAGTTCTCCAAGTGTGAGTTTTAGGTAGTCTCTGTTGTGTTCTTGGGCCATGTAGTGTCCAGCGAGGGGATTAAGGTAGACCCAAAGAAGGTTGAGGCAGTTAAAAGTTGGCCCAGACCTTGTACTGCCATGAAGATCAGGAGTTTTCTGGGTTTTGCTAGGTATTATTGCCGCTTTGTGGAGGAGTTTTCATCCATTGCAGCCATATTGAATAAGTTGACTCAGAAGGGTGCTTCATTCAGGTGGTCAAATGAGTATGAGGAGAGCTTTCAGAAGCTCAAGACTGCCTTGTCTACAACGTCAATATTGCTTTTGCCTTTAGGATCAACATCATATACAATTTATTGTGATGCTTAGAGGGTTAATATCGAGTGTGTGTTGATGCAGGATGGTAGGATGATTGCCTATGCTTCGCGTTAGTTGAAGCCCATGAAGAGAACTATACGGTGTGTGATTTAGAGTTAGCAGCTATTGTACACATGCTTACAATTTGGATCACTAGAGTCTCTAACATATGTTTACACGGAAAGATCATGGGCAGGTTTGCTCTAGGAGAACAAATTTGCACCTAAGGGTATGAATTTATCCTACATCCCTCCGGTGCTACAGGACGGGGAAGTTGTAATGCAACTATTGGAAGAGGACATTGCAGAGGAAAACCAGAAGTGGAGTCGAGCAATAATCTTGTACGTGGTGGGAAATACTCCAACTATTGGGGCAATTGAGCGCTTCATAGCTAACCAGTGGAGTAAGGTCAAAAAGCCTAAGGTATTCTTCCATAACGATGGGTATTTCATAATTTTGATGAATAGCTATGAAGAGAGGGATGAAGTGCTTGAATGGTCCGTATACTATGAGTAGTAGGCCAATCATAATTAGACCATGGACGGAAGGATTTGATTTCAATGTGGAAGTGCTTAAAACCAAGCTTCTATGGATCAAATTCCCTAAGCTACCACTTAACTATTGGAGTAATCTGGCCCTAAGCAAAATTGGGAGTGGTTTGGGAAAGCCTCTGTATGTTGATGCATGTACTACAGTGGCTGATAGAGTCTCATATGCTAGGGTGTTAATTGAAATGGATATCACTAGGCCTTTACCAGGGCCAATAAAATTATATGACCCTAAAGGCAAGGTGATCGAGCAGGTGGTACAATATGACTGGAAACCTCAGTACTGCCAGACATATTGTCAAATAGGCCACTCGTGTAGAGATCAAAAGAAGCAGAACCAGGAGAGAGGACATGAGAGAGGTATTGAACCGAAACAAAAATAAGAAAGGAGAATAGTGAGGGTGCTTGATCCTAATGTGGACAAAATTGATACTCATGGTAGGTTCCTTGATCAACTGTAATCAGAAGGTGATGAGCTACCATTCCAGCAGGGAAATGTGGCAGGGAAATGAAAAACAATGGCAACTTGCTAGAGGAAAGTCTGCATCAAAGAAGAATATGGGATCCATAAGAGAGAATGAAGTAGACATTGGCAATGTATTCAAAGCACTAGTTGACACAGCCCAGAAAATTGTGCAACTATATGAAGCTCAGGGGGCAAAAGGTCAAAGAGTAGAAATGGCAGAGGAGGAGGCTCTAAAATAACTACTATATCATGATGAATATCATAACATGGAATGTTAGGGGATTGAATAAAGTGTATAAGCAAAAAGAACTAAACAATTTTTGTAGAGAGAATAAAGTGGTAATTATGGCTATTCTAGAGAATAGAGTCAAGGCAACCAATGTTGTTTCAATAATGAAGAAGGCTTTTAGTAATTGGAAATGGGTAGCTAATTATGATGAGGCACTAGGAGGTAGAATTTGGGTAGTATAGGATCAAACATATGTGGATTTTGAGGTTATCCGAATACATGAACAATATATAGTAGGGCATGTGATCATGAATCAGCACATAATAAATTTCAACTTTGGTGCAGTCTATGGAATGCATACTATACAAGACAGAAAGAGACTATGGGAGGACCTGAAGATAATTATGGATGGAGTCAGTGGCCCTAGCTTAATAATAGGGGATTTTAATACTATACTATCTAGTGAGGATAGAGTGCAGGGGAATTCAGTACAAGAGATAGAGGTGAGAGACTTCAAAAACTTCATACTGGATACATGGTTAGATGAACTCAAAACAGTGGGGAGAAAGTTCACCTGGACAAATAACCATATCCATAGTAGAATTGATAGAATATTGGTAAATGCAGAATAGATTCAGAAATGTCCTGCCATGGAGGGGATCATTATGAATCATGGCTTCTCAGATCACTATCCTTTGAGTGTAGCTAATGATGGTACTAATCAAGAAGGTAGGCGACCTTTGAAGTTTCTCAATTGTTTGGAAAGTCACCAAGACTTTGATGAAATAGTTAAGCAATTCTAGAGAAATAGGCACAGGGGAACTGCAATGTTAAATGTGTGGAATAAGCTCAAAATGCTAAAAGAAGCTCTAAAACAGCTGAACAACCAAGAATTCAATAGTATTGGGCACAATATTCAAGTAGCAAGAAACAAATTAGAAGGTATCAAAGCTCAGATGCCACTCCCAGGAAATGACATTGAGGCAATACTACGAGAAAAGGCTGCAAAACTTGGACTGGAAAAGTTATTGGAGGTTGAGGAGAGTGTGTTGAAGCAGAAGTCAAGAATTAAGTGGCTTAAACTAGGGGATTCTAGCACGTAATACTTCCATGCTTGTGTGAAAAACAGGCAAGCAAAGAATCATATTGGCAGACTAACTAACAGTGCAATGCAAATTCTTCAAAGTTCTATTGAAGTAGAATAGGAAATACTGAATTTCTACAAAAAACTACTTGGTACAGCATCTTCACAAATGCCAGTAGTTATCCCAGAGATCATTTAGAAAGGCTATACTTTAAGGAGGCAGCAACAACTACAGCTAATCAAGCCAGTTACTAGAGAGGAATAAAGAGAGCTATACTAGATATTGATGATGATAAAGCATCGAGATGTGATGGTTATAACTCCTACTTCTTCAAGAAGACATGGCACATATTGGGTGATGAGGTTACTGCAACAGTAATGGAGTTTTGTGAAAATGCTGAAATGTGCAAAGCCATCAACTGCACCACTATTACTTTGATCCCTAAAGTCAAGAACCCAACTATCATCAAGGAATTCAGGCCTATTTCCTGCTGCACAGTACTATACAAGATAATATCAAAAATCCTAACAGCAAGATTACAGGAAGTTATGACAGACCTAATAGATAACTTCCAAAACATCCTTTGTACCAAGTCGAATGATCACTGACAACATCATTATGAGCCATGAATTAGTAAAAGGCTATGGGAGGAAGAACATATTCCCTAGATGCATGCTCAAAATAGATATGAAAGCCTATGATTCTGTGGAATGGGTATACATTGAACAAGTGATAAAGATGTTGGGATTCCCTGAAATATTTGTGAAGTGGATAATGACATATATTGGTATAGTTGCCTATTCTGTAATAATTAATGATAAGCCAGCTAAACCATTTGATGCAAGGAAAGGACTGAGGCTGGGGGATCCCCTATCTCCAGTTTTATTTGTGATGGCCATGAAGTATCTTAGCAGACTATTGAAGCCATTGAAGGATAACAAAAAGTTTAAATTTCACCCAAAATGTACCAAAGTCAACTTAGTGCAATTGGGATTTGCTGATGATCTACTTCTTTTTACATACAATCAGTCAAGATACTCCATCAACAGTTTCAAGTATTTTTTGTAGCCTCAGGACTAATTTCAAATCCTAACAAAAGTTGTATTTACTTTGGTGGAGTGAACAACATGGCTCAACAACATATTATGGACATGCTAGGGTACACTAAATGAGAACTACCTTTTAGATACCTGGGGGTTCTTTTGAGCACCAAGAGGTTATCAACTATCCAATGTGAGCCTCTAATTGATAGAATGTTAAGCAGGATCCAATGTTGGACAACAAACGTTTTGTCATATGATGGAAGAGCAATGCTAATTAAGAGTGTTCTAGTTGCAATTCAAACATTCTGGGCTCAGATATTCATTTTGCAAAAGAAAATCATTCATTTCATAGAAATAATATACAAGAGATTCTTATGGGCAAGAGCTGTTGAACCTACCAAAAAGGCATTGATTTCCTGGGATAAACTGTGTGCTACAAAGGTAGCAAGAGGACTAAACTCCATCAATGTGGAGCTGTGGAATAAAGCAGCTATTTGCAAGCTCTTATGGAACATTCGTACAAAGAAGGAAAAGTTGTGGGTCTAGTGGATTCATGCATACTACATAAAGGGGAACACTATATGGAATACAAAGCCAAAGAGTGCATCATGGGTCATCCAAAAGATATTCAAGGCGAAAAACTACTTTGAGGTTTCTGGATATACAGAAGAGGAGGTAAATCTGATGGAGAGATTCTCCGTAAGACACATATACAAAGCCATGCAAGGGGAGTTTCAGAAGGTGCCATGGAGGAAACTAGTGTGTAATAATCAAGGACTACCAAAGTGAATTTTCATACTATGACAGGCAATACAAGATAGGTTAGCTACAAAAGAAAGGCTAGAAAGATGGGGGATTATGGAAGACAAAACATGCTTACTCTGCCAAAGAGAGAATGAAACATTACAACACTTATTCTTTGACTGTGAAGTATCAACAACTATATGGCAACAACTTATAAACTGGCAAGGCATTCAGAGAACAAAGGGAGATTGGCAGGAGGAGCTGCAGTGGATAGAAAAGGTGGCCAAAGGTAAAAGTGGAGGGGCAACAGTATGCAGAATGTCATTAACAACAACAGTTTATCATATTTGGCAAGAGAGGAACAATGTTATTTTCCATAAGAAGAAGAGATCTGCTAATTCTATCCTTCGACTAATCATTCAAGAAATACACATTAGGGCCAAGCTATTTCCTAGGTTATATAGAACCATGAATACACTGAATTGGTATCCTGATTATCCTGATGTAGTTTAGAAGACAAAAGAAGCAGGAGAGGGATTGTAGCAAAGCTAAGTAACTCCCAAAAAAAAGATTTGAATTTGAGGCAGCAGAGGTAGTTGGAGCTATTGAAGGATTATGAATCACTATTCTCTATCATCCAGGGAAGGCCAATGTGATTGTAGACACCTTGAGTAGAAAGACAGAGAGTATGGGGAGCCTAGATTTCATTCCAGTTAGGGAGAGGCCTTTAGCTATGGATGTTCAAGCATTGGCCAATATGTTAGGGAGATTAGATATTTCAGAGCTGAGCAGAGTTCTTGCTTGTTTCGTCCTTGTTTGAGCGCATTAAGGATCGCCAGTACGATGATCCCCACTTGTTTGTCCTTAAGGACATGATGCAACATGGTGATGCCAAGGAGGTGACTATCAGTGATGATGGTGTGTTGTGACTTCAGGGTCAAGTTTGTGTTCCTAATGCCGATGGCTTGAGGGAGTTGATTCTTGAGGAGGCTCATAGTTTGCGGTATTCCATTCATTCAGGTGCGACGAAGATGTATCGTGACTTGAAGTAGTATTATTGGTGGAGGACATGAAGAAGAACATTGTTGGGCATGTTTCTAGGTGTTTAAATTGCCAACAGGTAAATTATGAGCATTAGAAACTAGGTGGTTTGCTTCAAAAGATTGATATACTGGAGTGACAAGTGGAAGTTTACTTTGTGGTAGGGTTGTCACGGACCTTGAGGAAGTATGATGCCATTTGGGTCATTATGGATCGGTCAGAGTAGTTGGGTAGGATCTATATTAGGGAGATTGTTCGCCTGCGGGGTGTACCTGTTTCTATTATTTCAGACTGCGACGCTTAGTTTACTTCACACATTTGGAGGGACGTTCAGTGTGAGTTGGGCACACAGGTTGAGTTGGGTACTGCATTTCACTCTCATATGGACGAGCAGTCCGAACAGATAATTCAGATCTTGGAAGATATGTTGAAGGCATGAACTATTGATTTCGGAGGCCAGTGGGACCACTTTTTACCTCTAGCAGAGTTACCTATAACAACAACTATTAGTCTGGTATGTAGATGACTCCGTATGAGGTCTTATATAGGACACAGTGTTTTTCTCTGGTCGGTTGGTTCGAGCCCAGCGAGGCTAGGTTATTGGGCACAAACATGGTCTGTAATGCTTTTGAGAAGGTGAAGTTGATTCAGGAGAGGCTTCACATAGCCTCAGTCTAGGCATAAGAGTTATGCGGACTGGAGACTAGAAGGTTCGTGATATGGCTTTCATGGAGGGCGAGAAGGTTCTTCTTAGAGTGTCACCCATATAGTGTGTGATGTGGTTTGGGAAGAAGGGAAAGTTTAGCCCGAGGTTTATTGGCCCTTTTGAGGTGTTGGAGAGAGTCAGTGAGGTTGCTTATAGACTTGTCTTGCCTCCTAGTCTTTTGGGAGTTCATTATGTATTCCATGTTTCTATGCTTCAGAAGTATCACGAAGATAAGTCCCATGTTTTGTACTTCAATACAGTGCAATTGGATGGAAATATGGACTATGAGGAGCTGGTGGCCATTTTGGATCGGCAGGTTCAGAACCTCATGTCTAAATCTATTGCATCGGTGAAGGTGCAGTGTAGAGGTCAACCAGACGAGGAGGAAACTTGGGAGACTAAGCATGTTATGCGGAGCAGATATGCATATCTCTTTGGCCCTTAATGTATGGTTCTTAACTCGTTCGAAGATGAAATTTTATTTAAGAGGGGTAGAATGTAACGACCCTACTGGTCGTTTTGTATATGTGATCCATGTTTCCCCCTTGAAAATGCTTTCCATATGCGTAGTTTTTGTTTTGAGACTTGAAGGGATAGTTGATTTGGTTCCGGGAAGGTATTGGAATAAATTGGAACACTTAGTTCCATTGTTGGAAGCTTACATTATAAGAATTGATCAAGGTTTGACTTGTGTGTTAACGACCTCTGATTCGTGTTTTGATAGTTTCAATAGGTTCATATGGTAATTTTAGACTTAGGCGTATGCTTAGATTTGGATTTGGAATTTTCTAGGATGACTCGGCTATTTTTGCTGAAAGTTGGCAATTTGAAGGTTTAGAAATTTCATAAGTTTGACCATGAGTTGAATATGAGGCTATCTGGTTCGGATTGTTGTTTCAAGACTTGGAATAGGTTTATTTTGTCATTTTTAACTTGTGTGCAAAGTTTGGTCTCAATCCGAGTTTGTTTGGTAGCAATCAGACACTTGATTTTGAATATTGAAGTTGTTAAATATTAAGGTTTGCATGATGCCTTTTGCCGTCGATATGTGGTATTGGATGTTATTTTGATGTTTTAAGCTTGCATGAGTTCTTATGGGGTTTATACACTTTTGTGGATGCTTGGTGTGGGTCTCGAGGGGCTCGGGTGAGTTTCAAATGAGTTTGGAATGATTTTGGAGAGGTTTAAGCATTCGACTGCTGCAGAGGTCGCATTTTCGATGGTCTTCTCGCATTTGAGAAGGACCGCATTTGCGGACTCTTGAGCAAATTTGTGATAGGTGGCTCAAAAGGGCTGCTTCGCATTTTCAAATCTTGTGTTGCAATTGCGATATCCACAATTGCGAAAGGACATCGCATTTGTGACGCTTGGTCATATTTGCGAGCTCCCTGGTCGCATTTGCAAAGGAAGCAGCTCAGGGGACCTGTTCGCATTTGCGAGCGCTTCATCGCAATTGTAAGGTTCGCATTTACGAACCCTTGGTCGCAAATGCGACATCCACAAATGATATTATTAGAGCCATTTCGGGACTTAGACCCATTTTCTCATATTTTGAATCCTAGACTTGGAGAAGGGCGATATTTGAAGAAGATTTTCATACAAGGCAAGTGGGTAAGTGATTTCACATGATTTTTATATTATATCTTGATTTTTCCATGGATTTTTACACCTAATCATATATTTTGGAAGGGAAGTTTTAGGGGGGTTTTGACTATGTCTTGAAAAATGAAAATTGGGTATTTGAGAGTCGATTTGGACTCGGTTTTGGAATCTAATCACATATTTGGACTAGTGGGGTTATGGGTAGTCAATATCTACCCCTTGACTCGAGTTTTGACCGTGTGGGTCCGGGATCGGCTTTTGTTGACTTTTGGGGAAATTGGTAAAGATTGAGACTTTATTGTTTGGAATTAATTCCTATATCATTGTCTAATGTTATTGAGTTATTTTTTGTGAGATTTGAGTCAGGAGGAGGTTATTGTTTTAGAGGAAAGGCTATTTTGGAGGATTGATTTAGGCTTATTCAGGTAAATATCTTGCCTAACATTGTGTATGGGAATACCCCTTAGAATTTGGCCTTTTTTGCCTAATTGTGTTATGTGAAAAGCGACATGTACGTGAGGTGACAAGCATGTACATGAATTTTATATGTGGTATGTGATCGTATTAGACCTTAGGCTTCTAAAATGCCTTATTTTGATGATGTTCCTTATATGAATAATGCTTAATCACTTGTGACTACATGAAATTGATTTCCACAATTAATTTAGTCGTACTCATGCTTTAAATGTTGAACACCCATCCGACATTCTATTATTGTCATGTCCTTGTGCACCTTATTGATAAATTGTGAGCTTATGACTTTTGATGGCAATTTGGCATATTGCATTGTGATGATTATGGCACATGTGAACATGTTGGGTAGATTGATTGGGTGTTGTACGAGGTCTTTGCTGTGCGATTGTGATTATTATTGTGCACATGTGGCAAAATAAGGGTGGCATTCTTAGGTTTGCACATATGTTGTAATAACAGTGGTGATCTTGATTATGCGTATGTGGCGGAATAAGAATGACTTTTCTTGACTATTGCTCATCCGGTGGAATAAGGGTGGCATTCTTGATGATATGTATGTGGTGGTTCGAGGGTGACATTCTTAATCATGTACATTCTTTAAACTTCGTCATGCATTTCAACAAGTTTTAAGTCGTATTTAACATGCAATCATATGCCTCTATATCTACTTAATAATTTTCTTGTCAAATATAGGTTTTCCTACATTGAGTTGTTATCACCTGTTTTAACGAGATTGTTGGTATCGTATTCTATTATTATATATTCTTGTTGACATTTAATTATATATTGCACAGGTTCTTTGAATAGTGAGTATAACATGACTTGAACCTCGTCACTACTTCACCGAGATTAATCTTGATACTTACTGGGTACTGATTGTGGTTTACTCATACTACACTTTTGCACTATTTTGTGCAAATCCGAGTGTTGGAGGCAGCAGAATTTGAGAGTGAGTTCATAAACGGTTCGCGAAGATTCAAGGCAGTGCTTCATGATCGTCCCAGTCTCTTGGAGTCCCATCCTTTATGTTGATACCGTTACTTTTACATTCAACAGTTTTATGTATTCAGTTAGAGCTCATGACTCTGTACTACCTGGTCTTGGGAAGTAGTATGCTGCTATGTCAGTTTTGGCTTACGTTATCGCTATTTATGTTGTCATATTAAATTTAGTCTTATTATATCATGTTTTTATGATTCAATGGTGTTGATATGATTGGTTTACTGATGACATCCAAATCCACTACCAAAATGTAAATGGACACGGTCGCATGCAATGTAATTTACCCAACTATGAGTCGGGGTCGAATCCCACAGAGAATAATATATATGCGATTAGGCGTATAAGAGTATTATCACTTATTATGCTAAGCCAAACACTTAAAAGGTGATTGTGAAAATATTTATGTCTAAATGCAAAAATATAAGCTAACCTAGAAAGAAAGTAAAATGATCAATGGCTACAAGCATGGATGCATTGAAAATTACACTCAAGTAACAATCTAATGTATTTCACGATTTTACAAATATGAGCGAGTTTATGTTAATTAGCCTCGGATAATAATTATATATTAGCTTCTTTCGAAGACTAACAAAACTTCCTAATTGAAATATCCCTAAAATAATTAAGGGATTAAGGACACCCGAATATGGCTACAAGTAGTTCAATCCTATCCCTAGGTAGAATCTATAAAGTGAGGGTTAAAGCCTCAAGTTCTTGTTAATTAATCTTTCCTAACCCCAAATTATCTTTTCCAAAATCAATTCGAAGTAAATGGGCGAGTCCTAGGGTTAGCTAATCCCTTTAGAAACATTAAAGAATAAGAATAATTAAAGAAACAATAACTCATTTCATAATAAATAAAAATCGTTCAATACATAAGTACAACAAGATATGTAATCCATACTTTAAATATGAATATTCCCATAAACAAGAATCAAGTGTTGGAAAAAATACTACACACTTAGATATTCAATACAAAGCAAGAAAATGAAGAAATGAACATAAATGGGCAAGAAATTCTCAACCACAAGCTCCAAATCTTCAAGACCCAAGTGTGTGTGTGGGAACCCTAGCTACAAAACTTGTCTTCTCTAGTCAAGAGATGTTAAAGATGTGCAGAGACTGGCCAAAAGATTTCTTTCCAATAAGCTAGGTCGTGTATTAAATGGTTTTGGGGATCAAAACATGAAATTCCATTTCTTCCTAGAAAATGTGCTATGCGATTGCTCACATAGAACCACGATCGCGGTAAACAACTTCTGCCAAGGTACGCGATCGCCTAGCAACAGTCACGTTCGCGTAGCATAGTTGACTAGCCACTGACCAGGTTTTCTTCTTCGCGTTCGCACAGCTTCAACCACATTTGCATAGCTTCATTATCCTGGACTTCTGCGATCGCATGTAACTCTCCGCGATCGCACAGAGCAATATCTGACATCAGTCCATTTTTCCCAATTTAATATATTTTGACTTGTTTTCTTTCGTATCTTCTCCAAATCATATGATACCTGAAATATGCCAATAAACCTCAATAAATGCCTTAGTCTCTCAACAAAATCATGCAAAAGTCTAAGTATCAAGAAGAGGTAAGTTGGTAAAATACCAACTTATCAAACACTCAAACTTAAACTATTGCTTGTCCTCAAGCAATTCAACAACTAAGAACATCCTTTAATAAAATCATCAATTAAGCTCATTGACATACCAAACATCATTTCAAGTAAAAAAGGTTCAAATTGAATACAATCTAGTGACTTCGGTTGGTACCAACAATTAACCCAAAACATATGAACTGTCAATAACTTGTCACAAATTTCATTTCAATTCAAGTGCTCAAACACCACATTAATCAAAGTAGCAACCAAGTAATGACACTAATGCTTCAAAATTTGCCTCATTATCACAAATAATTTTTTTTTGTTCATTCCCCCCCAATTGGAGATTGGATTAAGTTCACAACCCAAAATTTCATGTGCCCTCACACTTAAGAGAGAATACAAAATTATAAATTGCAATTTAAACACAAATGGGATATCAAATGGAAAGAATTAACTCTCTCTCTCTCTCTCTCTCACACAAAGATATTCAAATGCACATAAGTACCATAGGCTTGCCCTTCATGTATTTCTCCACTAATATAGACACACTTGGTTCAAAATCAAGTAGGACTTAAAGTATTGTAATGTAGGTTTTTTGTTAAGGCATGTCACAATTTGGATAAGAGTGACTCAAAACCTCCCTAAGCACTACAATCAAAACCTTTTTCCATCCTTTCTTCACTTTTCATTCCACACATAGTCTTCCCTTTATTCACAACTCCTTATTTTTACTTCCTTTTTCTTCTTTCTTACCCTTTTTTTTAAAATCAAGGAAGGTTCCACTATTTTATTTTATATAATACCTTTCACCTTTTAAGCAACTTTCACATCACAACTTTTCCAACCTTCACCCCCAAACTTAGGCTTTTAGCCTATGCTTACACTTTCAAAGTATTTAGGGAGGTAGGATGCCAAAAGATAGATCAATAAAGAACCAAGTGTTAAACCTTGTAACATGGTTGCCAAAAAAAAAAAGTTTAAAAGCTCAAAATGGGTTGACTAGGAAAAATATGCAAGGGTAGGAAATTTAAGGTACAATAACGGTCTAAGGAAGGCCTAACATCATTTTTCAAACCAAGTTAGTCTAGGATTTCACCTTAAAGCACATTCCAGGTAAGTTCTAGACTACAAATAATGCAAAAGAACTCACAACAAATCTCACCACTCATGGCACATGCAAACTCGAGTGACATATAAATCCAAAATCCAATTAAAACAAATGAACCCAAAGAAAATCATATATAGCCAAATAGATTATTTAATGAATCAATGAGCCAAAAAATAGAACCTAAAAGTCACAACAAGGATTATCCCTTCAATCATTTTTCATTTTAAAGATCAAGACTTCATATGCCAAAGTTTAAATCATGTTGGTACCAAACAAGCCACATGTTGGTTTATGGACAAATAGATCACACCCAATAACCAATTTATTCACTACTAGCTACTAAACTAACTAAAAAACATTTACCTAAAAAAGAGAAAAACTAGACAAGACTAATCTCTTAAGAAAGTTGTCACGCCATCAATCATAGGGAAAAGTCACCCGGTTCGACACAAATTATTTCCTTGGACAAGAACCGCGGCATAAAGAAAAATCAAGGAGTTTGATTAATTCTACTACAAGTAAATAATGTAACAAAATAAGAAAATAAAAAATAATGCTAACACGCTAGAAATAAAATACAAAATATCACTAATAAACTACAAACGTTAACCAATCTACACAAGTTCACAAAAAATAGTCATGCTCTAAATACATCATCACATATAAATGAGCCACCCCAACCTAAAGTGTTGCACTGTCCTCAATGCAACGAAACAAAACAAGATAAAATGAAAGAGGTACTCCCTGAAACTGCATCACTCAGAGCTGGAGGTGATGGGAAATTTGAGCTCCAAATCCTCCTCCTCATCGTCCTCTGATTCATATGAGCCACAAAATGAACTCAGCTTGTGCATCATTTTGGACAGGAATTTGCTTTTCTTTTTCTCATGCTCCTCTCAATATTTCCTTGTCTTTGGCTCATGTCATCCAACATTTTGATTGCTTTTTGTTCCTGAACTACATCATCCAGAGATGGCTTCTTACCAATCCCAGTAGAAGTGCTCTCCCCAGATGGACCAAACGGAAGGCCAGCTACAAGTCGGAGAATGTGTGCATCGACGCCATAGATTTGACTGGAGAGGTGGCGCATAGTGGGGGGTCCATAAGGAAGTGGAGCAATGGGGTCATGTAGCACTGCTACAGTTGTGGAAGAACCACCGGGCCCAACGACAGTCTCAGGAAACTGCCCAACTGAAGGAGATGATACATCAATCCTCCTCTTCTTCTGCCCGCCAATTGGCCCCTTTCTAAGCAATGGATAAATTGTCGTGCCTGGGTCCTTCTCAGAATCATTCGGGTCTGTTAGCACCCCAGCATCATAGCACAATGGAGTGATCAATGAGGGAAAAAATAGACTCTTAGACCTCCCGTTACATGCTTCCTCAATTTCACTCACCATGTACTGGCCCACGTTCACTGGCAAGTCATCTATAATAGCAGCAATCATCAATGCCTTCTTAGGCGTCACCTCAAACTGATGTTTAGACTGGAGGATTCTTGCAGCAATAATGGTCAACCAAGTCTTGGCTTCAGTTGTGAATTCAGAAGAATCAACCCCTTTGTGCAATTTTTCCCAAGTCGGAGTCACCACGTCATAAAGCTTCTCCACCAACCATTGGCTTCCTCTCTCCCTTTCTCTGGCTTTGTATACCTCATTGTCAGCATTGGGAAGAATATAGTGTGCACTTATTGCCTCAAGACCAAACTTGACCCACTTTCCCCTAACAAAGGTAAATACTTCCTCTTGGAAGTCGGTCTTTAGGGCATTGGCATAAAATTCACGAACTATTGTGTAGTTGTCTTTGATTTGTTCAGGAGCAAAGCAAATCCATCCACTGTCAGTCAATCTTCGAAAAAGATCCGGCATCTTAGCCTCTAGTTTGTCCAAATGGATGCCCCTCTCTTTGATGATGCTCTTTGACATGCGTTTGTCATAGTTTATTTCACATTCAGCAGCTCTAAATCTGTCCAGATCAAAATATTCCTCTTCCACAGCTTGGGGAATAGGAGATTGCATAATTTCATTATTTCCTGAGACCATTTTATGCTCAAACTACCTACAAAAGTAGACCACATGCCAAATGCTTGTACGGGGTACTTAATACACTGTATTATGATGTATTTAGGCCAAAGAAAATGACCAAAAATCATCAGCATTCAAATATGCAATGCTACTATTTTTCTACCTGGAGGTTAAAGCAATTCGATTGCGGAAATAACCACGTGATCACGAAGAGCATTTTTGTTTTCCTCAATTTGAAAGCACTGCGATCGCGGAATAGTCAACACGATCATGAAGGGCAACTTGGTTCTGCAACAGAATTAGACCTACGCGATCGTGGAATGGCACATCGCGATCGCGAGTGTCTTCTTTCTCGCTCGGTGACAGTTCTCTCAGGCATTTCAGTAAACATAAAGAGGGCAGTAGATTTTTATAGCAATTTCATAACATTGACTCAAAATATCCTGCACAAAAATTTCACAACTCTCAATCAATCTCACCCAACAAGAAAGCACACATTCACACACAATATTCATATCAAAGCCCTAAAATTTTAGCCCTAAACATGAAACAAAAGGGAAAAACCATGGCTGTTCATTTACACTAGCACAAAGAACTGAACTTTAAGAACGAGTAGAGTGACGAAGCACATACCTCTGAGATTAAACCTTGAATATTGATATGGAATTGAAGAGAGAAGAAGCTTTAAGATGATTTTAAAAATCACGGGAGGAGGAAAGAGCTGTTTCTATTGTTTGGGCATAAGCGGTTTTGTTCTTAGGTTCCAGTGTTTTAATTAGACATGCACTTACTTAATGAAATGCGATCGCACAATGTTCCAGTGTTCGCGAAGAACAAATATTTCCCTCACAGATGCGACCGCGTTTCAGCTTCCGCGATCGCATAAGATAACATAAATAATTCTTCTACACGAATGCGTTGCTTTTCACGCGATTGCGGTTCTCTGTAGTTTTCTGCAGTGTTCCTCAACTATTGGATTTTGGTTGTCCGGGCACTCCGACCTGATCAAATCAACTCCAAAAATTCTAAAACTTGGCAGATTAGTCAAAAACAATATGCTAAGCCACTTTAAAAATGAAAAATTTGAAAAATGACTAAAATCTTAGAAAATGATGGGTGCGTGCTTGGCCATTATGCGACCGCATTTTCGGGGCATAACCGTTATGCGATCCTCAGAATTGGCATTTCACCATATTTTTGAGCGACCACAGCTTACGAACTTCTGACTCATTCCACAACCACTATAGGGTCCACATAACCACTATGCGATCGCATTATTTTGCCGCAGAAAGCAAGCTTAGCCACTTTTGCTTCATTTTCCCTGCACTCTAAGACACACACACATCAAAATGTTCAACAAAAATAAGTAATCTACAAAAATAAAAATCTAACAACAATATTTGAAAATGATGGGTTGCCTCCCACCAAGCTCCGCATTTAACGTCGTGGCATGACGCGAATCAACTTTACCACTTTTCTCTCCACTTGGAAGATATGAATTAGGCACCTAACTTGGAATCAAGCTTATGACCACGAACAAAATGGGGCGGTAAGTAAATGATCAAGCCAAATGTCAATTTCTTCATTTTGCATTTATTGGCTTTCTTTTGAGGAATGTCATTTTGCGTTCTTGAATTTTCAAATTGCAAGATATATGGCTCTTGTCTTTCTTCTTTACACTCCCACATGGATTCACATGTTCAATTCTCATATTACCATACAAGTCCAAAGTTGAAAAATGCGTGGAATGAGATAGTTGCCTCCCGACTTGTAACTTTTTTCGGATTTTGACATCCTCTTTTTCCCCCGAACTAGCGTCATTTTCAACCATCTTTTAAATTACATCGGTTGGCTCTAATTTCATATTTTTCTTGGCATTGTCAAAAGGAATGAAGTCGGTTGGCGGATGTTCAATTCTTGATTCCTCAAAATAAAGCTCACTTTCTTCCTCGAAGTTAAACTTTTCTTGAGCTCTTTCCATACTCTCAAGTTGGTGGGCATAGTGAGCCTCAACCAATATTTTCATATGATCTTCCAAAGTGTGGATATTCTCATCATTTTGAGTCAAAACGTGTTTTAAGTCCCCGAGTGCCAAGTCGTGCTTCTCCTCATTTTCAAGAATGGCCTCCAACATGAGCATCATCCTTTCATTTTGAGCATTTAAGAGATTTTCTTGATTTTGATCAAGTGCCAAGGAAGGATTTTCGGCTTCAACCTCCAAGGAAGTTTTGGACCTCTAAAGCTTCGAGCATTTCTCCCATTTGTAAGTTCAACCTTTCAAGCGCCAAATTATTTTGGAGACTATTTTCCAAAAGCTCATCAAAGGCATTTTGCTCTTTGTTTCCTCCTTCAAGTAGGCATTCCATCATGAACTTGAACTCTCCATTTTTACCATGCTCAACTTCTTCCACTTCCTTATCCCTATAATTATCATCACAAAAAGTAGAATTATCATAGCGGGTGTTCGAGGAGGGGAAGGACAAATAAGCACAATTATCCCAATGGCCATTTTGACCACCACAGTTATCACATATACTCCACACATGGGTTTGAGATTGTGCGCAGAATCCACCCCCGGTAGAATTTAAATAATTTTTCCATGAGTGTGGTGCTCCACAATAAGGACAAGGGTCTTCAAAGTATGCCATTTTTCAAAATTAAGAAAATAAACAAAAAAATAAAATAGAAAATAATTAAGAAGATAAGCAAAGATAAGAAAATAATTACATAAATATTCACAAGTTTGGACCAAAGCACGTACGCTTATTTCTCAAACAACCTAAATATGCCAAATTATTCCCCGGCAACGACGCAAATTTTGATGATGTCCAAATTCACTACTAAAAAGTGAATGGACATGTTCACATGAAATATAATTTACCCAACTATGAGTCGGGGTCGAATCCCACAGAGAACAATATGTAGGCGATCAGGCGTGTAAGAGAATTATCACTTATTATGCTAAGCCAAACACTTAAAAAGTGATTGTGAAAAATATTTATGTCTAAATGCAAAAATATAAACTAACCTAGAAAGCAAGTAAAATGATCAATGGCTACAAAGCATGGATGCATTGGTAATTACACTCAAGTAACGGTCTAATGTATTTCACGATTTTATAAATATGAGCGAGTTTATGTTAATTAGCCTCGGATAATAATTCTATATTAGCTTTTTCCGAAGACTAACAAGACTTCCTAATTGAATTATCCCAAAAACAATTAAGAGATTACGCACACCCGAATATGGCTATAAGTAGTTCAATCCTATCCCTAGGTAGAATCTATAATGTGAGGGTTAAAGCCTCAAGTTCTTGTTAACTAATCTTTTCCAACCCCAAATTATCTTTTCCAAAATCAATTCAAAGTAAATGGGCGGTCCTAGGGTTAGCTAATCCCTTTGAAAACATTAAAGAACAAGAATAATTAAAGAAAAAATAACTCACTTCATTATAAATAAAAAACGTTCAATACATAAGCACAACAAGATATTTAATTCACACTTTAAATATGAATATTCCCGTAAACAAGAATCAAGTATTGAAAAAAATACTACACACTTAGATATTCAATACAAAGCAAGGAAATGAAGAAATGAACATAAATAGGTAATAAATTTTTAACCAAAAGCTCCAAATCTTCAAGGCCCAAGTGTGTGTGCAAGAACCCTAGCTCCAAAACTTTTCTTCTCTAGTCAAGACATGTTAAAGATGTGCAGAGACTGGCCAAAAGATTTCTTTCCAATAAGCTAGGTCGTGTATTAAATGGTTTTGGGGATCAAAACGTGAAATTTCATTTATTCCCAAAAAATGTGCTATGCGATCGCACACATAGAACTGCGATCGTGGTGAACTACTTCTGCCAAGTTACACGATCGCCTAGCAACAGTCGCGTTTGCGTAGCATAGTTGACCAGCCGCTGACCAGGTTTTCTTCTTTGCGTTCGCACAGCTTCAACCGCGTTCACATACCTTCATTATCCCGGACTTCTGCGATCGCATGTAACTCTCCGCGATCGCACAGAGCAATATCTGGCAGCAGACCATTTTTCCCAATTTAATACATTTAGACTTGTTTTCTTCCGTATCTTCTCCAAATCATATAATACCTGAAATATGCCAATAAACCTCAACAAATGCCTTAGTTTCTCAGCAAAATCATGCAAAAGTCTAAGTATCAAGAAGAGGTAAGTTGGTGAAATACCAACTTATCACTTACCTAGTCTTGAAGGTTAAGTGCCATCACGACCCCTTTGGTAGGATTTGGGTCGTGACACTCGCATATGCGACCCAAAGCTTGCATATGTGAGTTTCTCATCCACAGCCGGACCTCGCACATGCGACGCACCTGTTGCACTTGAAGAATCGCAGGTGCACAAACAAAACACAAGCGCGACAGCGCATCTGCGCCTGGACTTCCTTTAGTGTGGTCTCCCACCTCTAAATACATCTTCGCTTTTGTGTTCCCCTCATCCACATGTGCGATGTCACGCATGCGCACTCAGAACCGAAGGTTCGACACCCAAACACTAGCAATACCCAAGAACTCCAATATGTTCTGAAACCATCCTGAAACACACATGAGCCCATGGGCCCCGTCTAGTCATGCCAACAAGTCCTAATACCCTATCAAACCTTGCCCAAATGCTCAAAAAACCACAAATAACATCAAAACCAAGAATCAAAGATCATATGCTTAACTTTCAAACATTCAAACTTCACCAAACTTTACACACAAGTTCCAATCAACTTAATGATCCTATCCAATGTACCAAAACACCAATCGACACTCGATATCACCAAAGTCATCTCTCGGTCAAACCTATAAATTCTCCAATCCTCCAAATTGTCAACTTTCGGTAAATAGAACCAAAACCTTCTAGGAACATCCAAAACCAAATTTGAACGTACTCCTCATTCAAAAATAACCATAAGAACCTATTGGAACTATCAAATCAACAATCCGAGGCCGTTCCTCAAAATTAAAACATTGGTCAACCCTTATAACTTAAATTTCCAAAAATTAAACTAAGTATTCGAATTCACTCTCAAGCCTTCGCGAACCAACCAACCTTCTACGCAAGTCACAAAACATTAAAAGAAACTATATGAAGTATCCAATACGACAACGAGGCTCTAGTATAGAAAATGACCGATCGGGTCATTACATTCTCCCCATCTTAACCAAACGTTTGGCCTAGAACGAGTTTAGAATCATACCTAGAATGCCAAAATGATAAGGATATTTACTCCTCATATCATGCTCGGTCTCCCAAATCGCTTCCTAGACCGGTCGACCTCTCCACTAAACCTTCACTGATGCAATCTCTTTCGACCTTAACTTCTGAACCTGCCTATCCAAAATTTCCATTGGCTCATCCTCATAAGTCATATCCTTGTACAACTGGATAGAACTGAAATCCAACATGTGTGACTTGTCTTTATAATACATCCAAAGCATGGAAACATGAAATACCAGATGAACTCCTAACAAACTAGGTGGAAAACCAAGCCTTTAAGCCACCTCGCCAACTTTCTCCAAGACCTCAAATGGACCAATATAACTAGGGCTCAACTTGCCTTCTTCCCAAATCTCATCACGCCCTTCATAGGAAAAACTCCAAAAAGAACCTTATCACCTTCCATGAAGCCACATTACGAACCATCCTATCATCATAACTCTTTTGGCTGGAATGCACTATACGTAGCTTCTCCTGAATCAACTTCACCTTTTCCAAAGCATCCCGAACTAAATCAAGACCCAAAAACCTAGCCTTCCTACGCTCAAACCAACTAATCGGAGAATGACTGGCATGTGTTGTTGTAAGCCAACTTCACTAATGGTAAATTTTGATCTGACTAGCCTCCAAAATAAATAACACAGGCTCTCAACATATCCTCAAGGATCTGAATAGTCCGCTCTGACTGGCCATCCGTCTGTTGGTGAAATGTAGTGCTAAGCTCCACATATGTACCCAACTCTTGTTGAACAACTTTTCAAATGTGCAATGTGAATTGAGTACCATAGTCTGAGATGATAAAAATAGGCCCAACATGCAAGCGATCAATCTCTTTAATGTATATATGAGCCAACTTCAATGAAGTGTAAGAAGTCATCACCGAAATAAAATGCTTAAACTTGGTCAACCTACCCACAATGACCCAAATAGCATACAACTTTCTCAAGGTCTGTGGTTATCCTATCACAAAATTCATAGTAATATGCTTCCACTTTCACTATAGTATATCCATCTTCTAAAGAAAACCACCCGGTTATTGATGCTCATACTTGACCTACTAACAATTCACACATAGTGAAACATACCCAACAATGTCCTTCTTCATCTTTCGCCATCAATAATGCTGATCCAAGTCGCGATACATCTTCATAGAACCTAGATGAATAGAATACCGCGAACTATGAGCCTCCTTAAGAATCAACTCCCTCAAACCATCCGCATTTGGAACACAAATTTGACCATGAAGTTGAAACACACCATCATCACCAATGATTACATCCTTAGCAACATCTCGCAACACCATGTCCTTAAGGACGAGCAAATGGGGATCATTATACTGACAAGTCTTGTGTAAGGCCCCGTAAAATTTCACCTATTATCCGAGGTTTCGTGGTGCCGAGGTAGGCTAATGTGTTTGAGGATTGTAGAAATTCGCTCGCCGCGGTACAGACTTTTTGGGTTGTATAGTACGTCGGGGAGTTGAAGGAAATTTTTTGCAGAATGTGGCATTTTGCAGTCCACTATGCGATCGCAGAACCTCTTCGTGGATCGCAGAGTGCAACAGAACTTGAGCCAATTTTTGAAGATCATTATGCGGTCCATTATGCGATCGCATAATTATTTTGCGGGCCACACAAATTTATCGTAGATTCAGTATCAAGATTTTTGAAGGGAGATTCAGCGGTGCGTATGCGACTGCATAACTGTTCAACGGGCTGCATAACGGCCGCATACCTGGCCAGACCTGCCCAGTTCTGGGACCATTTTTGCGATCCCTTTTGTAGACCGCATATTCATTTTGCGGTCTGGTCTGCGACTGCAAACCCGGTTTCATAGGATTATGTTTGGGAAAATTTCACCCGATCCCATTTTTATAAAAGGACTTTGGGGGTCATTTCGGCTGGTCTAAACAACTATTTTAGAGAGAGGGGTGTATTTTAGAGTGAGAGCAGAAAGCCCTAACCCCTTTGCTCATTAATTCCTGCCCAACCTTGAATATTCAAGGGAATCACTCACTAGGCCATCAACTATCCGGGTAAGACCTTGTTCTAAAACCTTCATGCAATTGCTATGGGTTAAAGTAAGTTGTGGAGTTAGGGATGGGCCATGCATGTGCCATTAGGGGGTAGTATGCAGGGTTGTTGAACTATTCCGGGTAGATTTTTGTTGAAATAGGTTAAGGGAGGAAAGGATTACCATTGTAGAAGCCTTGTATTCAATTTTGCATGATAGGTGTTCGACAAAATTTCCAAGAGACTTATATCACGAGAATCCTTCTAATTTTGATTCGATTTTATCATCTTCCTGTAAATTGAAATTGCTAGGAGTATTTGGACGTTGTAATAAATTAAGGAAAGATCAAACGAGGTATGTTGGCTAAAACTTCTCTCTCAGAATCGAATCCCACGATGTTCCTCGTAAGTTTCAAGTATGATGGGCTAAGCTTTTATTCCTCATGTTCCGAGTTGTTCCTTATAAATTTGACTATTTTGAACAAGCTTGTGCCGAAAGTTATGTACAAAAAGAAAGGTGTGCCAAATGATTCTATCATATTATGTTCTCCTTCGGAATTGTATTTGAACGTGACCAATGTGTCAAAATATTATGATTTCAGTCATGTTTCAATTGCAAGTTATTATGCCAAATTGTGGAAGAAAACTCAATGTGCTTAAGACTCTTGTTGCTCATATATATACTTAAAGTCTTGATTATAAATGCCCTTATTATTGATAATCCATGATGATGATTTATGGTAAAAGGAGTGAGTAGGAAATATGAAATACGGCCGATGTGCGAAGAACGAAATTACACTTGTGGCCACTAGTGTCAATGAAATAAAAAGACGTGTGAAAGATTATGAAATGAGTTGTAAATCCTTTGTATAATAAATATTTTGTGAGAATCTTTTAGTCACCGAGGAATAGAAGGATGAAATAGCCTAACATCGAAACTACATGTGTCGGTGTAGGAGTGGTTGAGGGGTAAAATCCCCATGTTGATGTGATGAGATTATTCCCCTTAAATGGGATGAGATTGATGTGTTGAGGTTATTCCCCTTAATTGGGATAAGATGATTGATAGCGGAAAGTGATGTCTACCCACACGACATTGTGGTGATATGGCTTAGCCGATCGGTCTGAGATCGGATGCCATGCCACACACATGATGATGTCTTTGGGTGAGACGGCTTAGCCAATCGGGCTGTGATCGGAGTCCGTGCTAAAAATACGGTGGTATATCGGAACTAAAGATCTTCCAACCTATAATATTGAAATTTACTTGACAACTTATCTTGCTCCTAAATTGATGCTTTATTATTGTCTGAGGCTTTCATTGATCCTATGTGTTTCTCCTTGTATTGTTACTCAATTCTTCGAGAGGGTGTTTAGTCTTGCATACTAGTACTACTCCATATGTACTAACGTCCCTTTTTTCGGGGGCGCTGCATCTTAAATGGATGTAGGTGGTTCTATAGCAGGTGGCATCGATCAGTGATAGCGGTACACCCTCTTCTCAGCTAACTTGGTGAGCCCCACTCATATCGAGGTATTGTATCTTTTGTTCTTTATGTATAGAGTTTTGAGGTATTGTCGGGGCCTTGTTGTCGGCACCATCACATTACTCTTTTGTATCCATTAGAGGCTCCGTAGACATAGTGTGGGTTGTATCTTGGTTTTGGTAAAGTCAAACTAAAGATGTTGTATTTGTATCACATGTTTCTAGTTCTAAACTATGAATGTGTAATGTAATATTTTGGGGAATTTTAAATGAAGTTCTAATGGTAACGAAATTGATGTTGTTTAGGGAAACTTCTCATTGTCAAATTAATGGAATACATCTCCACTTTATTCGTGGGTAAGGTTGGGTAGAAAGCATCTAGTAGGCTTGCTTAACTGGGGTATCTCTGTTGAGCGCCGATAGCTCTCCCTGAGGTCGGGGCATGACACCTTGATATGCTCAAACAAGGAATACTGTGCAACAACACAAGCAAGAACTCTACTAGGATCAGAAATATCCAATCTCACAAATCTGTTAGCCAAGGCCTGGACATCCATATCCAAATGCCTCTCCTCGGCTGGAATAAATACCAAACTACCCATACTCTCAGCCTTTCTACTCGAGGCATCTGTTACCATATTTGCATTACTCGGATCATATAAGAGAGTGGTATCATAATCCGTAAGAAATGCAAGCTTCCTCTACTGCCTCAAATTTAATCCTTTTTCTTGAAAAAATGCTGAAGACTTCTATGATCAGTGTAAACCTCACATGACAAACCATATAAATAATGCCTCCAAATCTTGAGTGCATGCACAATAGCCGCCAACTCCAAATCATACACAATAGTAAAAGTAGTTTTGAGTTTCTGAAAGCTCTCCTCATGCTCATAGACCATCTAAAAGGAACACCATTCTATGTTAACTTGGTCAATGAGGCTGCGATAGATGAAAAACCCTCTATAAAATGATGATAGTAGCCTGCCAAAACCCAAGAAACTTCTAATCTTTGTAGCTATAGAATGTCTATGCCAACTTGGTAATGCCTCAATCTTCTTTAGATCCATCTTGATATAATCACTAGATACCATGTTACCCAAGCACGCCACCGAATCCAACCAAAACTCACACTTGGAGAACATAGTATACAACTTCTTCTTCCTCAAAATTTGAAGCAATCCTCAAATATTGCTCATGATCCTCCCAACCACGGTAATATACCAAGATATCATCAATGAATAAAATGACAAAGGAATCAAAATATGGCTGAAATACATTGTTCATTAAATGCATGAAAGTTGTTGGGGCATTAGTCAAACAAAAAGACATTACCAAGAACTCATAATATCCATAACGAGTCCTAAACACCATTTAGGGATCTCAGAAGCCCTAACGTTCAACTGATGGTAACATGATCTCAAATCAATCTTTAGAGAAGGAACATCTTTCAAGAAGTATCTGACTTAGGGCAGAGGCATCCGAGGAGGAACATCTGAGACTTGAGAGGTTCAAGAAGTTTCACCCTCCTACTTTCAGTGGCGCAGTTACTGAGGATGCGGAGGGTTTACTAGACAAGTGTCACCATATTCTATGCATCATGGGTATTGTGGAGACGAGCGGAGTTGCCTTTACTACATTTCAACTGTCAGGAGCAGCCTATAAGTGGCATACTTACGAGGAGGGTAGGCTAGCTGATGCAGCCCCACTTACTTAGACTTAGTTTTCAGATATATTTTAAGTGAGTTAGTCCCATAGACCCTTCGAAATGCATGGTGCATAGAGTTTGAGCAGCTGCGTCAGAGGACTATGCCTTCAGATTCGGTGAGCTATGCCGACATGCACCTGCCTTGGTTTCGATAGTCAGAGAGCGAGTCTGGAGATTCATCTAGGGGCTCAATTATGATCTTAGATTCAGTGTGGCTTGAGAGTTGGAGATAGATACTCCATTTCAGCAGGTGGTAGAGATCGCACGGAGGCTGCAGGATATGCGGGGCCGAGATAGGGAGGACAAGGAGGCCAAGAGGTCTCAAAACCCTAAAAGATTTAGTGGTGGCCACGCTGCAGGTTTAGCCCGTCATGGCAGAGGGTTTGTGAGTCGCCCAGTTCATTCAGCAGTTCTAGCTACTAGCAGTGCTCTGGCTATCCCGAGGTCTTAGGTATCCCATTTTGCACATCCACTTTCTAGTGCATCTCCTACACATCCACTTTCTAGTGCACCACCTCCCTAAGTCTTAGGTATCTTTTTAGTGGTCAGTGTAGTCGATCAACCATAGTTAATTTCTGCAACCACGCCCAATGAGAGCTTGTTTCGAGTGTGGCGATACCAGACATATGGTGAGAGACTGTCCCACACTTAGGAGGGGTGCACCTCCATATACTACACAAGCTCTACGGATTCCACACAGTCCACAATGTTCACAAGCTATGGTTGCTACTCCAGTTGCCGCTCTACCTACACTGCCAGCTAGGGGTGGAGGTTAGGCGATGAGAGGTCTCCCTAGGGGGGAGGCCATACCGGATTCTATGCTTTTCCAGGTAGGATGGAGGCAGTCACATCAGACATAGTCATCACAAGTATTTTTCCAGTCTATCATAGGGATGCCTCGATTTTATTTGTGGTGCCCGTATCAAATAAAAGTCTACCGGTCCATGGACTTGGGCATAGGACAGATCCCGGATCATGCTATTTTGGACTGTCACGCCAAGAACGTGACATTGGCTATGCTAGGTTTGCCACGATTGGACTGGAGGGGTACATTGGACTATATTCTTAGAAGGGTAGTGTTCTTTCTAAAGGCATAACGAATGGTTGATAAGGGATGTGATGCATACTTAGCCTTTGTGAGAGATGCTAGTGCTGACACTGCTAGCGTTGAGTCAGTTCCAGTAGTGAGAGATTTTCCAGATGTATTTCCAGCAAACCTACCGGGCATGCCACCTGAGAGGGATATTGACTTTGGTATTGACCTATTGCCTAGCACTCAGCCCATTTCTATTCCACCATATCATATGGCACGTGTGGAGTTAAATGTGTCGAAGGAGCAGCTTCAGGAGTTGCTTGATAAGGGTTTCGGTCGTGAAGAAGAAAGATGGCTCCATGCAGATGTGTATTGATTATAGGCAGCTGAAAAAAGTCATAGTCAAGAATAAGTACCCACTACCGTGTATTGATGACTTATTTGACCAACATCAGGGTGCTAGAGTGTTCTCAAAATTTGATTTGAGGTCAGGGTATCATCAGCTGAAGATTCGGGACTCGAATATTCCGAAGACTGCTTTTAGGACTCGGTATGGTCTCTATGAGTTTCTAGTGATTTTATTTGGGTTGACCAATTCCCCAGTAGCATTTATGCATTTGATGAACAGTGTATTCTAGCCATATCTTAATTTTTTTGTCATCATATTCATTTATGACATCCTGGTGTACTCCCACAATCGGGAGGATCATGAGCATCATTTAAGAATCGTGCACCAAACAGTGAGAGAGAACAATTTATATACAAAATTCTCAAAGTGTGAGTTTTGGCTTAATGCGGTGAAATTTTTGGGTCATGCGGTGTTTAGCGAGGGGATTAAGGTAGATCCGAATAAAATTGAAGCAATTCAGAGTTGGCCCAGACCGTCTTCAGCTACTGAGATCCAGAGTTTTCGTGGTTTGGCCGGGTATTATCACCATTTTGTAGAGGTTTTCTCGCCCATTTAGATTGACCCATAGAGTTGGCCCAGACCGTCTTCAGCTACTGAGATCCAGAGTTTTCTTGGTTTGGCCAGGTATTATCACCGTTTTGTAGAGGGTTTCTCATCTATTTATATTTACCCAGAAGGGTTCTCCATTCAGGTGGTCCGACTAGTGTGAGGAGAGCTTTCAGAAGCTCAAGACTTCCTTTACCACAGCTCCAGTTCTGGTTTTTCCATCTGCATCGAGTTCTTATACAGTGTATTGTGACGTTTCTTCACATTGGCATTGGATGTGTATTGATTTAGGAGGGTAGGGTGATTACTTATGATTCGCGCCAGTTGAAGCTCCACGAGAAGAACTACCACGTTCATGATTTAGAGTTGGCTTCCATTGTTCATGCATTGAAGATCTAGAGGCACTATCTGTATGGCGTGTCTTGCGAGTAATTCACCAATCATCGGATTCTACAACACCTGTTTAAGCAAAAAGATCTAAACTTGAGGCAGCGGGGGTGGTTAGAGCTGTTAAAATACTATGGTATCACCATTCTGTATCATCCCCGAAAGGCGAATGTGGCGGCCGATGCCTTGAGTAGGAAGGCTAAGAGTATGGGTAGCCTTGCATTCATTCCTATTGGTGAGATATCGCTTGCATCAAATGTTCAGGCCTTGGCCAACCAGTTCGTGAAGTTAGATCTTTTGGAGCCTAGTCGGGTTCTAGCTTATGTAGTTTCTCGGTCTTCCTTATATGATAGCATCAGGGCGCGTCAGTATGAAGACCCCCATTTGCTTGTCTTATAGACACAGTGTAGCACGGTGATGCCAAGAAGGTTTCTATTAGAGATGATGGGGTGTTGAGGATGCAGGGCCGAATATATGTGCCCCATGTGGACGGGTTGCGTGAGTTGATCCTTGAGGAGGCCCATAGTTTGCGGTACTCCATTCACCCGGGTGCCGCTAAGATGTATCAATATTTATGATAGCACTATTGGTGGAGAAGAATGAAGAACGATATAGTGGAGTATGTGGCTCGGTGCTTGAACTGTCAGCAGGTAAAGTACGAGCATCAGATGTAGGTGGATTTCGTTGA
This sequence comes from Nicotiana tabacum, assembly GCF_000715075.1. Taxonomy (NCBI): domain Eukaryota; kingdom Viridiplantae; phylum Streptophyta; class Magnoliopsida; order Solanales; family Solanaceae; genus Nicotiana; species Nicotiana tabacum. Next base: position 57,062,093 of record NC_134092.1, on the reverse strand, counting down.
AATATGACTTTAGATTCCCGAGTTGAAATATGAGCGTATTACCATGGATTTCGTTATCGGGCTCCCACTGACTTTGAAGAAATTTGACGCAATATGGGTTATTATGGATAGGCTGACCAAATTGGCATATTTCATTCTGGTGGTGACTACTTATTCTTTAGAGTAGCTGGCTCAAATCTATATCCGTGAGAATTTTTGTCTCCATGGCGTGCAGATTACATCATATTTTTGGAGAGCCGTGCAGCATGAGTTAGGCATACGGGTTGAGTTGAGTACAATATTTCACCCTAGACATACGGGCAATCTGAGCGCACCATTGAGATCTTGGAGGATATGCTACGTGCCTGTGTTATGGATTTTGCGGGTCATGGGACCAGTTTCTACTGCTTGCAGAGTTCGCCTACAACAATATCTACCAATCGAGTATTCAGATGGCTCCTTGTGATGAATTATATGGGAGGAGGTGTTGTTCTCCAGTTACTTGGTTTGAGCTGGGTGAGGCTAGGTTGTTGGGCACTGATTTGGTTTGGGATGCCTTGCAGAAAGCCAAGATGATTCAAGATCGGCTTCGTACATCACAGTCTAGACAAAAGATTTATGCTGATCAGAAGGCTCATGATGTAGCATATATGGCGGGAGAGAGGGTTTTGCTTCGAGTTTCACCTATGAAGAGTGTGATGAGGTTCGGGAAGAAAGGAAAGTTGAGCACTAGGTATATTGTTCCTTTTGAGATCCTTGAGATAGTGAGCGAGGTTGCCTACAAACTTGCATTTCCACCTAGTTTATCGGTAGTTCACCCAGTGTTCTATATTTCCATGCTCCGAAAGTATTATGTTGATACATCACATGTATTAGATTTCATATCAATCCAACTAGATAAGGATTTGACTTATGATGAGGAGCCGATGGCTATCTTGGATAGACAGGTCCAAAAGTTTAGGTTAAAGAACATTGCATCAATGAAGGTTCAATGAAGGGTCGTCTGGTCAAGGAGGCGACTTAGGAGACCGAGCACAACATCTGGAGTCATTATCCTCACCTTTTAAGAGGGAGAGAATGTAATGACCCGACCAGTCGTTTTGTGTATTTGAGCCCCGTTATCCCTTTTTATGTATCACACATGTGTATTTGTGGTTTTATGTCTTGCAGGGGTGGTTAGTTTCATTCTAGAAAGGTTTTGGGTTGATTTGGACCCTTTGGTTCTTGGTTTAAAAGCCTAAGTTAAAAATGTTGACCAAGGTTTGACTTTTTGTGAAAATGTCCTCGGAAAGGTGTTTTGTTGGTTTTGATAGGTTTTTATCGTGATTTTGGACTTGGGTGTAAGCCCGGAATCAAATTCGGATGTCCCTAGGTTGATTTGACTTGTTTAACTGAAAGTTGTCAATCTGAGGTTTAGAAGTTTTCCCAAGTTTGGCCGTAGGTTGACCTTTTGGCTTTTAGGTTTGGAATTTGTTTTTGGGACTTAGAATAGGTCCGTTTTTCTATTTGGAACTTGTCTCCAAAATTTGGTATCAATCAGAGTTGGCTTTATAGGGTCAGACGGTTGGTTGCAATTCTAGAGGTTCTTGAACTTTTCTTTAAAATTCATGCATTTTGATGTCTGATTCATAGTTATCGATGTTATTTTTGTGTTTTGATCGAGAGAGCGAGTTAGTATGATGCTTTTAGACTTGTGTGGATGTTTGTCTTAGAGCCTTGAGGGCTCAGATGAGTTTCAGACGTGTTTTGGAATAGTTTTGGACTTATCCAGGTTGCTGATGTGCTAGTGTCTCTGATGTCGCAAATGCGAGCACCAGCCTCGGAATTGCGAAGTGAACAAGTGAGGGTCAGGTATCGCAATTGTGATGCTTCACTCGCAATTGCGAAGATAGGCTAGTTCGGGTAGGATCGCATTTGCGACATATTTAGTCACATTTGTGAGGGGAACAGGGTTCGCAATTGCGAACCCATTGTCGCATTTGCGACTTATCCCTTGGGTTGTCAGTAGCCGCATTTGCGAGACTTTCTTTGCAATTGCAAGGATTCACAATTGCAAACCTTTTGTCGTAATTGCGACATCTGCAACTGAACAAATGGGCTGGGAGTCAGGAATTTATCTCATTTTCTCTCATTTTAGAATCCTAGACTCGGTAGGAGAGGATTTGGAGAGGGGATTTTCATTTACAATCATTGGGTAAGTGATTTTGATCAATTTACAACTCTTTTACATGATTATATATAAGATTTAACATCAAATTTATGAGAATCAAAGGGAAAGTTTACAAATTTTTGTTTAAGTTTTGAAAAATGAAAATTTGCGATTTGAGAGTCGAATTGGACTCGGATTTGAAAACAAAATACATATATGGACTCATGAGGTTATGGGTTGTCAGGATCTACCCTTGGACCCGGGGTTGATTGATTGACATTGTTACCTCTCTTATTGCCATTTGTCTCTTCTTTTGTTGAATGATTCTTATTTGAGGTTCTCATTTCAGGATGTCTCTTTTATTGTTGAATTATTCTTATTTGAAGTTGTTATCTCGTGACATCTCTTTTGTTGTTGAATCATTCTTATGCATTAGACGTAGTTGCTATTTCATACTATCTTTTCGTTGTTAAGCTTATGTTATACACTTGGATTGGAAGCTGTCATTCTATGGGAACACCTTCATTTCTAGTTACTGAAGTTGAAGTTATGAGAACTATTATCACATTGAGGTTCAAGCTGTTGATTTTGAGATATCTTCCCTTGTTGAGAAATTTCCATTCATTCTTATTATTATTGAGATTCTTGTACATATTGTGGTCGAGCCATAGGCTATATGTTGTGGTAACATTGATATTATTGATTTTGGTAAGTTGTGGCATATGGGCACGTGTGGTGCAAGTTGTTGTTGTTGATGTGTTGTGATATTGATGCACATACGATGGTATAAGGATAGGGGTTGATGTGCATGTGGCAGCATAAGGTGGGATTTATGTGCGTGTTGCTAGTAAGGGAATTACGTGAAGCCACGCGACAACATAAGGAGGCCAAAGCGCATGTAGCTATTTCGGGAAAACATTTTCAAAACAATCTAAATGTTAGGCTCATGTAGCGATATAAGGAAAGATTGGGTTTATAAATTGTGAAATGTGGATATGAGGCGTGGTACCTCGGTTGTGATTCTTATCGTACAGTCTTGCTAAAAAGGCTTGTTGGTTGAATAGTTCTTATCATGTGTTCACTCCGTGTTGCCTTTATCTCCTTAAATTCTATTGTTAGTTTACGTTATTGTGCCGCTTGTTATCATTCATTTCCTTACTCTCCGTTATTAGTCTATATTATACTGTGTGCAACTTTACTTGTCCGAGTGTGTGTCTTGACCTGGCCTCGTCACTACTCTACCGAGGTTAGGCTTGATACTTACTAGGTACCGTTGTGGTGTACTCATGCTACACTTCTGCACATTTTCTTTGCAGATCCAAGTACATCTGCTCGTGCCGGATGCTGGTGATTGATCATTTATCTCGGAGACTTCAAGTTATACTTGCTCGACGCTCGCAGGCCTCGGTGTAACCTCCTGCTTTTGGCTGTATTACTGTTTATTTCCAGTTCAGACAGTATTGTATTTCGAGATCCTAAGTGTATTCTTGTTAGAGCTTATGACTCAGTTCCACCGGGTTTTGAGCGTTATTGGACATCTTTACCGTTTGAGTTTTATTATGATAGTTTAATAGTTTAATTTGATGTTTAAGTTATCATTTCTTCTATCTCTCACTGTATGTTAGGCTTACTTAGTCTTAGATACTAGGTGCCATCACGACTACCTTAGGTGGGATTTTGGGGTCGTAACAAAATCGAGCTCCAAAACCTTGTGAGAAAAAGTAACTAAATTCCGAAACAAGTAAAAATGCTGCAACTGTCCCAGCTCGAATCGGATTCTAGATGATCTTGAAACTCGCGTTTGATAGGCCTAACATGATCCTTGTGAGATTACACCCAAGATAGCCTTTTGAATTACCCAATTTTCCTTAAAATGAGGGGGATATGTTGTTATGATGTTTTAAAGGAAGTCTGAAAATTTTAGGGACATAAATGGTATTTTTATAATTATTTTCAGCAGAAAAAAAAACCAGCAACAAGAAAGTCTTTGTTTTAACACCCAAAACTCATTCGAAACCTCACGGACACAAACCATATATGCATCTCAATCATATAACATGCTACGAACCTACTCGCACATTCAAAACACTGAAAAGAGGTCATCTTGACCCGATATTGATAATGGTCAAACTCCAAATCCATAACTTAACTAGTTTATCAAATAATGATCCAAAACACACCCAAGCCCCTCAAGACCTCATCCAATCATACCAACAAGTAAAAATACATTATCCAAACTTATCCAAAGCCTCAAAACACCCATGGGAACATCACAAGAAAGAATCAACGCTCAAACCGAATAGAATTTCTCTTAAGTTGTTAAATCTTCATTCTTTCAAAAGAGTGTCCGAATAATACTTAAAAACTTCAGATTACTTCCAAACTTTGCACAGAAGTTCAATTCAACTATATAGACCTATCCAAAGTCTTGAAATACCAATTGGGGTCCAGTAATATCAAAGTCAACTCTTGGTCAAATTTATGAACTCTTAAGTTATTCAAATTGCCAACTTTCTATAAATAGTGTCAAATTCTTCTAGGAACCTCCGAAACCAAATCCGAACATACGTACTAGTCCAAAATCATCACACAAACCTATCGGAATAATCAAAACACGATTTCGAGTCCCTTTACCCAAAAGTCAAACCTTGGTTAACTCTTCCAACTTAAAGCTTCTAAATCAAGAGTCATTCTTCCAAATCAATCCTGAACCAATCGAAAACCAAAACTGACCATACACTCAAGTCATAATACATCATATGAAGCTACTCAAAATCTCAAACTACCGAATGGAATGCTAAAGCTCAAAACGACCGGCCGGGTCATTATAATTTCTTCTTTTTTAACTAAAATTATTAAAAAGGATAAGGGTTTTACATGGGGAAAAGAACAAGATGATGATTTAAACTTGTTAAAGAAAAGTTTTGTTCTGCTCCTTTGTTACAATTTCCCAAATTTTGTAAATCTTTTAAAATTGAATATGATGCTTCTAGCAAAGGAATATGTGCTGTTTTGATGTAAGATTCTAAATTTAATGCCTACTTCATTGAGAAGTTGAGTGGAGCCATATTGAACTATTCTACTTAAGATAAAGAGCTATATGATTTGGTAAGGGCTTTAGCCACATGGCATAATTACTTGTGTCCATGAGAGTTTGTGATAACAGCAAGGTCGGGAATCCAAACTATAGTAAGAATTTGATAAGTCAATGCTGAAGCAATAACAATAAGGAATTGAACGACTAGAATTAAAGTGCAGTACATAAAGGATATGGGAATATTCAGGGAAAGAATTCCAAGAACGCAAGTTCTAGAGCCTTGACAAGATCCAAGTAACAACGTTTTTGATTTATTAAGGAAACCAAATGCCTTTACTTGAGAGAAAAATTAAAATAATAGATTCGTATCTTGATCGCTTTACGAGTAACTTGAGACAATAATTAATAACTACTATTAATCGCCTTCTAAGAATACCACAAAGGAATCAATGATATCACAATAAAGAAGTTATCTTACTACCTTGAACTATGAACTAGTAAAGTTGAAAGAAGCATACGTCACAAACAAAAGAACTCTCAAAGTCTAATAGGTATAAATCAGTAATGAAGTGCCACAATGAATGAAAATCACTCCTATTTTTAGGAGTAAATATTCCTAAAATTTAGGTAGGGTGACTGCCAAGGGATAAAAGAAACCCCAAAAGATCATTTTAGAATCATAAAATAAAACCCTAACTTGGAGGAACACTAGAAACCTAGTAGAAATTAATAAAAATAGGGTTGGTGGAATCATTTTGGGGTGGATTTGGGCCTTAAAACTCCCAGCTTAAACTGCTGGTTTTGGACTCCAATTGGGGTCCCTTTCAAACACCTTTCTTTTGGACCTCTTTTAAGCTTACTTTGAGCTCTTTTAGGTGCCCTTTTGGTGCACTTCTACGTCTAGTTTTGGGACCCAATCTTCCTCCTCTTGGACTTCAATTCCCACAAAAATCTATTCCTATAATATTTGGACAATACGTCTCATTTAGGTTTGAGCTCTTCGTCAATAATTAAAAGCCTCTTTATTTTCCATTGAAGAGCAGTAACCTAGCTCTGCAATTCTTTAGCTATTGATCTTGTAAATAGCCTTCTTGAGGCATCCAAAACTTCATACATGTCCTTGATTCTATCATTCTCCTCTTCTTGATAAGAAATTATCCTCGAATCTGATCCTACATCAAATAAAAATAAGTCAGCACCATTGAATGTAGCAGTTACTTGAAACTCCCCAAGAAGGTCCAATGTGTAAGCATTGTCTCAAATCCTTTCAAAGACATAGAATGGGCGATCTACTCTAGGATGCAACTTTGACTTTCTTTTGGAAGGAAATTTCTCCTTTCTAATGTGAACCAAAACTAAATCTCAAGTTTAGAAACAGCTTGTTTTCATGTAACGATCAGACCAATATTTTTATGTATTAGAGCCACCTTCCTCTAATTTATGCTTCTCATAGTTTATTTTGATGTTTTGTAACTTGGGAGGATGGTTGTTTTTGTTTTGGGAAGGCTTGAGAGTGAATTGAAACACTTAGTTTTATTTTGGAAACATAAGTTGTAAGAGTTGACCAAGATTTGACTTTTGAGTAAACAACCTCGAATTGGTGATTTGATGGTTCCAACAGGTTCGTATGGTGATTTTTGAATTAGGCGTACGTTCGAATTGGTTTTGGATGTTCCTAAAAGGTTTTGGTTGTATTTGCTGAAAGTTGACAATTTGAAGGATTATAGAGTTTATAGGTTTGATGTGGAGTTAACTTTGGTGATATCGGGATCCGGTTGGTTTTCAGGATCCTTGAATAGGATCATTTAGTTGACTGGAACTTGTGTGCAAAGTTTGGTTATGATCGAGAATGTTTAGGCATGATTTGGACAGGTTTGAAAAAGTTAGAATGTTTGGGAAGTTAAGCATAGATTTTGATCTTTAATTTTTGTTTTTGATATTATTTGTGGTGTTTTGAGAATTAGGGTAGGTTTGGATAAGGTATATGACTTATTGGCATGATTGGACGGGGCCCTGAGAGGCTCAGCTGTGTTTGAGAATGATTTTGAACCATTTTAGAGTGGTTGTATGCTGTTGATGCTGGTGTCGCACCTGCGACGCTTGGTGTGCAGGTGCAATGTTGTACTTACGGATGAGGGGGCGCAAAATTGAAGTTGGACCTGGAGCTGGGAGACAGCACCTACGGAGGTCTAGGCGCACATGCAGGCCTGAGGGCCCTGAGAGGCTCAGCTGTGTTTGAGAATGATTTTGAACCATTTTAGAGTGGTTGTATGCTGTTGATGCTGATGTCGCACCTGCGACGCTTGGTGTGCAGGTGCAATGTTGTACTTACGGATGAGGGGGCACAAAATTGAAGTTGGACCTGGAGCTGGGAGACAGCACCTACGGAGGTCTAGGCGCAGATGCGCTGTCACGCCTGCATGTGTGTGTGCGCTCCTACGGTTCCACAGATGCGATAGGTGTGTCATAGGTGCGAGGTCTGGCTGTGTAGGAGAATCTCGCAGATGCTAGTTGTGGGTCACAGGAGAAAGTTTAATGATGTGAACCTTTTAGTTGTAGATAGATCCTTTTAGTTGTAGATGCAAAATCTTTGGAAGACTTATTTATTTTGAGGATTAGCTCGTATTTCACTATTTTTAGATTTGGAGCTTGGGAAGAGGTGATTTATAATTGTATTTTCACTACTATTTTGAGGGTAGCTAATTTCTACTTGGATTTGATTATATATCTTGAATACCCATAGATTTATGCCCCTAAAACAAGGGGTAAACGTGTAAAATTTGGGGTTTTTGGAATGAACTTAAGAGAGTGTATTTTGGGGATTTGGGGCGGGTTTTGACTCGCTTTTGGAATCTAATCATATATTTGGACTCGTGGGATTAAGGGTAGTCGGGATCTAACCCTTGACTAGAGTTTTGACCATGTGGGCTCGGGTTGACTTTCGCTGACTAGATTCGAGTCTTTTGGAGGTTGATTTGAGAGGAAAAGCTATTTTTTGGAAGGTTGAAGTTGTTACCAGGTAGAGGTAAATCTCATGTCTATCCTTGTAATAGAGAATTGTCCCCATAGGTGATTGATTTTATATTTGTTGCATAATTTAGGTGCCACGTATATTCGAGGTGACGAGTGTATATTCGTAGCTAGATTATGACCCAAGCCTGACAAAGTTAGGCTTATGATATACCTTGTTTAGCTTTATGAATTGTTTATTCATGTTTCTTTGATTTTATGACTACGTGATGAATTTTAATCACGATAGAAGCCATTTTAGGGCTATGACTAAATTGATTTGGACATGACCGACTTCGTTCACCGTGTTGAGCTATCTAATTTAGCCGTAGTCATACAATTGCCTTACTTAACTTATGAATTATTGGTTATTGACTTACTTTGCTCTTGTTAATGTCATAATCAGACTTAAAAATGTTAAATAAGAAAATTGAACAATTATAAAAATTAAAATACGTCATTAGCAATAACCATCTCTTAAACATCTAAATATTCATTCGATTTTATTGTTATGTCCTAGTACGTCATTATTATATTATTTCATGTGCATATTTCTGGGTTAGAAAGTTGAATATTGTGAAATGTTGAGAATTTAGGCACCAAGGACCTTTTGAGCAGATATTGATTACTTATGATATTGTGATTGGATCGGGTTGTACGCTGCAATATTACTATTAGCGGATCAGGTTGCATGCCACAATAGAGCTTGGATATGGATCAAAGCCTCTGAAGTCGGGTGATTACCCATGTTACATTGGGACCTATGAGCGCAATCACTCAGAATGGTGCTTGTTTGGACACTTGGCCAGTGTCAGATATATGGATTTGTGTAACGAGGTATTCATATTGGTTCGTGAGCATACATTGGTATCCTAGACTTGTGCAATGTCTCTTATATATATATGAATGTTGGCCGACTCTTATCACGATCATGAAAAGAAGTGAGATGAATGATATTATGCTCCATCTCTTGTCTGAAAAGCATGACTAATTTCCAAATTTATTGTGTTTCTACTGGTGAACTTAATTGATGTTGTCATGCTTTATTCCATGCTTTACTCGCATTTTGATATGGTTATCATTTAGTAAGTGTTAGTGTCAACCCTTCGTCACAACTTCTTCAGTGTTAGACTTGATACTTACTGAGTACCATAGGTTTGTACTCATACTACACTTCTATACATTTTTGAGCAAGTTCTGAGACTTGTATTAGTTGTACCCATTGAGATGAGTAGGAGAATTTATGTTAGAAACTTCATATGAGCTGCCTTACTTGATCCGATCCATAGCATATGGAGTCCCTCTTTCCTGCTCATTTATATTTGTCTATATATTTTTATTTCTGGAGAAATGTTGTTAATTAGATGAGACTACATACTCTCATTAGATGCTCGTGACAATGTTGTGACACTAATCTTGGAAGAGTTGTGAGATAGTTGTGGTCGTATTTAGACCCTGTATGTGATTTACATACTTTGATGTATGTTGAGACTCATTTCGTCTTTTATTTAAATCATAAATCAATTAAAGGCTTAATAATTGAATCATACTGTTATTACTGAGTGTTCTCTAGACTAGCATGTTAGGTTAGGCGCCATCACAACCTTTGGAGGTATTTTGGATTATGACAAGTTGGCATCAGAGTTTTAGGTTCAAAGGTCTCGCATAAACTTTGTTACATTGGGCCCTATGAGCGCAGTCACTCAAAATGGTGCCAGTTTTGTGGAGTTGTTGATCTAATGATCCAATCTACCGTTATCCTATGATAAGGAGTAGGAGTATTTTGTTGTTGATCGAATGATCCAACCTTTCTATATGCATAAAACGACATCCTTCCAGACCCAATATGGGTACTTTGAGTTTTTGGTGATGTCTTACGGGTTGACAAATGCCCCAACAGCTTTCAGGCACCTCGTGAATCGAGTCATCAAGACTTTTCTGACTCATTTGTGATAGTATTCATCGACAATATCCTTGTATATTTAGGAAGTCCAGAGGACCATGCCGATCATCTTAGTGAGGTGTTGCAAACTCTGGATCAACACAAGTTATATATGACGTTTTCAAAATGTGAGTTTTTGTTTGCATCTTTAACTTTGTTAGGACATGTGGCTTACAGTGAGGGTATCAAGGCGAATCCTTAGAGGATGAAGAATTGGCCTAGACTAAGTTGGCCTAGACTAATTTTCTTCCCTTGCGTCTCCATTGACTAAGTTGACCTATAAGGCCGCTAAGTTCTAATGGTTTGATGCTTGTGAGAAGAGTATTCAATAATTGAAGTCAATTTTGACACGACACTTGTGTTGACCTTACTGGAAGGCACATATGGATTTGTAGTATATATTTTGATGCTTCAAGGATTTGGCTTGGGTGTGTACTAATGCAACATGTCAAAGTGGTCGCTTATGCTTCAAGGCAGCTTAAGAACCATGTGAAGAATTATGCAATTCATGACTTAGACTTACAACGGTGGTGTTTGCATTGAAATTTAGCGTCATTACTTGTATGGGGTCCATGTGGACATATCAATAGGATATAAGAGTGTTTAGTATATCTTCAAGCATAAAGAGTTGAATCTGAGGCAAAGGAGATGGTTTGAGTTACTTAAAGATTACAACGTCGACATTCTCTATCATCCGGGAAGGACAATATTGTAGCCGATGCTTTAAGCATAAACTCTATGTGTAGTTTGGCTCACCTAAAGGCATACCAAAGGTCGATGGCCAAGGAAGTTCACCGATTGGCTTGTTTGGGAATTAGATTGGCGGACTCAAGCGAAGGCAGTGTGATTATGCAAAGAAGAGCCAACTTCTCACATGTTGTGGAGGTTAAAGAGAAACAATATGATGATCCATTATTGGTGCAGTTGAAGGAAAGAATTCATAAACACAAAACGATGGATTTTTCTCTTGGTGTAAATTATGGTACATTGAGGTACCAAGTGTGATTCTGTGTCGCTGATATAGACGTTCCTACAGAGAGAATCATGATAAAGGCTCACAGTTCCCGGTATTCCATGCACCTAGGTTCTACGAAGATGTACCATGTTCTCAAAAGGATTTATTGTTGGAATGACAAGAAAAGGAAATTTTAAGCGTCGAGCATCAAAGGCTCGGTGGATTGGCACAGAAAATAAAGATTTTAATACAGAAGTGGGAAATGATAAAAATGCAATTTTTTAGCAGGTATACCTCTCACACCTAGTAAGTTTGATTCAATTTGGGTGATTGTGGAACGGAAGTTAGCATACTTCTTTCCTGTTAAGATTACTGACACAGCAGAACACTATGCTTAATTGTATATCAAGGAGATAGTTAGATTGCATGGTACTCTAGTATCTATTATCTCCGACCTTGGCACTCATTTCACGACAAACTTTTAGAAGTTTCACAAAGGATTGGGTACTCATATAAATCTCATCACAATGTTCCACCCTACAATAACAACTATTATGCAAGTATCCAAATGGTACTGTTTGAGGCCCGTATGGCAGGAGATGTAGGTCCCTCATAGGTTGGTTTAAAGTTGGTGAAGCATAATTGATAGGGCCAAACCTTGTGCATCAAGCTACAGAGAAGGTCAAGATCATCAATGAAAGGTTGAAAATTGCTTAGAGTCGCTAGAGGTCCTATTCAGATGTGTGAAATGGAGATTTGGAGTTCAAGAAAGATAATTGGGTATTCCTGAAAGTTCCTCCCAAGAAAGGCGTAATGCGATTTGGGAAAAAAGGGAAGCTGAGTCCAAGGTACATTGGATCTTATAGGATTTTGGAAAAGACCGGCCAAGTAGCTTATAGGCTTGAAGTGCCTCAAGAGCTCTCTTCTGTGCAACCTATATTCCACGTGTCCATGTTGAATAAAGTGATTAGTGATCTGTCTCATTATTCCCCCGAAGAGTGTTGATATTAATGATAGCTTGACCCACGAAGAAGTGCCAGTTTCCATCCTTCATCGAAAAGTTCATAAGCTGAGAAATAAGGAAATTGCCTCCGTCAAAGTGCTATAGCAAAACAATCAATTCGAGGAGGTTATCTAGGAGGTAGAGGAAGATATGAAGAAATGATATCCCTTTTATGTTTTGTGACTTGTGGAAGTGGTTAGTTTGGTTTTAAGAAGGCTTGGGAGTTAATTGCTACACATAGTCTCATTTTGGATATTTATGATGCTAGAGTTGACTAAGTTTCGACTTTTGAGTAAACTACCTTGAAATCGGGATCTGAGTTCCTAGCTTTGTATGGTTATTTTGGACTTAGACGTATGTTCAAATTTAGTTTTGGATGTTCGTAGAGGGTTTTGACTATATTTGCCAAAAGTCAGCAATTTGAAGAATTGAAGAGTTTATGATATTGACAAAGAGTTAACTTTAGTGTTATTGGACTTTGATTATTATTACGAGACTCGAGATAGGTCCATATGTTTGAATGGAATTTGTGTGCAAAGTTTGGTTGAGATCTGAGGTGTCTAAGCATGAATCAAACGCTTGGTTGGACGTTTTGAATTTTATAAACTTAAAAGATATCCGATTCGGTTTGAGCGTCGATTACTAGATGTATTTGTAGGCCTTAGATAGGTATGAGTAGTGCTTATTGACTTGTATAAATGGTTGGATGGGGTCTCGAAGGGCTTGTGTGAGTTTCAGCGTGTTCGACGCGAAATTGCAGAAGATGGCTATTGTCAGGTCTATAATGTGACCAGTATTGCATACCGCAGACTGGTTATGCTGGTTGCACAACGGATTTGCAGTCGCTGGGTGAAGAGTGGTTTGGAAAATTTCATGTTGAGTTTTGCAGACTGTATAATGGTTCTTGCGAGCTGCATATCAATTACGTGATTGCTGTGAGTTTGGACTATTTCATTCTATGACAGGTTTCACGGAATGCAGATCAGTTATGCAATCCGCATAGTGCGTTTTGCGGTGCTGGGCAGAGTTTTAGCATGGATTATTTGAGGCCATGTTTTGTTATTTTATTTTATTTTCCCAATTTTTGGAACTTATTTGGAGAAGTTTGAGGCTAGGGTTTCACCCACAAGCTTGGGGTAAGTGATTCTAACCTAAATTATGGATTATATATTGAATTACCAATAGATCTAATATCAAAACATGGATTTGAATAAAAGAATTTTGGGATTTTGTCTACAACATAAGAGAATGAATTCAGTGGTTTTGAACATGAAATTGTAACCCAATTTAGAATCTACTTATGTTCGGACTCCGGATGTTAGGGGTAATCTATATCTATGATTAATTTAGGATTTCGAACCCGGGGCTCGAGGTTGATGGTTTGATTTGGGTTAAAGATAAAATGTTTTTTATATGGAATCAATTTCTAAAGTTAAGCTAGGTAAATTTCTCTACTCTAATGGTATCGGGCCGTTTGCCTCGGCAGCATGATAACACCACTCTTATGAGATCCAGCTGTTCTCCTCAGCAATATGATAACACCACTCTTATGGGACGGGTCATTGGCCTCTACAGCATGATAACACCACTCTTATGGGACGGGTCATTCGCCTCTGCAGCATGATAACACCACTCTTATGGGATCGGTTTGTTCGCCTCGGCAGTATGATAATGACATTATTCTTATGGGATCGGGCTGTTCGCCTCAAAAGTACTGAGTACCACAATTCTTATGGGATTGGGTCATTCGCCTTGGAAACTTTGTGCTTAATAAATGAAACGGATTCCGGTTCGGGTATAATTGAGTTAGCGCCTTCACGGCCAGTTATGATATGTTGGTGATGTGATACGTACTCCTGATTGTATTTATTGTAGTTACTCTTATTTGCTTCATTGATACTTGTTTTATACTCATCATGTCTACTTTATGCACTTGTATCATTATTATTTGACCTCTAGTAAGTGTCAAGTCGACCCCTCATCAATACTTCATCGAGGTTAGACTAGATACTTACTTGGTGCACGTTGTTTACCGTACTCACGCTACACTTTTGCACTAATGTGCAGGTTCTGAGGCAGGTACTACCAGTGGTCATGCGGGCGCGTAAACGATCATTTCCGGAGACTTAGTGGTGAGCTGCTTGCCTTGCTACGATCTACAGCACCGGAGTCTCCCTCTACCCTATTTATTATCATGTCTATTACTTTCAGACAGTAGTTGTAGTAGTTTTGTATATTCTCTAGATTGCTCTTGCACTTGTGACGTCGGGTTCTGGGGGATCTTTAGCATTTATGTACTGATGTATTTTATCATTTCTTTCACCATTATGGATGTTCTTATTATGATGGTACGTGTTTAAAAGAGATGTTACGGTTGCACAAATTTAGTTTAAACTGTTCTTTAAAAAGGAAAACTTCTGTTTTCAAAATCTTAAAAAGGGGTAAATAAATAATAGTTTCATTTGTGGGCTTGCCTAACGGCGGCGTTAGGTGCAGTTACAACCTATTACGGATTTGGGTCGTGACAGTTGAGAAGGGATGTGATGCATATCTATCCTTTGTGAGAGATGTCATTGTTGACACTCCTACCATTGAGTTAGTTCTGTTAGTGAGAGACTTCCCAGATGTATTCCCAGCAGATCTTCAGGGCATGCCGCCCGATAGACATGTCTATTTTGGTATTGACTTGTTGCCGGGCAATCCACCCATTTATATTCCACCATATCGTATGACCTAGCTGTCACGCCTCGACCTCGGAGAGCATGACCGGCGCTCAACCGAGATAACCCGGTCAAGAAAGCCTACTAGATACTTTCTATCCGAACTTACCCATGACTAAAGTGAAGACATATTTCATTAATTAGACCATGAGAAGATCATTTGAGCAACACCAATTCATTACCATTAGTTACGCTATTTATAAGTCTCCAAAATATTGCATTACACTGTTTAGAAGTAGAACATGTGATACAAATACAACATTCTAGTTTAAATTTTCCAACACCAATATACAACCCATACTATGTCTACGGATCCTCTATACAAAAGAGTAATATGATAGTGCTGGCAACAAGGCCCCGGCTATACCTCAAAACATAATACATAAGGAACAAAATATACACGACCCCGAAATGAAGTGGGGCTCACCAAGTCAGTTGGGAGGAGGGTGTACCGATGTCACTGATCAATGCCACCTGATGTGGAACCACCTGCATCCATTAAAGATGCATACCCCCTGGCAAAAAGGACGTTAGTACATATGGAATAGTACTAGTATGTAAGACTAAACACCCCTCTCGATACAGCGAGTAACAATACAAGGAGAAACAATCATAGGATCAAAATGAAAGGTTCAAATAACACTTAAACATCAAGTTAGGAGAAAGATACATTTTCAAGTAAATTTCCATATTTTAGGTTGGGAGATCTTTAGTACCAATATACCACCGTGACTTTAGCACGGAGTCCGATCACGGCCCGATCGGCTAGGCTGTCTCACCTAAAGACATCCAATCAGAATTACAATCACCACCATGTGTGTGGCATGGCATCCGATCTGGACCCAATCGGCGAGGCCGACTCACCACAATGCTGTGTGGATTGACATCACCCTCATCCCAATTAAGGGGGATAATTTCAACGCATCAATCTCATCCCATTTAAGGGGAATATTCTCAACACATCAGTTCATGGATTTTCCCCTCAATCACTCCTACACCGGCATGTATAATTTTAGGGTTAGGTTATTTCGATCTACTCTTCCTCGGTGACTAACGATATTCCCAAAAATGTTTATTATAAAAAGGATTTTCAGTTCAATTAATAACCTTTTACACATCTTTTCATTTCATTGGCACTAGTGGCCACAAATGTAATATCATTCTTGGCACGTTAGCCGTATCTCATATTTCATGATCACCACTTTCACTTTCAAACATCATCATGGATTATCAATAACAAGGCATCTTTAATCATGACTTTTAGTACACATATGAGCAAATAAGAGTCTTAGGCACATTGAGTTTTCTTTCACAATTTGGCACAATAACTTGAAATTGAAACATGATTGAATTCATAAGATTTTGACACATTGGTCACATTTGAATACGTTCCCGAAGGATAACACAATATGATAAGAGCATTCGGAACACATTTTGAACATATATCTTTCGACACAGTTTATTCAGAATAGTCAAATTTATAATGAATAACTCGGGACATGAGAAGTAAGAAATTGGCCCATCATACTTGAGACTTACGAGAACATCGTGGGATTCAATTTTAAGAGAGGAGTTTAGCCGGCATACATCGCTTTGAGCTTTCCTTAAATTACTACAATGTTCCAGAAATCCTAGCAACTTCAATCTATTTAGAAACATAAAAAAATTGAACCATAATTAGGAAGATATTCAGGGGTTCAGCTCATTTAAGCAGTTTATCAAGCACTAGGTGTGCATTATTATTCCACGGTTCTCCCATGGTGGATTCCTTCATCCCACAACCCAATGTTTACCCATTTGAGCTCAACAATCTTCCCACAAACCTTGTTAGTACATGCATGCATAAATGACACTCACATACCCAAGAATCACACCCCACATTACCAATCTTGTACCCCAAACTCGAAATGGAAACCTAGGGCTAGAACCTTACCTCTTGGGTGAAGACCTTATGAGTTTTTCTTGTGAATTCTCCAAGACTTGAGCAAGTATTGATGAACAAAAGCTTAGGGATTCCTCCTCACTCTAGAGCACTTTCCTTTCTCTAAAATAGCAGTTTAAACCTTCTAAATTAACCCCAGGGTCTTTTTATAAAAAGGGCATGGGTTATAAAATAAGAAAATGGACCCTCCTGCCCGCAAAGTGGACCGCGAAATGGACCTCCAAAATTGGGCTGCCCTGGTCTAGTCTGCGACAAATCTACGGTCTGCAGATCAGCTATGCAGTCACATAATGCACCGCAGAATCTTCCTTCAAAGTTTTCTCATGCTATTTTTGTAACAGATGTGCGGCCCGCGAAACGATTATGTTGTCGCATAGTTGACCGCAAAACGACCTCCAAAATTGGCCCATTTTTCTTCTCCATTCCACGGAGGATCTACGGTCCGCCGAGTAGTTCTGCGGTCACATAATGGACCGCAGAAAAGCCATGTTCTGTAATAATTTTCTTCCAACTCCCCAACGCATTGCATAACTCAAAAAGTCTGTTCCGTGATGATTAGCCTACCTCAACACCACGAAACCCAGGGTTTTAGTAAAATTTGTACGGGGCCCTACACTAGTGAAGTTGAACGAGTTAAAGGAGCAGTTGCAAGAGTTACTTTATAAGGGCTTCATTCGACCAACTGTGTCGCCTTAGGGTGCTATGGTTCTGTTTATGAAGAAAAAGGATGGTTTTATGTGCATGTGTATTGATTATCGGCAGTTGAACAAGGTTATAGTGAAGAATAGGTACCCATTGTTACACATTGATGAATTATTTGATCAGTTACAGGGTGGCAGAGTATTCTCAAAGATTGATTTGCGGTCAGGGTATCATCAGCTAAAGATTCAGGATCCGAAAATATTCTGTTGACTGCTTTCAGGACTCGGTATGGTCACTACGAGTTCCTTGTGATGTCATTTGGGCTGACCAATGCCCCCGCAACATTTATGCACCCGATGAATAGTGTATTCCAGCCATACCTTAATTAATTTGTCATTGTGTTTATCGATGACATCTTGGTGTACTCCCACAGCCGGGAGGATCATGAGCAACATTTGAGGATTGTGCTCCAGACCTTGAGAAAAAAGAAATTGTCTGCAAAGTTCTCAAAGTGTGAATTCTTACTTGTTTCGGTGGCGTTTTTTGGGTCATGTGGTGTCGAGTGAGGGGATCAAGGTAGACCTAAAGAAGATTGAAGCAGTTCAGAGTTGGCCCAGATCTTCTTCAGTTACTGAGATCCGGAATTTTCATAAATCTGTTTATGTATATTTTGATTAGATGATGTATTTATTTCATACCAACTTTGCAAACACTAAATCTTAGAAGCTCATGATTTGCACTACCAGTCCTTGGAAAGTTGTATAAAAGTTCAGTTATTTCATCATTTATTTTCTCAGTAAATCTCATTTGAATTTGATTGATGCTAATTAGCTTACCTAGCATTTTAGGTTAGGTGCCATCACGACTAGTTGGATTTTGGGTTATGACATGTTCGGATTTTTTAATTTTGGTCGGGTTCCGAGATGTGTCCCTAGGGTTGACTCTTTTAGTTGACTTTTTGATTTTCTTTAAAGATTGCAACTTTATTATCCGGAATAGATTCCTATGTTTTGTATTTATGGTATAAACTTATTTTGGCTAGATTCGAGCTATTCAGAGTTGGATATTCATAGAAAATGCTTACTAGTGGATTGAGTTAGGTTGTTTGAGGTAAGTATCCTGCCTAAATTTGTGTGAGGGAACTACCCCTTAGGATTTGGGTTGATTGTGCTATTCATTATATGTGCAAGTCATGTACGCAAGGTGACGAGTGAGTACACGAGCTATATGTGATATTTGACCGATTTAGGCTATTTGGACTCTTTTCATGCCTTTAATTGAATTGTCATATCATGTTATATCTATCATTGTTAGTCTACCCTTACATGTATAAATCTACCCTCACGTTCCATATTTGAAATTGTTAAAACTTGTTCCACCTTTTACTTGTTATTTGCTCTTATATGCTTTAGTTGAAGTTATTGTCTTCTTTATTGTCTGTTACTTCTTTGATTGTTGAATTGTTTACTCGAAGTTGTTGTTTTCATGGAATAGCTTCTTGTTGAGTTATTGGTGTTGAAGTTGTAAAAGCTGTGATCACATTGAGGCAAAGTTTTTAATTGTTGAAATACCGTTCTTGTTCAGCTATTCACTTTCATTTTGCTATTATTGACACTCTTGTACACATTGTGGCTGAGCCATGGGCTATTTGTGTGGAAACCTTGGTATTGTTAATTCTTTTGGCAAGCTGTGGAATATGGACACTTGTGGTGTGAGTTGTGATTATGCTGTGATATTGATGCGCATGCGACGGTATAAGGATAGGGTTTAATGTACATGCGGCGGCATAAGGTGGGATTTATGTACGTGTTACTAGTAAGGGAATTACTTGAAGCCATGTGGCGACATAAGGTGGGATAAAGTGCGTGTAGCTATTTTGGGAAAATTGTTTTCAAAACTATCTAAATGCAAGGCTCACGCGGCGATATAAGAAAAAAATATGATTGTGAAATGAGATTACAAGGCGGTAACTCGGTTGTGATACTTGTTGTTATCTCTCATTTAACTCACTTGTATTTTTCCGCATTATTTTCTTGATGTTCTTATTACGTGTTTCTCCCTTGTTGCATTCATTGCTTTAAATTTAGTTGTAGTCTATCTTGTTGTATTTTTTCATTTCCTTGTTTTTTCCTTGTTTCCCTTCTTAGACTATGCTATACTTGTTCACCTTCTTTTCCTATCCTAGTAGGTGTCTTGACTTGGCCTCGTCACTACTCTACCTAGGTTAGTCTTGATACTTACTGGGTACCGTTTTGGTGTACTCATACTACACTTATGCACATCTTTTTGTGCAGATCCAGGTACCTCATATCAGACTAGGCACCAATGATTTGGCTATACCTCTCGGAAACTTCAAGGTATAACTGTTTGGCATCTACAGGCCTCGGAGCCACCCTCTGTCCTTATTTCTTTTCTACTGCTTACTCTTTACTTAGACAGTGATGTATTAGGGATGTTTCAGAATATTCGTGTAGAGCTTATGACTCAGTCTCACCAGATTTTAGGAGTTATTGTCAGTTGTATTGTGGAGTTCTTTTATGATAGCTAGTTGGTTTAAATTTGAAGTTCTACTATTATTTCTGTTATTTCTCTATGTATGTTAGGCTTACCTAGTCTTAGAGACTTTGTGCCATCATGATATCCTACGGTGGGAGATTGGGGTCGTGACAAGAATTATGGAGACTGCTTTGAGAGTGTTTTGGGAGAGTATAGGGTCCGATTGGGTTGAAATATTAACCCAAATGAGCCTTTCCATGATCTTTAAAGGTTGGAGAATCACCCACCGCCTAAGTGGGTCCCATTGGGAGCTGCTTGCGCAGTCTCGCAAAAATGTAAATATCACTCTTTTCTGAGTTCGTATCGATGAACGGTTTAATGTGTTGGAAAATAACTCGTAGACCTTCAATTTTATAGTTGGATCACCCCGTAATTCTTATTCTATTGAGATACAAGATCTGATATATTTGACCTAATTTTCAACACATTTATAAATGTAACTTATGATGACCTTTGCCAACTTTTGTTCCACAACTCGATTGACTTAAAAACATGACACACGACTATTATACGACTAAAATAACTCATAACATAACCTCCTTATCATGTTAAACACCCTAGTCTCACCCCAAAAGTACATGTTATAACATTCCCAACTTGTCGACTTTCGACAAAACTTATGTTTTCAATTCGTTTAGCTTCTAAGCTTTAGGTTCTAAGGGTCTTGATATTAGCGTATGTCCTAGGGATACTACTATACATATAAGCCCAAAAGCGCATGCTTACACAACTGAAACCACCGAGGCCAAGCTACGGTCCAACCCTAGCCTCAAGTCCTAGAAAACACATCCCGCACCTCATCTATGGAAATCACAAGCCATCGATGCAAAACTGATATCGAGCGCTCACATATTCATATGAGTTAGTGGACGAAATTCAAAAAGATACATTTAAATTTGAATCAATGCCACACGATAAGGAAATAAAGATGAGAAGTTTATCCTAAATGCCAAGTAGCCTCTCCAAGATAGGTATGGACGCCATCATACCGATCCGCGAGACTCTACTAGACATTTGCTCATGACTCACAGAACCTATGAACCTAGAGCTTTGTTACCAACTTGTAATGATCGAAAAATCTAACTAGTCATGATGGCACCTCACTCAACCCGCTAGGTAAGCCAATAATAGTAAACCTAATCTAATGACAATGATAAGAGTCAAAAAAAGGTTAAAAAACTGAATTTAATACATTTTCCCCAAGGACTGGTAGTACAAATCATGAGCTTCTAAGACTTAGAATTTACAAGCTGGTACGAAATGAATACATCCTTTGTTCGAAATATACATAAATAGATTTACAAATTTAAAGCTACCATGAACAGAAGGTAGCAATAACCAAAATACAGGTACATCTTCGATGCCAGCTCCCGCAAAACACAGCAACATCAGCTCCAAAATCTGCACGCAAGGTGTAGAAGTATAATATGAGTACAACCGACCCCATGTACTCAATAAGTAACAAACCAAACCTTAGGTTGAAAGTAGTGACGATCATGGAAAACGGGTAGAGTCCAACACCGATAGCCAAATAACAACTAGTAATAATATAATGAAGGCAGTACAAGTAATAACTAAAACGATATTATGCTCAGCTAGTTCACAGTTACGGAAAAGTTGACATGCTTTTCAGGTTTAACAGTAAAGCCCAAATCATTCATTGGAGTCACCAAAATATGAGTATATCAGAAAAAATATGATTTTTCCCAAACTTTCAACAACAGATAAGACATTTCATTATAAAATAACATGAGAAAAGTACATCTCTATGCCTACATGTCAATATGCATATCAAGTCATCAATTATCATATACCATCTAGCATGAGGAATATGCATCTCAATGCCTACATGTCAAATCATGAATTCCACAATACCGTTTAGTATGTGGAAAATGCAGCTCTATGCCTACACGCTAAGTATGCATGTCATATGAATGATTTCACGGTGATATCCCCAGGTATTATCACTCTTAAGATACTCAAGTTGTTTGTCTTAATTGCCCACTTCATCACACACACACAATCACTCAGCACTATACGGGTACCTGGCTCATAAGCCCCTCATCAAAGCACGTGTATATATCAATGTACTTGAGCTCACTGCTGGTATGTCATACTCCAGAGGGGCGGATCCTGCCCAAGCGCTAATATAAAGCCTATAAGGCCTGCTGCGGCATGCAGCCCAATCCACAATAAATAATAATAATAATAATAATAATAATAATAATAATAATAATAATAATAATAATAATAATAATAATAATAATAATAATAATAATAATAATAAAGCCAGTATGGCCTGCTGTGGTGTGCAGCCCGATCCACAAGAACACTCTCAACTCGGCTCTACGGCCCATTTCAGTCATCAACTTCTCAAGTCTCAAGGGCTAACAATCTAATACCACTCAGCCCAACAACTCAACATATGGAAAAGCAATGATAACATGCGATGTAACAGTGAATGTTGAGCAGAGACTGAGATATGATATGCAAATGATGAATCACGACTGAGTGTATAATTGCAGTTAAATCAGATAACTCAAAATAATAGAAATAGTCTCATTAGGTCTCAACCAAATAATCACATAGCCTAAACATGTCTTTTAACATGATTCACAACTCAGATAATCAAACAAGTAGGGGGAACATAAATGCAACAAGATATAACAACAAAATAAGTCTCGTAGAGCCCTTAGAACCTAAATCCCAGAGAAGTAGTGACGGGGCTTTTATGTCAAAAGATACTCACTTTGTAGAACTAGTGCAGCTCAATAACATGTATAATACACAGAAACATATTTCAGAAATATAGTTATGAAATAAAGAATACCAATAGTAAAGGTGCATAATTGGGACAGGGTAATAACAACTCTACCAATTGGACATGTTATACAAATACAACCTGCACCAACCCCACTCACAAAGAGGTATGCACCATATAATATGTGTTCTCAATACTCATAAAAGAATGTAAACATGTGCCCAACATGATCCGATTCCGTATCAATTACCAAATAACACGTTCAAGATAACTTTTCAAGAATCAAATATATCAATTCATGATGACAACTTGTTTATCACGTCAATCCGATATGCTACCAACAACTCAACAGAAAAACATGAGATATCTACTCAAAGTAGAAAACTCCATCTTTGTCAACAAATCATTAAGTAAAAGTGGGGGCATGTGATAACGCGTCAAATTCAACTAACAACTCATTAAAAATACAAGACGGAGTTTTAATAAAACATACATATGATCAGAATATCAACCCCGTCGAAACACATAAACAACACCAAGAAAGACTCCCCCAAATCATCACATAACATCATCAACAATGCCACCCTTATTTCGCCACAAGTGCACATAACAATAAAATTCCCTCTTTATTTTGCCACATGTGCATATCACTACCCTTATTTATCCACGTGGGCAACCCGAGAAAATGCCACCCTTATTTCACCCCACGCGCACAACAATAGACACAATCGCATAGCAAAGATCTCGTGCTGACACCTATAATCAATCCGCTCAACATTGTTACACCCCATATTTTTGTACGCAAAAGTATGTTGTAAGTCAATTGATGTAAGCTCGGAAATGAGATCCTCCTTGAAAGTACATAAAGTAAGTTAATCATGTTACCTTGGGGGTTACAAATATTTAAGATCATGAATAATAAGCACCAAGATTTCGTGCCTCAATCCACCAAGTTGGAATGCATAATCATCTATGTCAAACTCAATTTCAAAAGGAAGCAAATTACTCTTGCACTTGAACTTAAACATTATAGTTAATGACTTGATATGCATCAAAATGCCATCATCCACAAAAATTTTAAAGTTACCAACATAAGAAATAAGAGTATAGTTTATTACCTCTAAAAATACCTTAGGTGTTCTAGAAAGGCCAAGAATGCGAATAAACTAATTATGCATACCATACTTGGACTTATTAACCAATGGAACATCATCACCTTGTATTATTTTATGCAATGGGTCTAACTTAGAAATGCCTTTAGGAAACTCCATGTTATAAACCTGTAAATAAGATCAAAATAATAAAATGGTTCAACAACAAAGAAATTAACCAAGCTTTTATCTTCCACCATCAAGCAAGAACTGATTTTTCCAAATTCATCTTGGAATCCAATTGGATTCTTTGCCACCATCTCTTGCGCCTCACCTTCCCTTTCAAAAGTCCTTTCAACACTTGGCTTCACAAAATCACGAGAACTAAAACAAGAAAGAGTTAATGGGTTAGGAAGTAAAGAACATTTTTTCTTACTTACACTCTCTTTAGCTTTTATCACAAGACTAACCTTTTCTCACCCTTAGCCTCTTTTCTCTCACTAAAGCTTTCTTCTTTTTCTTTAGTCAAACCTTCTTTTATCTGTCTCTCTCTCTCGCTACCTTACAATATTTTTCTATCTCATGGCCTTCTCTCTTTTCTTTTCTCTCAATCTCACTATCTTAACTTTGTAAGGCCCCGTAAAATTTTACCTAAGACCCGGGGTTTTGTGGTGTCGATGCAGACTTATCCAAATATTGTACGGACTTTTTGGGTTGAACAGGGTGTTGGGGAGTTAAAGAAAAATTTTGGTAGTGCAAGTCATTTATGCGGTCCATTCTGCGACCACATAAATGATCCACGAACCACAAATCCACCGCAGATTTAAGCAGAATCTTGGGAAAATTTTTGTACCCTTATGCGGTCCATTATGCGGCCGCATAATCATTATGCGGGCCGCGTAACCCATCACAGACCCAACATGAACTTTTTCGGAGGGGGAGTTTTGCACCGCATTATGCGACCGCAGACCGGCCGTAGAACGAGGCAGAATTGCCCAGTTTCGGAGGGCCATTGTGTGGTCCATTTTGCGGACCACAGAATTATTATGCGGTCACATATGCGACTGCAGATCTGTGTCGGGGCTTCATGTTTTTAATTTTTTTTTACCCGACCCTATTTTGATTAAAAGCCCTTGGGGCTCTTTTTGAGAGAGAAATCTGATATTTTAGAAAGAAGGGAGAATGTTCTAGAGAGAGAGAGAAGGAGACCCTAGGGTAATTGTTCAACAATTCTTTCTCAAGACTTGGAGAATTCACAAGGAAAACTCACAAGGTCTTCATCCAAGAGGTAAGGTTCTAACCCTAGTCATCAATTTCGAGTTTATGTCGAAGATGGGCAATTGGGAATATGATTCTTGAGTATGAGAGTTATTTATTTTACATGCATGTACCACCAAGGGTAGTGGGGAGATTGTTGAGCTCTTTTGGGTAAACTTTAGGTAGAGGGATGAAAGAATCCACCATAGGAGGACCTTGAAACCTTAATGCACACCTAATGTTTGATCAAATGCTCAAGTGAGCTAGAACTATGAACTCTCTCCTAATTTGTTTTCAATTTTGCTATATTTCTAAATAGATCGACGAGGCTAAGAATTCCGGAATATTGTAGTAATTTAAAAAGCTCGAGGTGAGGTATGTTGGCTAAACTTCTCTCATAGAATTGAATTCCTACGATGATCTTGTAAGTCCCGAGTTGTCCATTATGAATTGAATTTTCTAAATAAGTATGGTTTCGGATGATGTATGTATATGAATATGTTCAAAATCTATTCTAGAATATTCTTATCATGTTATGTTATTCTTTAGGAGCGTGTTCAAAGTATGAGTATGTATTAAAATGTTGTGACTTCAAGTCATGCCCAAACGAAAGTGATCATATCAAATTGTGTAAGAAATCACATGTGCCTAAGACCCTAAATTGCTCAAATCCGTGCTTAAAGTCTTGAATAGAAATGTTTGTTGTTGACAATCCGTGTTAATGTTTGAAAGTGGAATAGTGAGCATGAATTATGAAGTATGGCCAATGTACCAAGAATGATATTGCGTATGGCCAATGATGCCAATAAAATGAATGACATGTAAAAGAATATGAATTGAGTGATAAATACTTTTAATAATAAATGCCTTGGGTGTATCGTTTAGCCACCGAGGAAGGGTAGGTCGGAACAACCTAACCCTGAAACTACACGGGCCAGTGTAGGAGTGATTGAGGGCTAAATCCCCATGTTAATGTGATGAGACTGTTTCCCCTTATATGGGATGAGATGTTTCCCCTTAAATGGGGTGATGTGATGTCGACCCACACGGTATTGTGGTGAGACTGCTTAGCCGATCGGGCTGAGATCGGATGCCATGCCGCGCACATG
This sequence comes from Nicotiana tabacum, assembly GCF_000715075.1. Lineage (NCBI taxonomy): Eukaryota > Viridiplantae > Streptophyta > Magnoliopsida > Solanales > Solanaceae > Nicotiana > Nicotiana tabacum. The sequence goes on along the minus strand of NC_134092.1, from coordinate 57,035,941 downwards.
GTGGTATTGTGAGTGTATGTTTTTGGGTGAGACGGTTTTGTCGGTCGGGCTGAGATCGGACTCCATGTTAACACACGGTGGTGTATCGGTGCTAAAGATCTCCCAACTTAAATTAATGGAACTTACTTGAAATTTACCTCTACCCTAACTTGACACCTTGATATTGGTTGAGCCTCTTATTGATTTCATGCTTTATTCTCCGTTTTTTGTTACTCGTTCTATTGAAAGGGTGTTTAGTTTTACATACTAGTACTATTCCATATGTACTAACGCCCCTTTTGTCGAGGGCGCTGCATCTTTAATGGATGCAGATGGTTCCATAGCAGGTGGTATTGACCAGTGATAGCAGCACACCCTCTCCTGAGCTGACTTGGTGAGCCCCATTTCATTTAAGGGTCATGTATCTCTTGTTCCATGTACATCGTGTTTTGAGGTATAGCTGGGGACTTGTTGCCGACACTACCGTAGTACTCTTTTGTTTCTGTTAGAGGCTTTGTAGACATAGTGTGGGTTGTATCCTATTTTGGGAAGGTTGAAGTAAACTTGTTGTAATTGTATTATCTGTCCCACTTTAACTACGAATGTATAGTGTACTATGTAAGGAACTTGTAAATGACGTAACTAATGGAAATGAACTGCTGTTATTCATATGACCTTTTACTTTCTAATTAACGAAATAAATTCTTCTCTTTATTCATAGGTGAGTTGGGTAGAAGGTATTGTACAAGCTTGCTCGGTCGGGGTAACTCGGTTGAGCGCCGGTCGCACTCCCCGAGGTCGGGGCGTGACACTCACTTGACATCCCTCTCTCTTCACTCGACACAACCTCTCATTTTTCCTCTATTGGGATGTCAACATGTACTCCCTTACTCCTCTTATTCATTTCACTCTCATATTTTTTCTTATTCTCTTTAACAGACTTTTCATCTTCACAAATTTGTGAGGGAGTCAAAGGCCCAAGAATGAGTTTCTTCCCGTTAACCTCAAAAGAGTATATTTTTTTTTTCATGTTATATGAAGCTCTTCTATAGATATACCATGGCTTTCCCAATAAGATATGATAACTATTCATGGGAATAACATCATACCAGATCACATCCTCATACCTTCCAATAAAGAATGGTAATAACACACTTTTATCTACCTTTACTTCTTTCAATATGTAGGGTTCAATATGCTCAACATAAGGTAAGTTCAATTTCTCAACTATATAAGTGCTAATTGAGTTATAGCCAAACCCTTTGTTAATTCTAAGGGCACAAATCTTAGATAGCACTTTAGCACTAGTTTGAAAAATAACTTTACTATCGTCTTCCTTCCATTCGACATATTGTAAGTTCGACTTTTCAAATTGTTGAGTCATAGCTCACCTCCTTTCTTCATAACTACATATTTGAAACATCTTGAACAAAGATTAAAAGAAATATGTATCTCTCAAATTTGGATTTTTCCTTCTAATACTCTCATCTTTCTTGCCTTTTCCACTCAAAGCAACTCTTGATTTTTAATCTTTAGATTTATTAAAAAACCTAACAAGTCACAACCCGTATTGATAAGAATAAGGAGTTAGAAAAAGAAAAGGAATGTGGGAGACCAAACTTAGAAAGAATAGGAATTGGTTGGTGTTAAAAGAAAAAGGAAAGAATTTACGAAACCCAAAACCCACAAGAATAAGAAAAGAAGTTACCTTAATCTTCAAGAATTAGGATCCCGTCTTCTTGTTTCCTTTCTTGACTTGGAAACTAAATAATACTTGAATTCTAAAAATAATAATGAGCAATACCACTTTTTGGGGTTGATTTTTGTTATTAATGTTTTTTTGGTTTTTTTATTTTACTCAAGAACCTCCCAAGATTATCAAGGTTGAAATCTCTATTAGCCTATGCTCTTATACCACTTGATAACAACACGATAGGGGTTCAAGAATTACTAAAGAAAAATAAAAAAATCAAGAAACGTGCGGAAGCTAAAAGAAAATAGGGAAACGAAAAAGAAGACAGAAATTATAGATAGATTGAATTCAAGAAAGAAATAGATTGTGAAACCCGACCCTTTAGAATAACAAGAACAACAATAAGCATAAACTTATCACCTTTCTTGAATACCTAGAAGTGATCTAAGATTTTGAAAAGAGTTTCATCTTACCACTTTAAATTGAGTCTTAAAGGTTGAAGAATAAATCCAAGAGTAGCCACACACAAGAGTACAAGAAAAATCTCACAATTTTTATTGATAATAATATGTCATAATCTATGTCTAAAAACAAAGAAGACACCACTTTATATAGGTTAGGGGTCATAAAATTGAGCCTAAAAACAAGGAAATAAAGTCCTAAACTACTTTGGACAACAAGTCCAACTACCTTAGGAAAAGGAAAAATACTAGAAAACAAAAATCAAGTAACTCCAAGTAACTCCAACAATCTTAGGAAAAGGAAAACATAACCTTCACTACCTCGGAAAGCAATAAACCTACTACCAAAATATATGGAAATAAGTTAAAACTAATCTAGGATAGGATCTTGAAAGTCCCAAACTAATCTTTGATAGGATCTTGGAAATCTTGAAAATCTTGAAGGAAATTTGCAAGCAACTTGGCACCAACTTGCACTCAAATTCTAGAACACCTATTGAACCCTTCTTGGACATCAAGTAATCCCTTATTACAACAACAACAACATACCCAGTATTATCCCACACTGTAGGGTCTAGGGAGGGTAGTGTGTACGCAGACCTTACCCCTACCTTGTGAGGATAGAGAGGTTGTTTCCAATAGACCCTCGGCTCAGGATAGTATAAGTACCACATTAATGAAAATAATCAATAAGGGACAGTACCAAAAAGTCATATAAAAGCACAATAAAACAACAAGACAGTAAGGTGATCAACAATGAAAGAAAATAACGTTTAGTCATAAAAACCTACTACTAACAGAAAGCGAGATTGCGTGCCAATACTACTATTATGAACACTCTACACTACCTACTCTACTACCCTAATCCTCGACCTTCATACCTTCCTATCAAGGGTCATGTCCTCGGTCATCTGAAGTTGCGCCATGTCTTACCTAATCACCTCTCCCCACCTCTTCTTTGGCCTACCTCTACCTCTCTGTAGGCCCTCCAATGTAAACCTCTCGCACCTCCTCATCTGGGCGTCTGTGCTCCTCCTCCTCACATGACCAAACTACCTAAGAAGTGCTTCCCGCATCTTGTACTCAATAGAGTCCATACCCACCTTATCGTGAATAACCTCATTTCTGATCCTGTATAACCTGTTGTGCCCGCAAATCTATCTCAACATCCTCATCTCTGCTACCTTCATCTTCTGGACATGAGCAATCTTCAGTGGCCAACACTTAGCCCTATACAACATCATTGGTCTGACCACCACTATGTAGAACTTACCCTTAAATTTAAGTGGCACATTCTTGTCACACAAAACACCGGAAGCGAGTCTCTATTTAATCCATCCCGCCCCAATACGATGTGCGACATCTTCATCAGTCTCTCCATCCCCTTGAAAAATAGACCTGAGATACTTAAAACTCCCTCTCCTAGGGATGACCTGCGAGTCTAGCCTCACCTCCCCTTCCCCTCCTAGAGTCTCGCCTCCAAGTAAGTCCTTATTATGTTATAAAAATGTGTCTTATGTAGGACTTCTTGGGCTGAATGTTTGGACATATTTTAGGTGCCAAATAGGTCCATCAACGGCTTGATTTGGACCTTCTTTAGAGGATGTCTCTTGGGATCTAATCCACCTCTTCTTGGAGATGAATTTGGGCCATAAAATAAATATAACACCTAGACAACTCATATCCTTTATCCTTGAGCTCTTCCTCCCAACTAACAATTTCTTTATTCGCTCCTGAAGTCCAATGACCTTGTTTTGCAACTTTTTAGCTTGAGATCTTGTTAAAGGCCCTTTTTGAGATTCCAAAGCTTCATCCTTGTCCTTAAATAAAGTTGAGCTTCCTAGTATGCTATTAGTTAAAGTTATGGACATCATACCATCAATATGAACCTCAATAGAATTCAAACATAATACATACATACTTAGAATAACTTTATAAGTAAAGAACAACATGGACTACCTTAGTTGCTAGGAGTAGATCCGTTATGAAATAAGGTATCATTTACGTTCATTTCACTTTAGATCAAGCCAAAAGAAAGAAGGAAGTTCCTTAACATACCTCTACAATCCTCTCTCCAATCGTCAACCAAGATCAATATGATCTTCTTACGTCTACAATGAGTAAACCTACTTCGTCGTCATCATATAAGCGTTGTAAATCTTATATATCGAAACCAATATTCTACAAGAAAACAGACAGCACCTCCCCTATTTTTACTATATCCCATAAGTTACTAAAAGTCACCAAACAACCTAAACAACATGAATAATAATCATATTAATACTCCCAATACAGTCCACCAATCAACCATATTACTAACAAGCCTTTCAATAGATATCTGTAATGATCCGGCCAATTTTTTTTAGAGTTGTGGCCTCGTTCCCCCATTTACTGCTCATTTTGTACTTTATAGCGGTTATGTGACTTGTTGAGGTAGTCGGTTTGGGTCCGGTGAGATTTCAGAATGAAATGAGACACTTAGTCTCAAGGTTGAAAGCTTAAGTTGAAATGATTGACCGAATATTGACCTATCGGTAAACGACTCCGGAATAGAGTTTTGATGGTTCTGTTAGCTCCGTTAGGTGATTTTGGACTTAGGAACGTGTCCGGATTGTGATTTGGAGGTCCGTAGTGGAATTAGTCTTGAAATGGAAAAAGTCAGAATTTTTGGAAAGTTTGACCGGGAGTGGACTTTTGATATCGGGGTCGGATTCCGATTCAGGAAGTTCGAGTAGGTCCGTAATGTCAAATAAGACTTGTGTGCAAAATCTGGGGTCAATCGGACGTGATTTGATATGCTTCGGCATTGTTTATAGATATTGGAAGTTCAAAGTTCATTAGGCTTGAATCTATGTGCGATTTATGTTTTTGATATTGTTCGGGGTGATTTGAGGGCTCGACTAAGTTCGTATCATGTTTTAGGACCCGTTGGTATGTTTGGTTGAGGTCCCGGGGGCCTCAGGTTGATTTCGGATGGTTATTGGATCGATTTGAAGTTTGAGGGAATGCTGAAGCTCACCAGCTTCTGGCGTAATCGCACCTGCGGAGTTGGGATCGTAGGTGCGTTCGCGCAAAAGTGTTAAGGGAGCCACAGAAGCAGCCAGGGAGGAAGTTATCACATCCCAATCTCGGGAAAGGCGACCGGTGCTCAACCGAGTGAACCCGGTCGAGCAAGCCTGTTAGATACTTTCTACCCAACTTATCCATGATCAAGAGAAGACATGATTTCATTAATTAGACAATAGGAAGATCATATATATACAATACTAAATCGTCTCATTGGTTACATCATTTTTTTTAAGTTTCAAGATACACACATTCTTATGATTCGAGTGGAACAAGAGACCAAAACACAACATAATCTGTTTGACTTTTCTAGCACCCATGCACAACCCACATAGTGTCTACAGAGCCTCTAAAAGATCCAAAAGAGTGTTATGATAGTGCCAGCAACAAGGCCCCGGCTATACCTCAATACGTGATAACAAAATGTACAAAGGATACATGACCCCGTAATGAGGTGGGGCTCACCAAGTCTGCTAGGAGGAAGGTGTACTGCTATCGCTGATCAACACTGCCTTCTATTGAACCACCTGCATCCATTTAAAGATGCAGTGCCCTCGGCAAAAAAAAGATGTTAGAACTGTTGAATAGTACTAGTATGTAAGACTAAACACCATCTCAATAGAATGAATAATAATACAAGGGGGAAACAGTCATGAGTTCAATAAGAGCTTTAAACAATACTAAAACATCAAGTAAGGATCATATAAGTTCTCAAGTCAATTCCCATGTTATTAGGTTGGGTGATCTTTAAAGCCAATATACCATAATTCACAATACCTCCGTATTCTTACACGGAGTCCGATCTCGACCCGATCGGCTAGGTCGTCTCATTTGAGACATCAACCATAACCACAATTTCATTATAATTTCCAACACAATTACCACCATGTGTGTGGCATGGCATCCGATCACGGCCCGATTGGCTAGGCCGTCTCACCCGAGACATTACCTTTTTCAGTTTACAATTTCCAGTATAATTACCACCATGTGTGCGGCACGGCTTCTGATCACGGCCCAATCGGCTAGGCCGTCTCACCCGAGACATTACCTTTTTAATCAATCATCTCACGTCATACTTCTTTCACATCTTTTCAATTCATTGGCACGAGTGGCCTCAATTAGAAAGTCATTCTTGGCACTTGGCTGTATATCATAATTCCAGTTTCTCCTTTCCACGTTCAAAATCATTATCATTATCAACAACAATAAGGTTTCCCATTCAAGACATTAAATTCACATATGAACAATCTGGGAATCTTAGGCACATAGAGGCTTTTCATACAATTTGGCATAACAACCTTTATTCGATCTTGACATGAAGTCTTAACATTTCTAACACATATTCCACATTTTGAACACATCCTCAAATGGCAAGATGACATGATGAAGCATTTAGAATAAATATTGAACATATATCCTTCCACACAAACACATTAGGAATAGCCAATTCTATAATGATCAATTTGGGACCTACACTAATTTCATGAACACCGTGGGATTCGATTCTAAGAAGAAGGGGTTTAGCCAACATACCTCAATTGAGCTTCCTTAAACCTTTAAAACATTCCGGAGTTTTTAGCAACTTCAATATCTTTTAGAAATATAACAAGTTGAACCAAAATTAGGAAGATGACCATGATTGTAGCTCATTTGAGCATATTATCAAACACTAGGTGAGCATCAATGTTTTAACGCCCTTTTGTGGTAGATTCCATCATTCCCCTACCCATTCTCTACCATTTTTAGCTCACAGCCCTCCCACATACTTCAAGAATACATGCATGCAAGACAATAACCCCCACACCTAATAATTGTCTTTCTAATTATCCCATTCTTAGACAAAATTCAAAATTGAGGGTTAGGGTGTAGAATCTTACCTCTATGATGAAGACCTAGTGAGTTTTCCTCGTTAATCTTCAAAGATTCGAGCAAGAATTGAAGGACAATTTGTTGAGGAACACTCTCTCACTCAAGGGCACTCTCTCACTCTCAAAATGTCAGATTTTAGCTCAAAAATAGGACAAAATGTCTAATTATCGAGGTAGGGTCGGGTTATAAAAACGCAAAAATTAAGCTCCGGAACAGGGTATGTGGTCGCATATGCGGTCCGCATAATCAGCCGCACAATTTGGGGCCAAAAACTGGGAAAAATCTGCCTGGGTCTGCGGTCACTATGCGGACCTCAAACCTATTCTGTGGTCGCATAATGTGCCATAGAACCTCCCTCTGCAAAAGTCCAAGGCTGATTATGCGATCAAAGTGCGGCCTGCGAAATGGTTGTGCGGTCGCATAACTGGCCGCAAAATTGACATAAAAAATGGCCCAAATAACTGTTTCACTCTACGGCCATTCTGCGGCCCGCAGAGTGATTATGTGGCCGCATAATGGGCCGCAGAAATGCCTATTTCTGCAAAATATTTTCCTTCAACTCCCTAGCGCACTGTTCAATCCAAAAAGTCCAAAGCATTTCTACTATTATTAACCTTTACGCCTACCCCGCATCACGGAACCCCGATTTTTAGGAAAATGTTTATAGGGCCTTATAGAAGTGAGCAAAGGTCGCAGGTGTGAGGTTATTTCTGCACCTGCTTTGTCGCAGATGCGGCGTTAGGGGCGCAGAAGCGGAGGGCTCGCAGGTGCAATAGGGAATCCCGCTTCTGCGGTTGCACAGATGTGAGGCGAGGACCGCAGAAGCGGAGGCCTAGCTCCAGTGGTTCACCACAGAATCGGAATTTTGGTCGCTTCTGTGACACCGGAGATGCGGTTAAGTGTTCGCAGAAGCAAAAAGGCAAGACAAAAAGTTAAATACGAATATTCGCGATTTTGGCTTCATTTCAAACATTTCAAGCACGGGTTAGGCAATTTTTGAGAGGGTTTTCGAGGGAATTCTTGAGGTAAGTCCCTTGTGCTCATTTTTGATCAATAATCTTGCTTCCCCATTGATTTTCTCACCTAGTTAGTGTGCATTTAAGGTGTAAATTGAGAGTTTGAGGCTAGGGATTTGGAGAGTTTGATTTGGGGATTTGGGTGACGATTTGGTGTCAGATTTTGATAAATTTGGTTTGGTTAGACTCGTGGTTGAGTGGGCTTTTCAATTTTGTGACTTTTATCGAATTTCAAGACGTGGGCCCGGGGGCTGTTTTGAGCCGATTTTGGATTTTGATTAATAGCTTAGCATTTTCTTATGGAGTTGATTCCTTTACCCCGTATTGATTATATTACATTGTTTATGGCTAGATTCGAGGCATTCAGAGGCCGTTTCGCTAGTCAAGGGTGTGTTGGAGTAGAGATTTACTCGTATTGAGGTAACTAACAGTTCTAAATTTGGTTCTGAGGGTACGAAATTCCGTATTACGTGTCATGTATTTGATTTTGAGGTGACGTACATGCTAGGTGATGGGCGTGTGGGCGTGCACCATAGGAAATTGTGACTTGGTCAAATCCATGGAACCGTGTAGTTGTATAATATTTTGTTATCTGTACATTCTCCATGTAGTAGAGAAATTGAACCACAAATCATGTTAGAAATCATATTTGGACTATGTGTTGACACTGTAAGGACCCACAAAGGTCGTGTACATGTTGAATTATCTTCTATATTGATGTTTTGTACTCAGTCACAGTTTTACTTATTTATTAGATCTCAGTCTTTATTCTTCCTTGCTGATACATTATATCATTTTTGTTGGGGCTGACTTTCATGACTACTAAGAGCCCGAGAGACTAGAGAGATTTATGACTGAGTGAGGCACTTGAGTTGTCCGTGCGGATCCAGATATTATACTATAGCACGTGAGTTGTCCGTGCGAATCTAGATATTATACTATAGCGCGTGAGTTTTTCGTGCAGCACATGAGTTGTCCTTGTGAATTATAGCGCTTAGGCTGAAGGAGACCCTCCGAAGTCTGCACACACACCCAGTGAGCGCATGTACCTACTTAGTGTGAGTGCCGAGTACCGAGTGCTGAGGGAATGGGAGGGTTGAGTGACTGTGGCCCTGAGAGGATGCATTTGATTTCATTATTGTTGCACTTAACTGCTATGTATCACTGTCTTGAAATTTCTAAAAGATATTACACTCTGTTTCACTTAAACTTGTCATGGAGTAATTGTTTGATCTAATTTACCGAACTTGAGAGCATGCGTACTTTCCTATGTTGAAATCACGATAATTGAACTATAAATGTGAAGTTCGTCACTAATTTCAGTTCTTTATTTAGTCTTGTTACTTACTGAGCTGGTTGTACTCACGCTACACCCTGTACCTTGTGTGCAGACCCAGGTGCATCTGGTCACGGCGGTTGCTAAGTTATGGAGTTCGGATTCTTGGAGACTATCGAGGTAGCTGCTTGGCATTTCGCAGACCTTGTTTCTCCTACCCTATCTCCCTATTTATTGTATTTAGTTTCATATTATCATAGACAACATTTTTCGGACTTGGGATATATAGATGCTCATGTACTCAGTGACACCCTGATGTTGGGAATTTCAGCGTTGTATTTTGGGTTCCTATCCCGTTTATGAAATCATTCATTGTTTAAACTGCTTAAATTCATTTTCTGTTAAAAGTGTTGGAAATATTTTTAAATGTCGGCTTGCTTAGTACCACGATAGGCGCCATCACGACACACTACTACCAAGCCTTTCGATATATATTTCACAAGTTCTAGCTTCAACGACTTAACCGCAACTTGGATAATCTTAAATAAATGTAGAGTAAGAGGTTCCTTACCTTTAAAATGAAATAACAACCTCCAATTTAAGCTTACTTCACCATAAAATATCTTTCCAACGCAGCCACAAGAACAAGGAAGTGAAACTAATAATCAGTTTGGGTTTCTCGGCACTAGAATCACTTTGGAAGACTTGAAATCACCTAGGGTTGATATGAAAACCTTGGGAGAGTATTTTACATAACTTAAACCACTTTAAAAAACTCTCCACACGATCTGGAACCACACCAAAATCAGCAACCACAAGAAGAACAAGAAACTCACTAGCGCCAGGGGATTCCCGACACTTTATTTGTGCTGTTTGCCCTTGGTTTGGGTCTTGGATCATGAGAGAACTTTGAGAGAAAGTTTTTAGGATTGTAGGGTCTGAAGAGAGTGAAAAATAAAGAGTTAAAATGGTATTTAGGCGTCACATATATATCAAGATATCTCAACCACCTAAGTTGGTCCCATAGGGAGCTACTTGTGTAGTCTCGCGAAAACGCGAATATATCTTTACTCTGATGTCGTATCGATGAATGGTTTAATGCATTAGAAACTAGACTTGTATATATTCAATTTAATATGTGGATCATCCCGTAATTCTAAGTTTATTGGGAGAAAAAGATCAGCGACAGTTTACATAATGTTTAGCACATTTATGAATGTAACTTGTGATGACCTTTGCCAACTTTTGTTCCACAACTCGCTTGACTTCAAAACGTTATACACGAATATCATACGAATAGAATAACTCATAACATAACCTACTTATCATGTTAATAACCCTAGTCTCACCCCAAAAGTACACGTTATAACATTCCAAACTTGTCGACTTTCGACAAAACTTATTTTCTTCAATTCGCTTAGCTTCTAAGCTTTCCAACCCTCTTGGTACTTGTTAATCATGATCTTAAATATTTGCAACCTCTAAGGTAACATGATTTAATTACTTTATATACTTTCAAATATAATCTCATTTCTAAGCTTACATCAATTGACTTACGACATACTCTCACGTACGAAAACATAAGGTGTAACAACCATCGTGCCAAGAAGCAATGATTTAAGTGTATGGCCAAGAGTGCCAATGAAATGAAACATTTTATGAAGGGATATGAGATGAATATTTTATATATATATTCTTGGGAGTATTGTTAGGTCACTGAGGAAGGGTAAATTGAAATGACTTAAACCTGAAACTACACGTGCCGATGTAGGAGTGATTGAGGGATAAATTCCCGTGTTGATATTCTCCTTAATTGTGATGAGATGATAGCTATCAAAGGACCATGTCTACCCACACAGCATTGTGGTGAGACAGCTTAGCCGATCAGGCGGTGATCAAACACTATACCGCACACATGATGGTGGTGTTGTATTTCTATGTCCATGCGCACACACAGGGGTGAGACGGCTAAGACTATCGGGCGAAGATCGGTCCCCATGCCATATGAATGGTAGTGTATCGGTACTACCATACACCACCATAAGACGGCTAGCCGAAGATTTACTTTCATATTGATTCCATGTTTCTCTCCTTTTGTGTTGATACTCTATTCCATAAGAGGGTATTTAGTTTTACATACTAGTACTTTTCTATATGTACTAACGTCCCTTTTGTTGGGGGAACTGCATCATTAATGGATGCCGGTACAACAAGCAGCTTTGATCCTTGTTAGCAGCTTACCCTCTACTCAGCGGATTTTGGTGAGCCTTATTCTACTTCGGGGCCTTATGTCACTTAATATTGTATGTTTTGAGGTATAGTCGGGACCTTGTCGCTGGCACTTTCATACTACCCTCTTGTTTCATTTAGAGGATCCATAGACATGGTGTGGGTTGTATGTTGATTTGGGTAGCAGACTAAAAATATTGTAAAAATCAAACATGTTTCCACTTTTAAGCTATGAACATATAACATTTTGTAAATCAGAAATGAAGTTCCTAAAAGTAATGAAATCGGTGTTATACATGTTAATCCCTCGCTTGTCCAACTCTGGATATTCATCTTCACATTTTTCATGGGTAAGGTTGGGTAGAAGGCATCAAGTAGGCTTGCTTGACTGGGATATCTCGGCTGAGCGCCAGTTGTGCTCCCCAAGGTCATGGCGTGATAGTTTTGTTAGGTCCGGATGCTGATTTTGGACTTGGGCGTATGCCCATATTTGAGTTCTGTTGTTCCTAGATGATTTTGAGGCTAATTCTCAAAAGTTGGAAGTTTGAAGGTTTGGAGAGTTGATAGGTTTGACCCATAGTTGACTTTATAGTTATTGATGTCCATTTGGGGTTCTGAGCCTTTGAATAGGTTTGCATGGTGATTTATGACTTTTATGAAAAATTTGGGGTCATTCCGAGTTATTTAGACGTGTTCGGTGTAATTTTGAAATTTGGAAATTTGAAATTTGTCATTAAGTTTGAATTAAGGTGCAACTTGTTGTTTTGATGTTATTTTGTGTTATATGGGCCCTCGAGTAGGTCCATATTATGTATTCGTACTTGTTTGTAGGATTGGACGGGGCCTCGACTGTGATTCGGGGTGGTTTCAAACCATTTCTACTGATGTTTGAGCAACTGGTTTTTATGAGGTATCAGTATTCTTCGCGTTCACGGCCAGAGTTACGCGTTCCCGAAGAGCAATTTGGAGCTGGGAGAGTTTGTACTTATCATTCGCGACAGGGAGTCGCATTCGCGATAGTTGGGTAATTTGTGCTTCGCATTCGAACCCGGATAGTCAAGTTCGCGAAGGTGTGGCAGCTAGGCTGAATTTGTTCATCACGTTTGCAATGGTGATGATGCTAACAAGACGGTTTATTTGGGGTCAGGATATATTGTGCTTCACACATGTGAGGCACGTGTTGCGTTTGCGAAGGTTTTGCTTGTGCGCAGTTGTATAAGGTCCTATTTTCGGACCTGGAACTCATTATACCATGAGATTGGGAGCTCAATACCACGTGTTGATTATTGTTCATGATTCTATCTTTGATTTTGGCATTTGATAGGTGGATCATAAAGAGAAATTGGGGGTTTCGGCCAAAACTTTTCTAAAGTGAATAATTGGGTTTTGAACACCGATTCAGAGTCGAATTTGGATGAAACCGATATGGTTAGACTAGTATTTAAATGAGTTGTCAGAATATGTGAGTTTTGTTGGGTTCGGAGGTGCGGGCATGGGTTGACATTGAGTATTTGATTAAAGATTCAACCTTAATCATTTGGGTTTGATTCCTATGGCACTATTTGATGTTATTGAGTTGTTGTTGGCTAGATTCGAGTCGTTCGGAGGTCGATTCGCATGGGAAGGCATTTTAGAGTATGGACTTGGCTTATTTGAGGTATGTATTGTTACGACTAAAATTTTTTGCATCATTCATATCGTAAGTAAATTAATGTAAGTCCGAGGAAGCCATGAAACCCCTACAAGTCTAAGGGAGGTATTAAACAAGTGTTAATCATTTACCAAAAGGTTTCAGCGTTAAACGCATCAAAGATATTATAACTCGTACTTTCGGGGTTAAACTAGGAGTGATTAATATGTTAAGTAGGCTGTGATTAAAGATATTTAAATCATATAATATTCGTATATTAGGCTTTGAAGTCAAGCAAGTTATAAAAGAAAAGTCGGCAAAAGTTATTGCAAGTTACGTTCATATTTTTGCTGAAATTTAGGTCTAACATGACTGAGATTTTCACCCAATTTACTTGGAGCTACGGGGTGATCCACCCACCAAATTGAAGATTTACGAGTCTAGTTTCTAATGCATTCATTGATACCACTTTAGAGTAGAGGGATAATCGCATTTTTGCGAGAATGCGCAGGCAGCCCCTATGGGGCCCACTTAGGTGGTGGTCAACCTACTTTATATTAAAAATGATTTGGACGACCATTCTTGCTCATTTTTCAACCCAAATATTTCCCTACACTCCTCCTAACCCTCATAAACAGATTGCAAGGGTTCAAGGGTGGTGACGAACAACACTTCTATGATCTTGTGATGATGTTGAGGGTTGTTATGAGCTAAGAAGAGCTTGGATATCGAGTTTTAGTTGATATATAAGGTAAATGTATTATCTCCTTGATTGTGCTTAAGTTTATTCAAGTGTTGGTTGAGTTGTTTGAATGAAAAACTACAAGATAGTGGTTAAAATAGCATAAGGTGTTGATGTCTTTTTGCTGGACTGTTTTGAGGTTGTGTATATGACTTCTTGTGGCTAGAAATTATGTAGAATAACCTGGTTGTGTTGTGGATGTTGTTGTTGTTATGCATGTCTAAGTGTTGGTTATGAAGATGGTATTATAAGTGTCACGACCCAAACCGATGGGCCGCGACGGGCACCCGATGCCTTACTCAACCGAGTACCGACGTAACGTATCTTTCTTATTACATCATCATATACACGTGACATACGGGACTAATAGGCCAACATGACCACTCGTACACTGAACATAGGCCGACAAGGTCATACAATCTTTTACGTACATAACATCTGTCTACAAGCCTCTAAGAATATATAATTGTCATAAAGGTCGGGACAGAGCCCCGCCATACCAAACAATACACATCTAAATCATACTGACCAAACAAGCAACTCCGGAGCAAATGGAGTGCACCAACATCTTCCGCTGAGCTGATCGCCTACTTGGAGGACTCTCGACCTGTCTATCGAGACCTGTGGACATGAAATGCAGTGTTCCCAGGCAAAAGGGACGTCAGTACAAATAATGTACCGAGTATGTAAGGAATGAAAACCAGTAAATAATAGACATGAGAGATACATGGAGTAAAAGACTCGACATGTACGTCTGCATAGCTCTGTGAATCATTTCATTTTTATAATGTAATGCATATGCATATAAATGTCATACCATGCATAGGTATATGCGTTCATAACATCATCAAGCCTCTGAGGGCATCCCATCATATAATTTTGGCCACTATGGGAAATTCATCAACGTATACCAGCTGATCAGTTGGTGTGTGTATATAACACCGTAACCTTTTGCATATCCCATATACATATATATACATATATATACGTGTATTTAACGCCATCTGTTCACGGGTCAATGTGCATGTATAAATGCATGAAATGCATATGAAACACGTTAATAAGATTTCTCGGAATGTCATAAAAATAATATGCATGTCGGATAAACTTTATCAAATACGTATTTTTTAAGACCCATAAATAGAAGATATAATAATAATTCACATGGGGAATCAATAATATAGACACCCCTAATACTTCTATGAATAGAGTCATTTATTAAAATTGTGCATTTACTCGTTTCGTATGTATCGTATTGATCGTGCCAAAAGAAAGAGGGGATAGCCTTAACATGCCTAAACCAATTCTCTTGACAATCCTTCCAACACACGTCTTTTGCGAAAACTCACGTAGCGGGGGATCAAATTAGGGGAAAATTCATATGATATTCTTGAAAAAGATTGCACCGTACTCCCTTAGAATCGCAAAATCCCGTTGCTATAATATTACGTAGTCTCGTATGATTTTTGTAGCAAAATCACGTTGCCAATATTTTGAATAAGTTGTTGAATCTTTCCTTTGAATTGCAAAACAAATATCACGCTGCCAAGATGAAATTTGTCTTTGAACTATTGTTGAAGATAATATCTTGCATATGTGACTTACTTTCGTGACTTATATTTGTAACATACAAACACTTGCATTTGAATGCATATAAGAATGGATATTTGACTTCTGTTTCTTAAGGATGGATATGACTTCATGTCATATGTGTCTTTCCTTTATTAAAATGGAAATGACTCATATTGGTAAGACTTGACACATAACATAGTGACTTATAAGTCACAACTCTTGAATTGTTTGATGCCACGTGATGATCTTATCCAATAATTAACCACCAATTATCTTAATTTATTATTAATCTTCCACTAAAATCAATAAATATTCACTTATCCATATAATTAAGAATTATCTCAAATTACTTAAAATACTACTTACTTTTAACATACTTTATACACCTTACTATCACGGCCATGTGGTACTTTGTATGGTACTAGTCCAAAAATATCAGATATTTTAGCTCGGGCCGTATTTTACCTCAAAACGACAAATTTCGACGAAATTCATTTTCTTCAATTCGCTTACCCTCTCACCTTCACGAATTAACTTATCACTTGTTTGAAATAGCGTAGTACTTATAATCCCAAAATAAATCTCATTCCCGAACTTACGTCGATTAACTTATGATGAAACTTCAACGTACGAAAATGCGGGATATAACATCTCATTTCCGAGATTTCATTAATTTATTTATGGCGTACTTTTACGTACGAAAATATGGTGTGTAATATCATTCCCCCCTTTTGAACATTCATCCTCGAATGTTGACTGATGCACTTATTATTCTCATAACGCATAGCTCTTGTGAATACTTTAGTACTCCTCTTGCCATCTAGGTGACTGTTCTGTGAATGAATCCTTAAGGCCAGGGCATTCCCCCTTTAAGCCTTTTTCTCATACTATGTCTTGTGGTCGGAATTCTTCCAATCTCGTAACTCTTTCTACCTTCTGCCATGCCGCCTGTATGACTTTTTCCTTGTAAGTGCGCCTATGCGACTCTTCTCTCCTTTTTCCTCCGGCTTTTAGCCAATCTCTAGGCCTCACTTGTAAATATATACAGAGCTTGATAAGATGTCCCTCTGGGCATCTATATGTATATTGAAGTTCTTCGCTCGGTACTTTGTTGAACTTACGAATATTTTTATACCTTATTTCATATATCCGTTTATCCATCCGTATGAATTTACTGCCATAACTCTTACTTTGATTTATCGTTACTGAGGTTTGCTACCAAACTCCAGGTTACTCTCGTTGCTTATCCTATATGAATAAAGCTAAGTCCTTTAATGCTTCTTCATTACTGTTCATATTAAGAATGATGGTCTAATCTCATCTCATACTTTGTAACTTTTATCCATCCATTATTGATTCACCTTAATACCGATAACTTGACTTTTTATGTAATACTGCCGCTAGGGCTTACGTCTCATTGGGGAACATCTGAAATGATTAGACTAATCCGCCTGGGGGAGATACCATGCTTCCATAACCGTATTTCATAGCATCCCAATGTGATTCACATTACGTGGGTATTTTAATCCTGTACAATTCATCAAATCATTACTCAATCGAAGGCCCAATCGTCATCCTTTATCTATCATAATTATACCCTCATTGTACTATCAGGGCCGCATTCCATCTCTTCTAAATGTCATTAGTCTTAGACTTCTTTGAGTTCATTCAGGCTATACTGAGCTTTCTATAACTTAGAGAAATCATCAACTCTCTTATTTTCATGGGCTTAATCCTGAGGACTTATCCATTCTCGTCACCTTCTCACTCGCCCTTTCTTATCCTTATTCCTATCTTCCTAAAACCTTGTCGCTTTACCATACTTTAGCTTGCGACCTACACATATCTAGTTATACTACTCGCTACCTTCTTTCAACTTGCTTGCACCATAGATTTCCTTGTGTTATTTTGGAACATCAAGCGAGACATCACATCGTCTCAACCTCTTCTTTACTCTCTTAACTAGGCCTCTTGGTACCTAGAAACCATAGGCTGGAAGATATATGCCACTGATGATACCGCTATCATTCCTGGATACTGAATCCCAACGCTTCTAGCCCTCTTTCTGAAGTATAGATTATTCACAACTTTCTGCACCTAAGTATCTCGTATGTTGTTCACCTTTACCTTACTTACCTTAAAATCTCATATCAAATCTTCTATAGCTTTTATAACCTCCTTTCCACATAGGTATAATTCACATCCACAACTTGAAGCTCTGTTATAATACTTGCACCTCTGGTGCATACACAATCCGGTGGGAGCTTCATACTGACTTCTTATGAGGCTGGTACTTTTTTGTTTTAACTTGCTTTATCGTAGAGCCGTTATAGAATATGGTTATTGTACCATCTCTCTTGTACCTCTGATATTAAGAGTGATTCTGCAACGTTCTCAATCATGATTTCTATAATTTTTCTGGGTCCAATAATCAGATTCCTGATTTACTTAGTTAATGTAACTCATTAGTTTCCTCTTTCCTCTGAGCAACCTTTATGTAGGCTTAAGCTATCTTCCAATCTGTGGCTCATGGTATTAGTTATTACTTTAGACTTTATTGATGTTATGAAATATCCATGATACAATCTTCTAACAATTCAATCCTTTGTCTATGACCTGGGCTCAATTCTTTCTTTTAACTGATATCGGAATCTTCTACGGCTGTATGATTTTCAACATATATGCTGCATGGATAATACTCTGAAATCTTGAGTGCATTCATAATGTAACTAACTCTGGATTATTAATCGGATAATTCCTTTTGTTCCTTCTCAACTTTCTTTAAACGTAGGAAATTTCTTTTTCTGGTCTTTCTGTACCCTTGTTGTGTGCATACTTAGCTTACCTTAGTGCCCACACATATTGGAATTCCATACAACTCATATGATCTTGAACATCACTCCTGATTTTACTTCCCGTTCATTAGCCACGGTAGGTGCCACTTTCTTATGGAGTGCATACAATGTTGTTTGTGAGACTGTGCCATTCCCTCTTTTAGGTCACTGAGCTTAGGTTGAAGCCTTCTTCCTTATTTCCTCAGCTAGTCTTTCATTGTAGTACTTTAGGGAGGATCCTCTGACTCTTGTAAAGCTGCAAGCTTATTACGTCGTATACCCGATAGAATTTTTGATGTCCTTCCTCGCCTATAATTATCCGTAGTTACTTACCTCCATGCCCTTACGCTTGTAGGGTTGCTTCTAAACTGATATTTTGACTGTCTTCCCAGTGGCACTCTCTTTTATTTCCGTAACACTCGTACGGTACCTTTAACTACCCCAGCTCCTATCTGAATATTTCTCAAGTATTACAATGTCATATCTATGAGACTGAATTTCCCATGTTGGGGTTCACTATGTTTATCTTGCACGATCTGTTGATTTATTTGTATCCTCTTATCTAGCCATAACTAGGCTCTTCCTGAATCAACTACTAACTATTCATTGGCTCATTCTCATATCAATAACATCTCAGGCAGGAACCCTTACCTCCTCTCCTTGACGTCGTGTTTGCATAATGTTCTGGAATCGTAGCATATCTGTAGGATTTGAATAAGTGCAATCTTATCCCTTTCTCATTCTTATCACATTCTTCCTTTATTAATCCATCGTTACTAGAACCACTTAATTCTGACTTAATGCCACATCACTCCATATTCCCCCCTTTAGGGGAGTACTAGGAGTTGGAGCCACGAGGATCTACCTATAGATATTTTAGCTCTTCATCTTTGGCGTCTTTTCAAATCATCGATGACCCTTACTCGCCTTGCGGAAATCCTTCTGTATCAAGAATAATAAAATTCCTTATTCAAGAGGGTGACACTTAGTATAACTGGCACATGCAGTCCCTTAAGCTTAACTTTGCTCACATTGCTTTCTTTAGGGAAGCGTCTTCCTGAATGACCATTCTCTGAATTTCTCATGAATCTTCTTTTGTTATCCACTCTATTATCGCCAGAACAAAATCTGAAATTCTCATAATGCTGACTATTACCCAATCACTCATTCGCTTATTCATGTTTAGTTTATCTTGTTCACTTGTCCATACTGATTTCTATTATTCTGGGGTCTAACTTTTCCTTCCAGTAGTCGCGTTGGAGTCACAAACTTATTTCTCGAAATGAGGAAATGACTTTATGGCCTATACTCTTTTGTTGTCTCAAGGTCTGTCACCTCTTGTCTTTTCCTTCACGTGACTATAGACTCTGTAAAACTGTCATCTTTTGATCTACCGTTGTTATCCATGTATCATATCTTACTCATAATGCTTCATTAACTTTTTTCTTATTTCCCGCTAACATTTATGTCTATCACTTTATTCTGAAAACTCGAACAAGACATTCTTTTGCTTTTAGCTCCTCTTTGCTCCATCTAGTGTCTCTTCGGGTTGCTTAACTTTCTCACTCTACTAGGGGACGCGAGCCACACTAAGGTAATATTTATCCCTTCCAGGCTTTCAGTGCCTATCTTCTGAATTTTTTTGATCATGCTAGTATTCACATCTAATTGTAATATTCTAGAGTGCACCATCTGGGTGCCTCACAAGGAGATCTATTAGTACCTTTGTAATATCTTTCGGAAATGTCAACTAACACAAATAATCCATTCACCATTATGGGTTACTCTAACCCCAGCCGGATCCTGAAATCCCGTCCTTTTCTTAAACTACACCTATTAGCCCCCAATAAGGTATAACTAAGATGGATGTGGTCAATTATACATACCTCTGTTATTGTTGAAGGTAACTCAAAAGGCTTATATTCCTCTTCCTGGATTGTAAATATTGATAATCTTCATTAACTGGGCGTCTCGTACCCTTCTTCATCTTGCTTCTTCTACTTGTTGAAACTTGTATCTATCTTCTAAATCTCTCATTGATTTTCACCATAGGGGTGGATAGATATCCTTGCCTTAAGGCTCCTTATCAAGAGGCTTACACGTCTTAGTACACACATGATCTACTGAAGACCTTACATTTACTCATCATAAACATCATGCAAACTCGAGTCCCTATTACTCAACTCTTCCATAGCCACATTCAATCTCTTACCAACTATAGGTATCGTCTTATCACGAATGAAATAGAAGCTAGGAGTTTGAATTCTTATAAGCGAGCTCTACCACACGATCTAGAGTAAGAAGAAAGATTGACAGTCTTAAATGCCATATAGCCTCCTACTTATAAGTGTGGTGCATGACACACCCATAAACAAGACTCTACTAGACACGGCTTGTAGACTCCCTAGGACAGAACTGCTTTGACACCACCTTTGTCACAACCCAAACCGATGGGCCGCGACGGGCACCCGGTGCCTTACTCAACCGAGTACCGACGTAACGTATCTTTCTTATTACATCATCATATACACGTGACATACGGGCCTAATAGGCCAACATGATCATTAATAAACTCAAAACATAGGCCGACAAGACCGTACAATCTTTCATATACATGACATTTGTTTACAAGTCTCTAAGAATATATAATTGTCATAAAGGTCGGGACAGAGCCCTGTCATACCAAACAATACACATCTAAATTATACTGACCAAACAAGCAACTCCGGAGTAAATGGAGTGCACCGACATCTTCCGCTAAGCTGATCGCCTATTTAGAGGACTCTCGACCTGTCGATCGAGACCTATGGGCATGAAACATAGCGTCCCCAGGCAAAAGGGATGTCAGTACAAATAATGTACCGAGTATGTAAGGAATGAAAACCAGTAAATAATAGACATGAGAGATACATGGAGTAAAAGACTCGACATGTACGTCTGCATAGCTCTGTGAATCATTTCATTTTTATAATGTCATGCATATGCGTATAAATGGCATACCATGCATATGTATATGCGTTCATAACATCATCAAGCCTCTGAGGGCATCCCATCATATCATTTCGGCCACTGTGGGCAATTCATCAACGTATATCAGCTGATCAGGTGGTGGTGCGTATATAACGCAGTAACCTTTTCCATATGAAACACGTTAATGCATATGAAACACATTAATACGATTTCTCGGAATGTCATAAAAATAATATGCCTGTCGGATAAACTTTATAAAATACGTATTTTTTTTAGATCCATGAACAGAAGATATAATAATAATTCACATGAGGAATCAATAATATAGACACCCCTAATACTTCTATGAATAGAGTCATTTATTAAAATTGTGTGTTTACTCATTTCATTTGTATCGTATTGATCATGCCAAAAGAAAGAAGGGATAGCCTTAACATACCTGAACCGATTCTCTTGACAATCATTCCAACACACGTCTTTTGCGACAACTCACGTAACGGCGGATCGAAGTAGGGGAAATTCCATATGATATTCTTGAGAAAGGTTGCACCGTACTCCCTTAGAATCGTTAAATCTCGTTGTTATAATATTACGTACTCTCGTATGATTTTTGTAGCAAAATCACGTTGCCAATATTTTGAATAAGTTGTTGAATCTTTCCTTTGAATTGCAAAAAAAATATAACGATGCCAAGATGAAATTTGTCTTTGAACTATTGTTGAAGATACTATCTTGCATATGTGACTTACTTTTGTGACTTATATTTGTAACATACAAACACTTACATTTGAATGCATATAAGAATGGATATTTGACTTATGTTTCTTAAGGATGGATATGACTTCATGTCATATGTGTCTTTCCTTTATTAAAATGGAAATGACTCATATTGTTAAGACTTGCCACATAACATAGTGACTTATGAGTCACAACTCTTGAATTGGTTTGCTTCCACGTGATGATCTTATCCAATAATTAACCACCAATTATCTTAATTTATTGTTAATCTTCCACTAAAATCAATAATTATCCATTTATCCATATAATTAAAAATTATCTCAAATTACTTAAAATACTACTTATATTTAACATACCGTATACACCTTACTATCACGGCCATGTGATACCTTGTATGGTACTAGTCCATAAATATTGGGTATTTTAGTGCGGGTCGTATTTTACCTCAAAATGACAAACTTCGACGAAATTTATTTTCTTCGATTCGCTTACCCTCTCACCTTCACGAATTAACTGATCACTTGTTTGAAATAGCGTAGTACTTATAATCCCAAAATAAATCCCATTCCAAACTTACGTCGATTAACTTACGATTAAACTTCAACGTACAAAAATGCGGGATGTAACATCTCATTTCCGAGATTTTATTAATTTATTTATAGCGTACTTTCACGTACGAAACTATGGGGTGTAACAATAAGCTAGAAAGAGGAATGGCTATATAGCAAGTTGTTCTTGTTGTTGTTAACTCTTTTTGGGCTGAAAATGTGTTGTTGAAGATGGATATAAGGCTGGAAAATTATAAGAATATGCTGGTTATGTTATAGGTTGAAGTTAATATCAAGAAGGGGTATAAGGGCTTAAATGAGTTCTAATCCAAGCTTGTCGCTCATCATATTTAATAATAGTTTTGTTAATGATGTTGTATGTTGGTTATTGATAAGTATAGCTGAACTATATTGTTATTGATATTTTTCTGGCTGTTGTTGATGTTGTTTGGAATTGGAGAAAAGTGATAGTTATAGGGGAAATGCTGTCCAATTTTCTACAAGTGACCTACTTGCTTAAAAGCATGTCTGTAAGTCCTTCTATAGCATTAACTACAAGTTTTATTATCTTAATGTAGATTGAAGTCTTTGGGAAGATATACATTGAGTCGTTTAAGTAAACGATAAAGGTATGTTAAGGCACCTTCTTTCATTCTTTTGTCATGATTCCAACGAACGACGTAAATGAACGAATGATACTTATAAACGACTTTGTTCTTAGTAAATGTAGAAAGCTTACGTTCATTGTATTTCATGATGTATGTCTATTTCATGGCATTGATCTTGACTCTTATTGAAACATATATTAACGATGTTCGTTCCATAATTATAATCGAAGGTGTAATGACCTTACGTCATTTCGATAAGTTGATGATGTCTCTTTATGGCTCTTGCACATATATATAATCATATTACGAGTCCATGTGTGGCTCCAACGACATTATATATGCACATATATGGTACAATGGAACTATAGACGCACCCCTGATCAGGTGGATATTATGATGATGATGCCCACATATGCTTAAGGGCGCTATATGCACGTATATATATTATATGATGATGGCGCTATATGCGCGTATATACTATATTCATGCATATCATGGCCCATAGTGGCAATACAGAGCCAAGTTTGAGTTTGTTATTCCTCTATTACATTGATGTCTTTTCTTATGTTGTTTACCTGCCTTACATACTCCGTACCTTATTCGTAGTGACGTCCTTTTCGCATAGGGATGCTGTGTTTCATGCCCGCAGGTCCCGATAGATAGGTTGACGGTCCTCCTAGTAGGCTATCAGTTTAGTGAAAGGTGTTGGTGCACTCCACTTGCTCTGAAGTTCCCTTTTTGGTCAGTATGCTTTTGTGCATGTATTGATGGATATGGAGGGGCCTTGCCTGGACCTTTATGACGTTATGTACTCTTAGAGGCTTGTAGATAAATGTCATGTATATATATGCTTGTATGGCCTTGTCGGCCTATGTTTTGAGTGTATTAATGGTCATGTCGTCCTTATAGGCATGAATGTCACATGTATAAGTTTGTATATCATGTGGGGTCGTCCTATGTCAAGTATTCCCTTATGTTTTATTCTTTTTATCTCACGACGGCCTTTCCGACACATTTACATGATAGTATGGTAAGAAAGATACGTTCCATTAGTACTCAATTAAGTAAGGCACCGGGTGCCCGTCGTGGCCCTCCGATTTGGGTCGTGACAAATTTGGTATCATAGCAGGTATATCCTAGGGATAGGGTGTGTTGCATGCCACACTTATAAACATGAGATTGCGGGACATTTAGAATGGTTACCTTTCTTTCACCTTCTAGATCGTGCGAAAGAGCTGAGTTGTAGGGAATCGAGTCTAACGTATGTGTTGATGTAGGTTATACATAGATATTATTGCTCAGAAGAGCTGTAGCTAGTCAGGATGTTTAGAAAGGATTGGGAGGGGATATGAGATGTATGTCCTCTATTGAGACCAATCCGTCTGAGGACCAGAAAGAGTCAATTCCTCAGATAGTCCCGGTTCCACCAGTACTGCAGGAGCCGAGGGAAGCTCTAGCATCATTAGTTCTACCAGTTCCACCACCGGCTTCGTCTGTTCGAGATGTGAGGAATTACAGTACAAGTATTGACGCAGTTGGTTGCCTCACAAAGGCTTGGCGTCACCCGAGGGGCCTTGATAGTGATAGAGCCCTTGAAGGGTCAATGCATTCACAGACTAGGGAGTCCAAGGAGCGAGAGCCATCTATATTCTCAGGGGATGATTTGGATGAGGCTAGGGTATGGGCCAAGAGGGCTAGGACAGTTGGTGATATGAGAGGACTATCGGGTGGTGGTAGGTTGCAGCAAACTGGGTTCTACAGCCACATGCGCGTGATTAGAGCTCTCAGGTAAGGCTGATGCAGGATTCGCAGACGTCAGTATTCCCTGATCATGTTAATACAGGTAGAGTGGAGCTGCCCCGAGCATTGCATCATCAGTGCAGTCTGTCGTATGTCAGCCATTGTCGTGTAGGTATGGGGTTTTGTTTTTGATGTGGTAGTAAGAGCCACAAGATACGGGCATGTCCAACACTTAAGCGTAAAGATCAAGATAGGAGTGGCGATGGAGCGTCGAGCTGCGATGCGATGTGATGTGATTTTAATTTCTGAGCATAGGTATGTGATTACGTATGTGAAATCCCTCCTTCTATAAGTGGATGGCAAGTTATTGCATGTTCTATATTGTTGATGAATTTAACGTAGGGTGTGAATTTTGTCATATTATCGTGAATTTAAAGTATTTTAGGGGAAGTAAGTAATGAATACAAAATCAAGGTAAAGTTCTTATGCTCGAACGATAATCAGAGCCATGTTTATGTTCCATTACGTTAATAAGATGTGCACTCTTATCAGTGTTCTGATGGATATACGACTCAATTTCCCTTTATGATGGTTACGTTAGTTAGTAAAATGTTAGCTGAATGCGTGGAAAGCTCCAATGGACAGTTGTCCGTCCATATGAATAAGTCGTAGTATGTTAATGTATTGTAGATGTATGACCAGGATGTTAAATAAAACCCTAACTTTGAGGCTAAGCTAAATACTATAAAATTTAATAAAAACTAATAAAAATATGAGGGTGGGCGGCCAAATCCCTTTGGGGCAGATTTTGGCCATTAAACTTCTAGTTTGGGACATTGGTTTGGACTCCAATTGGGCTCCTTATAAAACACCCTCATTTCGACCTCTTTTAAGCTCATTTTGAGCTCTTCTGGGTGCTCTTTTGGTGGATTTCAAGGGCTGATTTTGGGACCCAATCTTCCTCCACTTGGATTTCAATTTGGGCCATCAAATAATTGTAAAACTTGGACAATTCATCTCCTTTCGGCTTGAGCTCTTCCTTTACAATTAAAAGCTTCTTTACTTCTCATTGAAGTCCAGTAATTTTATTCTGCAATTCTTTAGCTTGAGATCTTGTAAATGGCCCTCTTGGAGCTTCCAAAACTCTATCATTATCCTTGATGCGATCATATAGAAGTACGATAAGATTTGGAGGCAAGAAGAAGTAAGAAATAAGTAAGCAAGTTTGAGGCTGCGAAGTAAAGTAAGCTGCGTTTTCCTTCAAGGGTGAATTAATGATCTTCATCGGGACTACCAAAAGCTCAATTTAACCATGTAACTGAGAGACACCGACACCTGGAAGATGACTTAGGATGAACTAGAACTAAGGTACCGACTAAAAAGTTGAAGGACTCATGCACTAGCTAATATTACAGTGATTGGGTGAGCAGACCAATAGAAAGAGGAAATTGATTGGTGGAAGGAGAACCTGGGAGAAATTTATAAAGGCTTCCTTCACAAGAAGTTAAGCTCGTTGAGAACAAGTATCCCAGCAAGAATATATGACCCTCTATGTATATATGAACTCCAATAACTTTTCTTCGAGAAAGAAAGGTTACCCTTATACCAACCGTATGCTACCAAGAATACGCAATTACGAAAGGAGGGAAGACGAGTAGGATTCTAAGCGTGGAGCGTTGAACCATCATCTTGGGGGGAGGGGGGGGTAAGATGAGATAAAGTGATAGGTCAAAAGTGCGCCTTGTTAACAATGAAAAGATGGAAAGACTGACAGAAAGGGATTAGAACTAACTTTAAAGTAACGCATGGGTACAGACAACGAGGAACGGAGACGAATTGATGACAGGTCAGATACTTTATACACAGGAATATCAACTTGAATAATGAGTTAATGTTGTGATATATAAATCCAAAGGAAAATTTCTGAGATTGAAAGATGAAGATAGAATGACAAATCAATCATAAGGGTTTGAAGAGGGACCCGGTTATGATTCTTGAAGTTAAAGACTGACCATGGGATATCTATATGATGTAGTCGTTAAAATTAGTTGTATCGCTATGAAGTTGCAAGCTCGAGGTATAGCCGAGATGACAGCAATGATAATGGAATTAGTACAGTATTACAAGGAAAGCCTAAACAAGAGAAACGATCCAAAATGAAAACAACAACATCGACACTGAGGATAAGATTTGGAATTGACAATAAGAGAAGTAGAAAGACTTAGTATAAAAGAAAGCTGGTACACGATGACGGTTCTTCTAAATCTGGAATAACAACGACAAAATATGACAAACACGTATAGTAACATGGAGGTGGAAGCCAATAGATGATATCCAGAAGTTCAATGACAAAAAATCCAAAACGTGAGAGAAACTAGAGTCGAAATGTAATAGAATGGGCCTAAACAAGAAACTGTTGACTATTGACGGCAGTAGGAATGACAAGGAGAAGTAATTCCGCACGAGAAAGAATGTTTAAATTAAGGTGAATAAAGATAGAGCTAATTTTCTAGCGAATGCGTTTACTCGTAAAGCCGCAAGTGACTAACAAATGAGCGACCCAAGAGGCGGAAAAAGGATTGCTAGAAGCTCATTCGAAATATTATAGTAGGATTATCTTATAACCAAGGAGAAAAGAATATCTACAACAAGATTCCATTTAAGGAAAATCAAAAAGTGTGTCTGATGAGGAGGAGAGCCAAATATTGGAATTTAATAAGAAGAGATTTTGAGATCGAGGTCGACGGAATGTTCAAGTGTGACAGAAATTGTGAGGTGAGAGTAGGACAAAGGTCTATTATCCACTCTATTCCATTCATTTCGAAACGTCGAAGGTGTATCATCGTATTAAGAATTGCATTGGAAAAATAATATGAAGAGGGTAGTTGTAGATCGTCAGGAGCATGGTAGAATGATACGAAATATAGTAATCAGGATATGTAAAAGAATAAAGATTAGTATGAAAGTCGTTAGGAATGTAGCAAGTCGGATCCTACATGGGCGACTATGGATAGCTCAATAAGAACAACATTTTTTTACTGGACAAGTAACCAAGGGTAATGAAAAGTTATAAGGTGCTGGAATTAGTCGAGACATATAATATTTCCACCCTTATTACATACTCAAAAAGTACCCAGTTACAGAAAACATTTGCAAGCCCTCTCAAGAAAACTTGGATGTATAAGTTACTCCTAGCACAACTTCATTGATGGAGGATTAAGGGAAGCATATAAATTAGACACTTAAAGAAAATATTGTCACGACCTAAAATCCCACCTTAAGGATCGTAATGACACCTAGTCTCTAAGACTAGGTAGGCCTAACATATGATAAGATTTAACAGAATAAAATAACTTAGCTATTAAATAAAAAGACTAATAAATGACATAACAAAGCCAAAAAATGATCAACAGTCATACATCCCAAAACCAGCAATACAAAGTCATAAACTCTACTGAGAATACACTAGAAATCTCGAAATACAACACTGTTTTGGAATACAAATAACAGTATTAAGGAAACCAGCAGAAGGTGTCAGAGGTCTGCGAGTGGAACAACAGGTATGCCTTGAAGTCTCCACAACTCATCTCAAAACTCTAGCGACCAGCACGATTCGAGGCACTTGGATCTGCACAAAAATCTGCAAAAGCGTCGTATGGGTACACCACAAATGGTACCGAGTAAGTATGAAGGCTAACATTGGTGGAGTAGTGATGAAGTTCAAGCCAAGACACTCACTAGATATTTAACCTATGAAGAATATCAATATAAAACTAACAACGGAAAGCATAATTAATAAATGGCAACAAAGAGAAAGCATGTGATAACACGACAAATTAACCAAAACAAGTAAAACATGAAGTAAAATCAATTAAGGAAAACAATGACATATTCAAATCATCAAGTCGTTCCAACACAAGATTTACAACAAGAATCACATGATGCACCACACATCATAATCACAAATCACAAGTCACCCTTATGACGCCGCGTGAGCTTCACATTTAAAATATTTTTTCCTAAATAGCTTCACGCGCATAAGCCCCCTTATCTCCCCGCGTGTGCATCACAATAAGGCATTTCCCCTAACTACCAACACGCATATAAGCCCCCTTATCTCGCCGCATGTGCATCAATAAACACACCACTCTTATGTCGCGACATGCGCATCTCATTCACAACAAAATAATCAACCGCACCACACGTTAACATATGTCACCACATCGCCTAAACAACAATACTAAAGCCAAAACAATACATAGCCCACGGCTCAACAACAATATAAACAAGAATCATGACAATAACACAAGGGCACGGGGAATGAACAATAATATGGGTGCTTTAAATAACAAACAATACCAATTCAAGGCATATTAATAGGCTAAGGTGTAATCCAGTTAATTTCCACACATACGCCCGTGTACATACTCGTCACCATATGTACATGTCATTCCACGTAATATAAATAATGCAATTAGACCAAATCCTAAGGAGTAATTCCCCCACACAAAGTTAGAAAAGATACTTACCTCAATTAACCCAATTCAATATTCTAAAAATGCTTTTCCTTAAAATTCACCTCTACTCGATTCAAATCTAACTAAAAATGACTTAACAATATCAAACAATGCAACAGAAACCAATTTCGATTTATAAAGTTAAGATCTTTACAAAATTTCCCAAAAGTCAACCATGGGCCCGCCCACTCAAAACCCAAAGTCGAGGGGTAGACCTCAACTACCCATAACCCCACAATTCCATATATGTGTTTGGTTTTCAAATCCGAGTCCAATTCGACTCTCAAATCTCAAATTTTTATTTTTCAAAACATAGTCAAAATTCTCCGAAATTCCTCTTCAATTCACATGGATTAGATGTTAAAATTAATAAATATTCATGTTATATAATCAAAATCACTTACCCAATAGCTTTGAATGAAAATCTCCTCCTAAAATGGCCTCTCACCTAGTCTAGGGCTCAAAAATATAATAAAATGAGACTAAGTCTGAAATTCCACTATTTTGTTCAGTTGCAGAAGTCGTAAATGCGACCCAGGGTTCACAATTGCGGACCCTCACAAATGCGACTAAAGGGCCGCAATTGCGCTGCCTGACAAGCCATGCAAATGTCGCAAATGCGACCCAGACATCGCATTTGCAATGACTGCCAAGGTCGCAAAAGCGACCAAAACTTTTGCAAAAGTCACCAGCCTATTTAATGAAGCACCTTTGCAATTATGATCAGGGCATCGCATTTGCTACCCCTGACACCCCCTACCTGCTTCACAATTGCGAACTGGTGCTCGTAATTGTGATAACCGCAGCACTAGTAGTCCTGAACCAAGTCCAAACCAATCTGAAATGCATCTGAAACTCACCCGAGCCCCCGGGCTCCGCACCAAACATCCACACTAGTCTAGAATCATCATACAAACTTGATCGCACACTCAAAACACCAAAATAGCATCCGGAACCACGAACTGGACACCAAAACACATAGAATTAAAACGAAACTCAAGAATCCCTAAAATCAAACCAAGCGTCTTATTCCTATCAAACTTACTCGGAATGATGCAAAACATTGAAGACAAGTTCTAAATAACAAAATGGATCTATTCCAAGTCCCGAAACAAAAATCTGAACTTGATAGCCATAAAGTTAACCTGTGGTCAAACTTGGAAAATTTCTAAACCTTCAAATTGCCAAATTCCGGCAAAAAAAGCCAATTTGACCTAGGAACCTATGAATTCAATTCTGAGTATATGCCTAATTCCAAAATCACCATATGAACCTATTGGAACCACCAAAACACCATTCCAGGGTCATTTTCACAAAAGCCAAACCTCGATCAATATTTCTAACTTAAGCTTTCAATCTAAGAACCAATGGATCCAATTCAAACAAAAACCTTCCTAAAATAAAACCAAACATCCATGCAAGTCATAAAAACTCAAATACACATAAGGGAAGCTTCAAAATGGGAAACATGGCTCAAATACACAAAACGACCGGTCGGGTCGTTACATTCTCCCCATCTTAAATAAATGTTCAACCTCGAACGAGTATAGAGACATACCTGAAGTGCCAAATATATGAGGATAATGGCTCCATATATCATGCTTCTTCTCCCCAAGTATCCTCCTCGAACGGTTTACCTCTCCATTTAACCTTCTCCAAAGCTACGCTCTTCGAACATTACTTCTGGACCTGCCTGTCCAAAATAGCCACCAACTCCTCAACATAGATCAACTCCTTATCCAATTGAACTGAGGTGAAATCTAACACATGTGACGGATCACCATAGTACTTTTAGAGAATGGAAACATGGAACACCAGGTGAACTCCCAATAAGCTAGGTGGAAATGCAAGTCTGTAGGCCACCTCACCCACTCTCTCAAGAATCTCAAAAGAACCAATATACCGAGGGCTCAACTTACCCTTCTTCCCAAAATTCATCACACCCTTCATGGGAGAAACTCTGAGTAGAACCCTCTCATCCACCATGAATGCCACATCACGAGCCTTCCGATCAGCATAACGCTTCTACTTGGACTACGTTATACGAAGCGGATCCTGAATCAAATTCACCTTCTCCAAGGCATCTCAAACCAAATCAGTGGCCAACAACCTAGCCACCACAGGCTCAACTAGAATCGTAAATGGCTCTCCAAACTAATCCTATGAACCTCCAAAATCAATAACACAGGTATGTAACATGTCCTTCAAAATCTGAATAGTGCGCTCAGACTACCTATCCATCTATGGATGAAATGTCGTACTCAGCTCGACCTATGTGCCCGATTCACGCTGCACAGATCTCCAAAAATGTAATGTGAACTGTGTGCCTCAATCTGAGATAATAGAAACCCGCACACCATGAAGGCACACAATCTCACGAAGATAAATCTGAGCCAGCTGCTCTTAGAAGTAGGTAGTCATGACTGGAATGAAGTGTGCAGCCTTGGTTAGTCTATCCATAATGACCCACACTGCATCGAATCTACTCAAGGTCCGTGGAATCCAAACTACAAAATCCATAGGGATATGCTCCCACTTCCACTCCGAAATATTGAGCCTGTGAAGCAAATCACCTGGTCTCTAATGCTTGTACTTAACCTGCTGACAGTTCACACACCGAGCCGCATACTCCACAATATATTTATTTATTTTTCTCTACCAGTAGTGTTGCTTCAAATTATGGTACATCTTTGCGCCACCTGATGAATGGATACTGCGAGCTATGGGCCTCCTCAAGAATCAGTTCCCGCAAACCATCAACATTTGACACACAACTCCGGCCCTGAAGCCTCAACACCCCAACATCACTAATAGTCACCTCCTTGGCATCACTGTGCTACACTGTACCCTTAAGGACAAGCAAGTGGGGATCATCATATTGACGTACCTTGATGCTCTCAAACAAAGAAGACTATGAAACCACGCAAGCAAAAACCTGGCTAGGCTCCTTAACATCAAACCTCACGAACTTGTTGGCCAATGCCTGAACATCCAAAGCTAACGATCTCTCCCCTACTTGGGTAAAAGAAAGACTACCCATGCTCTCATCCTTCCTACTCAAAGTGTCGGCCACAATATTGGCCTTCCCGTGATGATAAATAATGGTTATATCATAGTCGTTTAGTAGTTCTAACGACCTTCGTTCCCTCAAGTTCAGATCCTTTTGTTTGAATAAGTGTTGTAGACTTATGTGATCCGTGAATACCTCACAATGGCTACCAACTCCAAATCATGCATGGGGTAGTTCTTCTCATGGCTCTTAAACTGATGCGAAGCATAAGCTATCACTCCACCCTCATACATCAACACATACCCAATGCCAACCCATGATGTATCACAGTAGACTGTATATGAACCCGATGGTGAAGGTAAAACCAGAAGTGAAGCTGTAGTCAAGGCAGTCTTGATCTTCTGAAAGCTCTCCTCACACTCGTCAAACCACCTGAATGGGGCACCCTTCTGAGTCAATATGGTAAATGGAGCTGCAATGGACGAGATAACCCACCATGAAACATCGATAATACCCCCACCAACCCTAGAAAACTCCATATCTCAGTAGAGGTCGAAGGCCTGGGCAAACTCTAAACTACCCCAATCGTTTTCAGATCCACCTTAATCCCCTCACTAGACACCACGTGGCCCAATAATGCCAGCACACACCAATATATTGTCAATAAACACAATAATGAAGGAATCAAGATAGGGCTGGAACATGTTTCTCATCAAGTGCATAATTTCTGTTGGAGCATTGGTCAGCCCAAAAGATATTACCGTGAACTCAAAGTGACCATAGCGGGTCCTGAAAGCCATCTTTGGAATATCTAAAGCCCTAATCTTCGACCGGTGGTACCCCGATCTCAAGTCAATCTTTGAGAATACTGATAGCATCAAGGATAAGGATAGAGTTTTGGAAGCTCCAAGAAGGCCATTTACAATATCTCAAGCTAAAGAATTGCAGACTAAGGTTGCTGGACTTCAATGGCAAATAAAAAAGCTTTTAATTGTAGAAGAAGAGCTCAAGCCCAAAGGAGATGAATTGTCCAAGTTTTATAATTATTTGGTGGCCCAGATTGAAGTCCAATAGGAGGAAGATTGGGTCCCAAAATTAGCCTTTGAAGTCCACCAAAAGGTCACTCGGAAGAGCTCAAAATAAGCTTAAAAGAGGTCCAAAATGGGTGTTTCAAAAGAAGCCAAATTGGAGTCTAAACCAATGGTCCAAACTAGTAGTTTTAAGGCCCAAATCTACCCAAAGGGATTTAGCCGCCCACCCTTTCTTTTTTTTTTTTAGTTTTTATTAGGTTTTCTAGTATTTAACTTGGCCTACAAGTTAGGGTTTTATTTTACGATTCTAGAATAATCTTGTAGGGTTTCTTTTATGCCTTGGCAGACACCGTACCTAGTTTTAAGGACTTTTTACTCCTCTAAATAGGAGTTCTTTTCATTCATTGTGGCACCACATTATTGATTAATAATATTATACTTTGAGATATTTTTTGAATATTTGTTACTTATGCTTTGAGATTTATCTTTCAACCTTTACTAGTTCAATGTAGTAAGATAACTTCTTTATTGTGATATCATTGATTCCTTTGTGGTATTCTTAGGAGGCGATTAATACTAGTTATTAATTATTGTCTCAATTAACTCGTAAAGCGGTCAAAATTCGAATCTATTATTTTGATTTATTTTTAAGTAAAGGCGTTTAATTTCTTCAATAAATTAAGATGTTGTTGCTTTGATTTTATCAAGGCTATAGAACTTGCGTTTTTGAAAGTTCTTGGAATTCTTTCCCTGAATTTTCCCATATCCTTTATTTTCAGCACTTTAATTCTAGTCGTTCAATTTCTTATTTTTATTGCATCCGCATTTACTTCTCAAATTCTCCCTCTAGTTTGGATTCCCGACCTTGTTGTTATCAAGTGGTATCAAAGAGGTTCTATCAAGATTTCGTTCTTGATAATTCTTGGAATTTCTTGAATAGAAAGAGCCAAAAAA
The DNA here is from genome assembly GCF_000715075.1 of Nicotiana tabacum. Taxonomy (NCBI): domain Eukaryota; kingdom Viridiplantae; phylum Streptophyta; class Magnoliopsida; order Solanales; family Solanaceae; genus Nicotiana; species Nicotiana tabacum. The sequence goes on along the minus strand of NC_134092.1, from coordinate 57,001,458 downwards.
GAAAGAAAAAAAACGTTACTGTAGCATCGTGATTAGTAACTTGAAAAACAAAGTTAAAAAAAAGTAAAAAAATAAAAATCAGTTTAAAAAAAGAATTGCTTGCTCTAAAAGAAATTTCTTTTGTATTTAATTTATTTCAAAAAATTAACAAAGGAAACAGGAAGGGGGGATCTTAGATTTCAAAGACGAGAAAAAATTTAATTTTTCTTACTCTTTCTGATCTAAATTTATAACCCTTTTCTTTTGTTCTGTGTCTTGTTTCAACCGAGCCTACTAGTTCTAGGATTTGGTTCTTCTTTCATTCGTTCCCCAAAAATCTATGTTTTACTACTAAGAACTTCATACGAGTTGGGTTTAACTATAAATCTACAAAGTATTTTGTTCAAATATTAATTCGAGAGGAAAAAATGCAACTGTGTGTGAGAACAATTGAGGGAAAAGCCAATTTGTGTGATACAATTTAATTATTTTATTTAAGATGCCACGTACAGGTAGTGATGATGAACAAAGGGTTCTCCAAGAAGCCGAAACCAAAGCAAAAAATGATCTTACCTTGAAAGCTATGCATCACAATTCGAAAAGTTGAATTTGCAATTCCAAGAGATGAGGGACACCATTGCTGAGCAAAATGATACAACAGCTGGATTTAGGAGGAGAAATAATGTTACGCCCCAAGCTAGGACAAATGTGCCCCTTGCTCCCATTGTAAATTAAGAAATCCCTATAGATGATTTTAATGATATTGATTTTGATAGGGTGGGAAGGGCCGGGGGGACAAAGAAGTAGAGTAGAAGATGATAATATAATTATTATAAAGATGAAGATGTAATCTTTCAAGGGAATAAGGGATCCCGACATGTACCTTGATTTGGAGAGAAAGGTTGAAACCATCTTTGACTATCACAACTACTATGATGGTAAAAAGGTTAAACTTGTTATTGTTGTGTTTTCTGACTATGCTGCTATTTGGTGGAAAAGGCTTACTAGGGATAGATTTCAAGAAGGACAAGCACCAATTGCAACTTGGGCTGAGATGAAAAGGGTGACGAGGAAGGGATTTGTGCCATCATACTTTCAAAGAGAGCTACAAAAACGTATTCAAGCATTGAATCAAGGGTCCATGTCTGTGGATGAATACTTTAAGGCTATGTATATGGCTATGATCCAAGCTAATTGTATGTAGGGAGAAGAGGATCAATGGCTAGGTTTTGAAATGGTTTAAATAAGAAAATAGTTTATGTAGTAGAATTACATCAATATGTAACAGTAGATGAGTTAGTTGATTTGTCTGTAAAGGTAGAAAAGAAAAATAAAAGAAAGCAAACTAGCTCATGGAAAGGTCACTCAAACACTATCTCCAAGAAGCCATAGCCGAATCAAGAGATGAAGAGTTCTTCTAGACCTCAAGAAGACAAGGGTAAGGTAAATTTGAGAATAAGGAGGGAGGTAAAACCTTTAACCCTAAACCTTTTACACCTTCTAGTTCTATTCAATGTCATAAATGTAAAGGAAGGGGACATATGATGCATGACTGTCCAAGTAAAAGAAACATCATTCTTAGAGTGAAAAAAGTGAGAAGAAGAAGAGGGAGATGTGAGTGATGAAGATGATATTGAACTACCTCATGTTGGTATGATTGGGTTATCTAGGATGGTTATGAGTGGAGAATACGAGTGGAAAAAAAGTGAGGAAGAGGAGCTGGGTAAGAGTGAATATGAAGATGAAGATGAAGTGGAACTACCTTCTAATGATGGCATGATTGGGGTAGTTAGGAGGATTATGACTATTAATTTGGGAAGCAATAATGAAGAACAAAGGGAGAATATATCCCATACTAGGTGTGGGATAAAGGGGAAAACTTGTTCTATGAATATTGATAGTGGTAGTTGTCCTAATGTGGTGAGTTCATACTTTGTGGGAAAATAGGGACTTGTATGCATGATACACCCTACTCCCTATAGACTCCAATGGTTAAATGATAGTGGTGAACTAAAGTTAAACAAACAATGCATGATTTCATTCAATGTTGGTAGATATGAGAATGATATTCTTTGTGACACAATCCATATGCAAGCTTGTCATATCTTACTGGGTTATCCTTGGCAGTATGATGGGAATTTTTTCATGATGGAAGGAAGAATAGATATTCTCTTAAGCTTAATGGTAGAAAATTTACTCTTGCACATTTATCTCCCTCTCAAGTGTTGAATATCAAAAGAGATTAAGAGAAACAATGGAAAAACCAAGGGGAGGGATAAAAAGTGAGCTTGAGGTAAAAGAAAAGAAAGGAGACCAAGAGTTAGAAAAAAAGAGAGATGGCCGAGAGAGAGAGAGAGAGAGAGAGAGAGAGAAAGAGAGAGAGAGAGAAAGAGAGAGAGAGAGAGAGATAGAGAGAGAGAGAGAGAGAGAGAGAGAGAGAGAGAGAAACAATTTGAGAGAAGAGATAAAAAAGGGTTTGAGTGAAAAAATAGAAAGTCTTGTTGAGAGGAAAGAGGCTAAGGAAAGGAAAAAAGAGAGTTTCTATATAAAATTCAAAGAGTGTTTAAATGCAAGAAAAGAAGGGTTACCCATAATACTATTTATTTACAAAGAAGCTTTGATTAATTCTAAGTTACTAACTTCTTCTTTGCCAAGTAGTATTTCTTCTCTTTTGCAGGATTCTGAAGATGTATTTCCGGAAGATATTCCTACTGGATTGCCACCTTTACGTGGCATTGAGCATTAAATTGATTTTGTTCCTGGATCACAAATCTCAAATAGGCCTGCTTATAGGAGTAATCCATAAGAGACAAAAGAGCTTCAAAGCCAAGTTGAGGAGTTGCTTGAGAAAGGCTTTGTGAGAGAGAGCATGAGACCGTGCTTTGTTCCCATCCTATTGGTACCCAAAAAGGATGGAACTTCGAGGATATGCGTGGATTGTAGAGTAATCAATAAGATAACAGTAAAGTATTGACATCCTATTCCTCGTCTTGATGACATGTTGGATCAACTACATGGATCCATAGTCTTTTCTAAAATTGATCTAAAAAGTGGTTAGCATCAAATTCGAATGAATGCTGGAGATTTATGGAAATCTGCTTTTAAGACCAAATATAAGCTTTATGAGTGGTTAGTTATGCCTTTTGGCTTGAGTAATGCATCTAGCACTTTCATGAGATTAAGGAATCATATCTTTAAGGATTTTTATGAAAATTTTGTTGTGGTGTACTTTGATGATATCTTGATCTTTTCTAACACTTTTATTTGCTAATCTTAAAAAGTATACTTTTTTGTGTAGATCGTGTGATTTTCTTGGGTTTTGTAGTTAGTTCTAAAGGAGTTGAGGTTAATGAAGAGAAAATCAAAGAAATAAAAGAATGGCCTAAACCTAAGAGTGTAACTGAAGTTAGGAGTTTTTATGGACTTGCTAGTTTTTATAGGAGGTTTGTGAGAGACTTTAGCACCATTGCTTCTCCTTTAACTGAAGTTATTAAAAAGGATAAGATTTTTACGTGGGAAAAAGAAAAAGATTATGCTTTTAACTTGTTGAAAGAAAAGTTATGTTCTGCTCATTTGTTACAATTGCTTGATTTTTCTAAATCTTTTGAAATTGAATGTGATGCTTCTGGCAAAGGAATAGGTGTTGTTTTGATGCAAGATTCTAAAGCTATTGCCTACTTTAGTGAGGAGTTGAGTGGAGCCACATTTAACTATTCCACTTATGACAAAGAGCTATATGCTTTGGTAAGGGCTTTAGCCACATGACAACATTACTTGTGGCTAAAAGAGTTTGTCATTAAAACTGACCATGAATCCTTGAAATACTTGAAGAGTCAAGGTAAGCTTAGTAGGAGGCAGGCTAAGTAGGTTGAATTCATTAAAACCTTTCCTTATCTAATTTCTTATAAACAAGTGAAAGAGAATGTTGTTGCTGATGCACTTTCAAGAAGGTATGTCTTATTTTCTACTCTGACTTCTAAATTGATGTGTTTTGATCAAATCAAGGGAATTTATGCTAATGATGTTAAGTTTTGCAAGATTTTTGCAGATTGTAAGTTGGGTCCTTTTGAGAGGTTTAATCTTCAAGATGGGTTTCTTTTTAAGAAAAATAAGTTGTGTATCCCTAATTGCTCTTTACGTGAAGTATTTGTAAGGGAAGCACATTGTGGAGGGCTTATGGGTCACTTTGGAGTCCTAAAGACACTAGACATACTTACTAAAAATTTCTTTTAGCCTGGCATGAGAAAAGATGTTGAAAGAGTGTGTGCACAATGTTTGGAATGTAAACAAGCTAAATCTAAAGTGATACCACATGGTATGTACATGCCATTACATGTTCCTACTTCACCTTGGATTGATATTTCTGTGGATATTGTGTTAGGTTTGCCTAGAACAAGTTATGGTAAGGATAGTATATTTATTGCGGTAGATAGGTTCTGTAAAATGGCTCATTTTATTCCTTGTTTAAAGACTAATGATACTTCACACATGTTGATGATCTATTTGTAAAAGAAGTAAAATTGCATGGTATACCTAGAACTATTATTAATGATAGGGATGCTAAGTTTTTGGGCCACCTTTGGCATGCATTTTGGGGGAAAGTTAGGCACTAAATTGTTGTTTTCTACTTCTTGTCATCCACAAACTCATGGACAAACTAAAGTAGTTAATATAACCGTAGGAAACATGTTTAGGGCCGTTTTGAAAGGTAAATTAACTTCTTGGGAAGATTACTTACCTATGATTGAATTTGCTTACATTAGAACAATCCATTCTTCTACAGGTATGTCTCCTTTTGAGGTTGTTTATGGTTTTAATCCCCTTACTCTCCTTGATTTATTACCATTACCTACTAATGATATTACTAATCTTTATGGTAGGACAAAGACTGAGATGATGAAAAATATTCACGAGCAAACAAGGCTTGCAATTGAGAAGAAAAATGAGCAAACTGCCTTGAGAAAGAATAAGGGTCAAAAACAAGTTATTTTTAAACCTAGAGATTCAGTTTGGGTTCACTTTAGAAAGAAGAGATTTTATTCCAAAAGGAAATCAAAGTTGCATCCTAGAGGAGATGGCCCATTCCAAATCCTTGAAAGGATTAGAGATAATGCTTACAAGCTGGATATTCCTGGTGAGTTTCAAGTAAGTGCTATATTCAATGTTGCTGACTTGTCTTTGTTTAATGTAGGATCGAATTCGGGGAAGAATTATTTTGAAGAAGAAGGGAATGATAGCACCAAGGACAAGGATAGAGTTTTGGAAGTTCCAAGAAGGCCATTTACAATATCTCAAGCTAAAGAATTGCAGACTAAGGTTGCTGGACTTCAATGGCAAATAAAGAAGCTTTTAATTATAGAGGAAGACATCAAGCCCAAATAAAATAAATTGTCCAAGTTTTATAATTATTTAGTGGCCCAAATTGACGTCCAAGAGGAGAAAGATTGGGTCCCAAAATCAGCCCTTGAAGATCACCAAAAGGGCACCCAGAAGAGCTCAAAATGTGCTTAAAAGAGGTCCAAAAGGGGGTGTTTCAAAAGGAGCCAAATTGGAATCTGAACCAATGGCCCAAACTAGTAGTTTTAATGCCCAAATCTACCCAAATGGATTTAGCCACCCACCCTCTTATTTTTATTAGTGTTTATTAGATTTTCTAGTATTTAGCTTAGCCTCCAAGTTAGGGTTTTATTTTACGATTCTAGAATAATCTTGTATGGTTTCTTTTATGCCTTGGCAGCCACCCTACCTAGTTTTAAGGACTTTTTACTCCTATAAATAGGAGTTCTTTTTATTCATTGTGGCACCACTTTATTGATTAATAATATTATACTTTGAAATATCTTTTGAACATTTGTTACTTATGTTTTGAGATTTATCTTTCAACCTTTACTAGTTCATAGTTGAAGGTAGTAAGATAACTTCTTTATTGTGATATCATTGGTTCCTTTGTGGTATTCTTAGAAGACGATTAATACTAGTTATTAATTATTGTCTCAAGTTACTCGTAAAGCAGTCAAGATCCGAATCTATTATTTTGATTTGTTTTTAAGTAAAGGCGTTTGATTTCTTCAATAAATCAAAACATTTTTGCTTGGATCTTGTCAAGGCTATAGAACTTGCGTTCTTGGAAGTTCTTGGAATTCTTTCCCCGAATTGTCCCATATCCTCTATTTTCTGCCTTTAATTCTAGCCATTCAATTCCTTATTGTTATTGCTTCCGCATTTACTTCTCAATTTCTTACTCTAGTTTGGATTCCCGACCTTGTTGTTATCAAATACATTAGCAACGTGAAGTTGATCGAACAAATCATCAAAACGCGGTAGTGGGTACTTGTTCTTGAAGGTAACGTTGTTCAACTACTTGTAGTCAATGCACATCCTCATAGATCCATATTTATTCTTCACAAATAAAACTGGAGCACCCCAATGTGAAACACTCGGTCTAATGAGACCCTTATAAAGAAACTCCTGAAGTTGTTCCTTTAGTTTTTCCACACCACTGATTCCATGCAATATGGTGGAATAGAGATGGGCTAAGTGTCCGACACCATGTCAATACCAAAATCAATATCCCTATCGGGTGGCATGCCTTGTAGGTCTGATGGAAACACATATGGAAACTATCTCGCTACCGGAACTGACTCAACGATAGGAGTATCAGCACTAACATCTCTCACAAAGGCTAAGTATACCAAACACACCTTCTCAACCATCCATTGTGCCTTCAGGAAAGATACCACCCTACTAGGAACATAACCCAATGAACCTCTCTACTCCAACCTCGGTAACCCCGGCATATCCAAAGTCACGATTTTATCCTGACAATCAAGAATAGCGTGATATGGTGATAGCCAATCTATGCCCAAAATCACATCAAAATCCACCATGTTGAGTAACAGAAGGCGAACTCTAGTCTCATAACCCCCGATGGTGACCAAACACGACCATAGACATGGTCTATCATAATGGAATCCTCAACAGATGTAGGTACATAAACATTGGTCTTCAAAGAATCACGAGACATATCCAAATATCAAGCAAAGTAAGATGACAAATACGAATAAGTGGAACCCGGATCAAATAAAACTGATGCATCTCTATGACATACCGGAACAATACATGTAATGACATCATTTGATGCAACAACTTCAGTAATACCAGAAAAAGCATAAAAACGGGCTAGGGCTCCCCCTCTAGAACTCCATCTAACTGATGCATCTCTATGACATACCGGAACAATACATGTAATGACATCATCTGATGCAACAACTTCAGTCCTACCAGAAAAAGCATAAAAACGGGCTAGGGCTCCCCCTCTAGAACTCCATCTACCTCTCTGTCATCCACCCCTAGTTGGCTGTGCAGGTGGAGTAGCAATTGGATCAGCAACCATAGCCTGAGTACCCTGCGGAGGTCCACCTATCCGTAGTCAGGGGAAATCCCTCACCATGTGCCTAGTATCACCACACTCAAAACAATATCTCTGCGGGCATGGTTGCTAGTACTGAGTCTGACTCGGATACCTAGAATAACTATAGTAGGCACCCCGGGCAGAAGGTGCACTGGAAGATGGCTTCCCAAAATGAGTACTCTATGATCCCTGAATAGTTAGAGTACTACGAGTAACCTGAAGTGCAGATTGAACTGATCGACTAATATAACCTCTACTATGACAAGCTAAAATTATAGAGCGGGAATCACTAAATCCTCAAAAATCTCGAGGCCTCTTAGCCTCCTTATCCCTTTTTCCTTATCACAAATATGTTCCAACCTCATAGCGATGTCTACAACTTGATGGAAAGAATTATCACTCTCCAACTCCCGTACCATCCCAAATTTGAGACCATAACTAAGCCCCTCGATAAATCTACACACTCTCTCTCTAATAGTAGAAACCAAAGTTGGTGCATGCCGGGATAGCTCACTAAACCTCATAGCATACTCGAACACAGTCATAGTCCCTTGGCGCAAATGCTCGAACTCGGTACGTAACGCATCCCTGAGGGTCTGTGGAACTAACTCCCTCAAAAATAGTTCAGTGAATTGAGCCTAAGTAAGTGGCGTTGCTCCAGTTGGCCTACTCTCCTCATAAGCCTTCCACCATCTATATGCCAACCTCGTCAGCTAGAAGGTAGTAAGGTCGACCCCGCTTACCTCCACCATGCCCATAGTGGTAAAATACAGTGACACTAGTCTAGAAAACTCTATGCATCCTCAGAAGTTGTGCCGCTAAAAGTAAGAGGAAAATACTTCTTGAACCTCTCTAGCCTCTTCTTCTCCTCTTTTAACACTACTGGCCTGACCTCCGGCTTAACCGAGGTCACTATTTGTACCGGCATAATACCCGAAACCTGATCAACTTGAGCCCTCTGCTCTAGAGTACGAACGGTGGGAGTCTGAGCTCTTCCCCTGCCTGAGAAGTAGTCGGTGCAACGAAGATCAATCCAACCTAAGCCAAGGTACCAAACATGCTCAAGAAGTGCGCTAAGGTCTCCTAAAGTCCAGGGGTAGCAACAGGCGCCTCAGGTACCTGCTCCCCAACCGAAATTACTGGTGGCTCCTCGGTCGTGGCCCTAGCATGGTCCCTAGCTGCAACACGTGCTCCACCTCTGCCCTGGCCTCACCGATACCAGGGATAACATCATCAGTAACTGAAGCTCGTGTCCTCGCCTTCTATGAGAGAATAGAAAGACAAAGGCTCAAATTCCAAAATCAATAAGTGTGCACGATAAGGAATGAAAGAAGTAGAATTTCCTAATAGTTATGTAGCATCTCAAAGATAAGTACAGACGTCTCTATACCAATCCGCAATACTATACTAAACTTGCTTATGACTCGTAGAAACTATGAACCTAGAGCTCTGATACCAACTTGTCACGACCCAAAATCCCACATTAAGGATTATGATGGCACCTATTCTCTAAGATAAGGTAAACCTAAAACACGATGAGATTTAACATAATAAAACAACTTAGCTATTAAATAAAAAGAATGATAAATGTCATAACATAGTCGAAAAATGATAAATATTCATACATCCAAAAACCAGTAGTACGGAGTCATAAGCTCTACTGAGAATACACTAGAAATCTTGAATTACAACAGTCTTTTGGAAAAAAAATAACAGTATTAAGGAAAATAACAGAATGTGACTCTGAGGCCTGCGAGAGAAATAACAGGTATACCTTGAAGTCTCCACAACTCAGCTCAAAACTCTAGCGACCAGCACGATCTCAGGCAACTGGATCTGCACAAAAATGTGCAGAAGGCGGTACATAGTAAGTATCAAGACTAACCTTGGTGGAGTAATAAAGTGATTCAAGTCAAGACACGCACTAGACATTTAACCTTTGCAGAATATTTATATAAAACTAACAACGGAAAGCATAATCAATAAATGGCAACAAAGAGGAAGTATGTGATAACACGCCAATTAACCAAAAGAAGTAAAACACAAAGTGAAATCAATTAAGAAAAATAATGATATATTCAAATCATCAAGTCGTTCCAACACAAGATTTACAACAAGAATCACCTCGATGTAACACGCATCACAATCACAAATAACAAGCCACCATTATGACGCCGCATGAGCTTCACATTTAAAACACTTTCCCTAAATAGCTTCACGCTCATAAGCCCCCTTATCTCGTCACGTGTGCTTCACAATAAAGTATTTCCCCTTACTAGAAACACATGCATAATCCCCCTTATCTCTCTACATGCGCATTAATAAACAGACCACTCTTATGATGCCGCATGCGCAACTCATTCACAACACAACAATCAACTGCACCACACGTGCACATATGCCACCACATCGCCCAAACAACAATACCAAAGCCATAACAATACATAGCCCATGGCTCAACAACAATATGAACAAGAATCATGACAATAGCACAAGGGTACATGGATTGAACAACAATCAGGGTGCTTCAAATAACAAACGATTCCAATTCAAGGCATAATAATAGCCTAAGGTCTAATTCAGTCAATTACCATACATACGCCTGTATACACACTCGTCACCTTATATACACGTCGTTCCACATAATAAAAATAATGCAATTAGACCAAATCCTAAGGGGTAATTCCCCCGCAATAAGTTAGGCAAGACACTTACTTCAATTAGGCCAATTCAATACTATAAAAATGCTTTTCCCTTAAAATTCACCTCCGTTCGGATCAAATCTAAACCAAAATAACTTAATAATATCAAACAATGTAAGAGAAACCAATTTCAATTGATCAAGTTAAGATCTTTAAAAAAATTCCCAAAAGTCAACCCCAAACTCGCCCGGTCAAAACCCGAGTCGAAGGGTAGTTCTTAACTACCCATAAACCCCACGAATTCATATATGTGTTTGGACTAGGTTTTCAAATCCTAGTCCAATTGGACTCAAATCTCAAATTTTCATTTCTCAAAACATAGTTAAAATTCCTCTTCAATTCACATGGATTAGATGTTAAAATTCATAAATATTCATGTTATATAGTCAAAATTTAGTCAAAATCACTTACCCAATAGCTTTGAATGAAAATCTCCTCCTAAAATGGCCTCCAACCGAGTCTCGGGCTCAAAAATGTGATAAAATGAGACTAAGTCCAAAATCCCACTATTGTGTTCAGCTGCATAAGTCGCAAATCAGACCCTTGCAAATGCGACGAAAGGATTGCAATCGCGCTACCTTACAAGCCAAGGGAATGTCGCAAATGTCGCAAACGCGAATCAGACATCGCAAAGTCTGCCCAGGTCGCAAAAATGACCAAGTTGTCGCAAAAGCGACCAGCCTAGACCTAGTCCCACCTTCGCAATTGCGAACAAGGCGTCGCAATTATGATTCTTGAGAATCCCCTGCCAACTTCGCAATTGTAAACTGGTGCTCGCAATTGCGATAATGTTGCACACTAAACATCTACACAAGTCTAAAAACATCATACGAACTCGCGCGTGTGCTGAAAACACCAAAATAACATCCAGAACCATGAATTGGACACCAAAACACATAGAATTACAATGAAACTCAAGTATCGCTAGAATCCGAACCAAGCATCTGATTACTATCAAACCAACTCGGGATGACACCAAACTTTGTAGACATCTTCCAAATGAAAAAACGAACCTATTTCAAGTCCCAAAACCAATATCTGAACTTGATAGCCATAAAGTCAACCTATGGTCGAACTTAGAAAATTTCTAAATCTTCAAATTGCTAACTTTTGACAAAAAGTGCCAATTCAAACTAAGAACCTCCAAATCCGATTCCGAGCATACGCCTAAGTCCAAAATAATCATAAGAATCTATTGGAACCATCAAAACATTGTTACGGAGTTATTTTCACAAAAGTCAAACTTCGGTTAACATTTCTAACTTAAGCTTCGAAGCTAAGAACCAATGGATCCAATTCAAACCAAACCCTCCCTGAAACAAAACCAACCATCCTCGTAGGTCATAATACCTCAAATACATATACGGGAAACTTCAAAGGGGGAAATATGGCTCAAATACACAAAATGACTGGTCGGGTTGTTACAAATATATTGCGAGCAAAGATTCCATACTTCATGAAGAAATGGATCAATGATCGCCTATCAAGTTTGCCACAACAATGACTATCATAGTATCATGAGGATCACGGAATATCTCCTTATAAAGCATGATGTTGGAGATTTTCCATAAGATAGTTTGACATACGGAATGGAATTAAATGTATCAAGCTAAAGAGAAGGTTATCAAAGGATGTATATGTTTAAAAGTATTAAGACTCGAATGCCAACCCATGATGACGAGACTTAAGAAAATTTTGAGTCAATGACATGGTCTCCTAAAAAGACTCGTTCATTAAGGATGTAATGACATAGGTCCCTCTGGTTGACCTATATATATATATATATATATATATATATATATATATATATATATATATAGAGCCCGCCTTGTCACGCCGAATGGACTAGGTGGATTGTAAGTTGGGGTTGTCCTTGGAATTAAGATCTGTTTACCCAGCAATAAATATGGATTAGATGATGTCTAAGTAATGGAATGCAGATCGTATCAGAAAATTCCAATAACTATAAATGAATCAACAAGTCCGAAATCCAATGAATCAATGGGTACGCTATACACCCCTACATTCAAGGACGAATGTCGGGGGAAATAACCTCAAGCCAAGCCTAGGAAAGATACTTACCTCGAGAGAGCGAGAATCAATACTCCAAGAATTCCTTGCCACTCAAAACGGCCCTCTACGGGATCAAATCTAGCAAAAAACAACTATATAACGTTAAACAATGCTATAGGAATCAATTCCAAACACTAAAGCTTCAATTTTTATTCAATTCTCAAAAAGTCAACAAAAGTCAACCCGGACCCACATGGTCAAAACTCGAGTCAAGGGATAGATCCAGACTACCCATAACCTCCCGAGTCCAAATATGTGATTAGATTCCAGAACCAAGTCCAAAGTGACTTCCACATCCCCAATTATACTCTCTAAAATTGGAGTCAAAACCCCTAAATTTCTCTTTCAAATCCCATAATCTATGTGCAATAATCAATGGGAAAACAAGATATATTATCAAAATTAAGTAGAAATCACTTATCCTCTTGCCTTGTGTGAAAATCTCCTCCAAATATCGCCCCTCTCCAGGTCTGTCTAGGGTTCAAAATATGAGAGAATAGGCTAAAATCCCGAAATAAGGACTTAAAACAGTCTATAGTCTTCCCAGCACTACCCTTCACGAACGCGGCCGAAGCCTCACGTTTGTGAATCATGAATCTTCTACTACCTCTGAAACCTTCTTCGCGAATGTGGAATACACCTTGCAAACATGAAGCACATGCGCCCCAGACCTACACGAACGCGTGTCTGCCTCCACGATCGCGAAGGCTAACTTCCAGTTTGCCTCTCTCGCTCCGCGAATGCGAAGACCAACTTACCATACACATAGCGAATGCAAAGAATAAATCTCAGCTGCCTCAAAATAACCCTCCGCGATCGCGAGACCTGCTCTGCGATCGCGAAGCACACCGACACCAGTAGAAATATGCAACCTCAAACATTCTCTGGGTGGTCTGAAACTCACCTGAACCACCCGGGACCTTGTACAATCATACCAATGAGTCCGTAAAAACTACCCAGACCTATCCATAGCCTCCAAACACATACGAGATCATGACATTTACGAATCAAAGATCAAACCACAAATTGAACTTCTCTTAAGTTCATAAGTTACTGTATTTCCAACCAAGCATTTGATTCATGCCTAACCACTTCGGATCACAACCAAACTTTACACACAAGTTACACAAAATTATATGAATCTAACCAGAGTCTCAGAACCACAACAGAAATCCGATATCATTAAAGTCAACTTTCGGTCAAACCTATGAACTCTTTAAACCTTCAAATTGTCAACTTTTGGCAAATAGATCCAAAATATCCTAGGAACATCCAAATCCTAATCCGGACGTACGCCTTAGTCAAAAATCACCATAAAAACCTTTTGGAACCATCAAATCTGCATTTTTAGGTCGTCTACTCAAAAGTCAAACCTTGGTCAACTCTTATAATTTAAGCTTCCAATAATGGAACTAAGTGTTCCAATTCACTCCCAAACCCTCCTAAAACCAAACCAACCATCCCTGAAAGACACAAAACAACAAACAAGCATACAAGAAGCAACAAATAGGGAAATGTGGCACGAATAGATAAAAATTTATCGGGTATTTACAATGCAACATGATCCGAAGACACAAAGCTAGGATGCAGCACTGGGAAGCACCGAGTGGACAGAAAGAATGGCGCCATTTTTTGACTTACCTTAATGTAAATTCCATTCAATAAGGGTTTTTATGGATGTATAGAAGGGAATTAGTAAGAGGTCCACAAAAGTACTTCGTTGAACTAATCGAGTTAGAGGAAATCTAGCCATATGCACCATTGCGATTCTTGAGGCAGTTTGGTATAACTCAAGACATCTCTATGTGGTCCCGTATGGCTTTGTTCGCGGATGATTATAGCAGACGGATACCGATTCCCTGGTTTAGGAGACTCCAAGAAGAGTTATTAGGATTGATCATGGTTATCGTGGAATAAAACGCGTGGTGCGCCCCAGAATATCATGCTTGGATATTGGAAAAAGACCTTAGAGCTCGGCCGAGTCAAGAGGGACTCCCAAGTCTGGAGAATTCGAAAATGGCATTACATGTTTATCATGAGATCTTTCAACATAACTCAGTCACCCTCCCTATGTACCTCCAAGTCCTTCCAAGATTAGTGGATTATATGTTGCCGCCTTCTGATGATGAAGATATGGTAGAATGCATTTAGGAAGAACCTAAGAAGGATCGAGAAGAAGACCTAGAGGAGGAATTTGAGAATCAAGAAGAAGAACCTTAGAGAATTTGAAAATGATCTAGAAGAAGATCCTGAGGAGGATAACCATGGAGATGGTTCGGGAAGAGGCAATTGAGCCATCATCATAAGATTTCCTTTCTTGTATTCTGAGTTTCCTAAGGGTAATTTCACAACCCATTAATTGCACTTTCGTTGTGACTAGTTTCCAGATTATCTTTGTAAGCCGTTGAGACCATACTTTGTACTTTAGCAGTACAACTTTTGTTCAAGAATCATTATAGCCTTATCAAAAGCTTTGGAACCACATTTTGTGTCACCTATAGTACCTAGCAAGGCTCACCCCTCTTATTAATGAAATACTTAAGTTTGTTCTGAATCCAAATAAATAACTTGTATTAATCTATTATTATTACTTAACACGTAGGCCTACCTCTGGCGAAAAGAGGCCCCCTTTCATATAATTAGGACGCGTCTTATTTGTCTAATATGATACTTTGTGCTAAATGACTTTATATGATAATATATGTTCATGCTATCACCAAACTAACTTCTATCCTCGATTTTGTTTTTGCTCATTTTCTTTTATCTTTATCCCCCAAATAGGGGTTGATATGTGTTGATTGTATAACTGGCGGTGCAGCCTTACAATCTTAGATCTAAGGGAAATATGGTCAATACAGAGGTATAGGACCCGCCAAGAGGTGCTGTGGTAATCACGGATATTCCTGGGACTTCGAGAGAAAAATATAATACATAGAATGATGAATAAATCACCCGACTAGATAAAAAATCGAAATGTTAAGAGGAGAAGTACAACAGGTTCGAGACTTAGCCAATTTGGCAATAAAAACCTTGTCAGGCCCACCTAATTTTCCATACTTAGATTCACCCATCCCTGATCATTTCCCATCATCTACACAACAACCTGCAAGCACCCTAGTCACCACTACCAGCACGACACCTCCTATCGCTCCTTGTGTTATACCATCAGTTACCCCGGCTAACACCTAACCCACCCAAACACACACCATACTTCCCAGATTCTACCCCTACTCCTCAAATTCCCATGATTTCGTTTTCTTTCTTGGAGTCTCTTACTCTATTCTTATATCCTGGTATCAGAGCCATGTTATCCTTTCAGAGGGAGGAATAGTTTACTAAATATGTCTGAGTCATTTCTATCATCCTCTTTTCTTGCAAAGATGAATATGTCCCCTACTCTATATAAAATCTTGTCCAAAAAATATGACTACCTATATCAAGTAGATATCCTAACCGACGAACAGAGAGTAACCTCTACTGAACTACCCCTCATAAACCCCTACTCAGCTTTTGCCAAAACATCATTTGCACCATGATCCCAAATTCTTTCCTTAGTCCAACACAGACCAAAAGGAGTCAAAGAATATATTGCTGCCTCAAAACTTGACCAGCATCCTATTCTTGCTACTCGAGAGGAACAATTTATCACCCTTCAAATCCCAGATGATTTTCCCAGACAATGAAGTAATCATGGTTTTACCCATATCCATTTTGGTGCTATCCGAATCGCTTTAATATATCACGGGAAAAAAAGTCAACTTGTTGTTGCTTGACTTTCTCTTCTAGATGTAAGATACTATGAGTACCAACATGCCAATCTGGGTACTGCATAAGTTACTTTGAATGTTGGGATTGCCTTCATAACTATCTTTCCAAATTTCAACATGTCCCTTCATGACCCATACCTAACAGAAGCATTAAAAATCCAAGTTCAAATCCAGGGAGCCCCACAAGCCAAAGATGCTATCCAAGCCACTCTTCATCACCAAATGGCGTGGCGGGTCCAAAATCATGCCATGGATCTCTGCATTCCCGGAGGAGAAAATGCTTTACTCTTGAATATTTATGCTACCAAAGGAAACACCATGTGCACCCAAATACCCAGACAAATTCCTAGAGATGAGCTCGTCAAAATCATTCCTAATTCATGGATCATAAATTATGAAACGTTAAGGGAACCAAAGGAATCTCTGCAATCTGGTGAGCCAACTTTTACCAAAAGAAATGACAAACCCATTTCTATAAGATTTGACCATTCCCATCTCAAAAGACCTAATAAAACCATCTTTTCTTTCCAAGTGATCCAGCCCAAAGATACAGACCCTGACCCTGAAAGTTAACCATTCTGGAATATACAAACTATCATGGAAGAACATGACTGGTGTCAACATTTCGACAAAGAGGGGAGAAGAGTTTGGTGGTACAAATGCCCCTTTACGGGACACTGCCCTTAGGATCTTGGTTGCGACTGCCAAGACTGTTTGGAAGATTCAATTGGTTAATATGATGAATACTACCTGCATCATTGGGAAAGACTTTGTCTCAACGAGACCAACCCAAAATCCAAGAAAAAAGGGAAAACCAGTGAAAAGCAATTTCGAGCCAAACATGAAAACAAAGATCCTTCAGTAGGCTCATTAAGTCGTCCGGGTAAATATGAATTTTTTGTCAGTTACAAACCCCTGGAATGGCCAAAATTACCAGAAAAATTCACTCCAAGCTAGGAAGATAGTGAAACCACATCCAAACCACGTTCAGCTCATACCCCAGAATCCAAAAAGCCACCTAAACCTAAGACTTCACCAACTCAAAAAAACCCCAAAGCCCACACAACTATAGATATTCATGCTAAGTCCTTCAAGCTCCGGTCATACCCAAGATTTTCCTTAACTTCAACCTTTTAAAAAAGAGGGTATAAGCCATGCTCCAAATATCCCCAAGAAAAATATAGTGCTACCTACTGGAGAAAGAACCCCAAGGAGTAATATCGAGGCAACAATGAACTGGCAATCAGAAAATTCCATTTGCCAAAACAAAGTGCTGAACAACATTGGCAACACCTTAAAGAACGTGGCCCATACACAAAATAAAATGATGAGCAAAGTGGAAATAATTGAGAAAAAGGTAGAGCAGACATCGTCTCACCATGCAGGACTAATCAAAGCCCTGGAACTAAGGCTGGCAAATTTACAATATAAGATTTGTCCGCCAGGAACTTCACTTTTCTAGTTCTTCCAACAACAACAAAAGGAGACAATTTCCATCAGGGAACAAATTCAAGTTTTGAGAAATGACCGCTTTGAGTCACAAAAAACCCCGCTTTTCCCTTCAAAACCTACTTTCTACCCCATGTCGCCATAAGCATATTCCCCACCAAAATTGGACTACATTTTTTCTACTTTTCCTACTACCTCACAAAATCCTATCTCTTTCACCCAACCCTTGAAAGAAGAACCTGAATTTGATATTGCAAAATGGTTTGGGAAAGGAAAGATGCTCTTGCAGCCCAGAAACAAACCAAAAAAAGGCGAGAATTAGTGATCTCCCAGCCAAGAAACATATCGTAAGGAGGTACCACATGGCCGGAATCTCTAAATTCATCAGACAATGATACAATGGAAGATAGCTCTCAGTCAAGCAATGAATCCACAACAAACTCTTCCGAAGAAGGCGATCCCCCAATATTTGTAAACCAGCCAAAAGACCCAGAAATATCTGAAGTAGATGAGGATCAAGAAGGCATGACAGATGAACCAATCCAAGAAAGAAGACATGAGCCCATGGCATCAAAACAAGTTATAACTGGCTTCCACACTTTCACCTTAGATGACATCAAGGTTTCAAAATGGCCTCAAAGGATTCAAGACTTCTATACTTGGATGGTCACCGAAAATTTGGTGGAACAAGAAAAGTATATCATCTTATCAGAACTCACTTCATGATTCTCAAATATCCTCAGAGATAGGTGAAACTCACTTGGGATTTAAGACAAAAATACTTTTCTTACTTCCCAAGACTTTGCCTTTAACATCATAATCCTACATGAAGTTTTCTGTGGAGCTACTGGCCAAAGACAAGAAATGATAAGGAGACAACTCTTCGAGATGAAGTGTGTGTCATTCGACAGAAACGACATTGATAAGCATTTTCAAAAAATGGTAAAGATATACTTTGAGATTGGCGGAGATATCAACCTGAAGCAAGCCTTTGTCTCTTCCCTTCCAAAGTTGTTGGCAAGAAGAACCATGACTATCATCGAAGGAAAATTTCAGATGATAACAATCCCATAGGTCAGCTACATCAGGCAAGTTATTTTCGTCGCATTGTATGATATTTGTACGAAGCGCTCTACCCTAAAAACAATTATCCAACACAATCCAGTGCTTGACAAAGCATGCCACAAATCTGATCTAATCACCGGATCAGGATGTTCCTGCCACACATCTAGGCAATGGAGAGGATTCAGGAGGTTCAGATGGCCAAGAACTCCATATAGGAAATCAAGGTCCAGGAGGCGCACGAAATATTTCAGACGAAGGAGGCCAGGAAATTGTCATAAAAAGAACATATGCTTTATTTGCCCCAAGATCAGACATTTTGAAAGAAATTGTCCCCAATCAAGGAGATCTGTCAAACTCTTTGAATAAATTAAAGATTACACTGGCATACATCTCGGAGGAGAAGAAGACCTTGAGTCCATATTCTCTATGGACGATGAACCCACTGAAGAAACCTTATTCTCTCTTGATATATACGAAGATCATGGTGATGACCACTACCAAATTTCAGAACCAGTGACCAAAGTCCGAGAGGAGATCAACGTTTTTGTAGTCATCCTTCAATTGGAACTCAAGGTTTATTCATCCAAATGGGATAAACAAAATCGAGTCATCGCTTTCATTAACACTGGAGCTGCTTGTTCACTCATGAACCCTGTTGTTCTCCCTAAAGATCAATGGGTGCCGCACTTTAAGGATTTCAACACTGCATCAAATGGAATCCTGACTACCACCGTCATCACAAAGCACCCGGTCACAATTGAGTTCTTTCCAGGATTGAAGTACAGAACCAAGATGATAGGGTCTGATATACCAGGAAAAGATCTTATTGTTGGATTCGACATTTTCAGACAACTAAAAGATTAACTCCAGATCAGGGCTAACGGGATAACCTTTAAGAAGCAGTTCAAACCTTATTCTGAAATTCCAAGGCTATTCCAAATCACCAACAACAAACAAATCAAGGAGATTGAACAAAATCTCATTGAGCATTCATGTGCTGAATCTCACAAGGATTTTATGAAGAAAGGGAAAAGCCTGTTATGGAAGAACAAAGATTTTTTTATCAAACTCCCTTTCAAGAAGAATGAAAACATTAATTCAAAAAAAGCCAGTCATTCAGGCATAAATCAAGATCATCTTCAGCTTGCAAAAAAAGAATGCGAAGAACTCTTGGAATTTGATCTAATAGAGACATCGGATTCACAATGGGAATGCAAAGCATTTTATGTCAACAAAAGAGCTGAGCAAACAATAGGAAAACTCAGGTTAGTCATTAACTACCATCCACTTAACAATTTCCTCCAAGATGATAAATTCTCTATCCCAAATAAACTCACTCTTTTCTCCTACTTAGCCAAGAAAAAATATTTTTCCAAGTTTGATCTTAAATCTGAATTTTGGCAATTGGGAATCCACCCCGAAGAAAGAGCCAAAACGGGATTTTTCATCCCTGATCATCACTTCCAATGCAAAGTCATGCCCTTCAGATTAAAAACTGCACCCTCCATGTTCCAAAAAGTCATGATAAAAATATTCCAGCCCATCCTCCATACCTCTCTATATTACATTGATGACATCCTGTTATTTAGTGATACATTGGAGGAACATGTCAACTTGCTTCATCAATTTGAGGCATTGGTAACACAGTACGGGATCATGCCTTCTGCAAAATAGATGGCACTTGCTCAAAAAGAGATTGATTTTCTCGGAATGCATTTTGTCCAAGGTGCATACAGTCCAGGACCACATATATGTCAGGAACTGCTCAAATTTCCAGATACCAGCCTCACAACAAAGCAAATCCAACAGTTCTTGGGTGTAGTAAATTATATAAGATATTTCATCCCAAATATCTCTACATACATTTCTTCGCTCACGAAGATGCTCAAGAAAAATGCTCCATCATGGGGAAAGGAACAAGATGAAGCAGTCAGGGAGATAAAGGAGATATCTAAAGATGTCAAGTCCCTCTACATCCCTTTAGAAGGTAAGAAGATACTGCAAACTGATGCCAGCAATGAATACTGGAGTGTTGTTCTATTTGAAGAAAAAGATGGCCAGAGAAAACTATGCGGATATGCTAGTGGAAAGTTCAAAGATGCTGAGCAACATTATCACTCCACTTTCAAGGAAATTCTTGCAGTACAGAATGGAATCAAGAAATTCAATTTTTTCCTGATTCATATAGAATTTCTGATAGAAATGGATATGAAGGCCTTCCCAAAGATGATCCAGATAAATACAAAAATTATTCCCAATCCTCAGATTCTCAGATGGGCCCAATGGTTCTCTCCATACAAGTTTCAAGTCAAGCACCTAAAAGGAAAGGATAATATTCTTGCAAATTTTCTATCTCGGCCGGAAGAATTCTCAAAGAGATTTTCCCCAGCAAAGATGAAGTCAAAACAAAAGCTAATCAGCCACATCTTTATGTTTTCAAATGTACCAGAAACAAGTTCATTGAAGCCAGCGGATCATCCACCAGAGTTGTTCAATCTCATGGATCCTGCTCTTAAAGTATTTTTATTATGGTTCAAGCCTCGAAGATATTGGATAAAATATTTCAACGATTCCTACAAAGCAAAAGTATTCATGTTCCATAGGCCAGCGAAGATTATTAATGGAAAAGTTCAGGCACAAGAAGAAGCATCATCGTGGTGGAAATTTCCCGCGTCCATTTTATCCATGAAAGAAGAATATAGTGAAGCACAAAGAATTATCTTTCAGCAAAATAGGAGCATCCCGAGAGAAATATGGCCAAACAATTGGGCAAGCTAGAATTATACCAGCACTAATCCTCACTGGGAAAGGGTCCGAGAAACAGCAAAGGAATATCAAACCCCGTACGAAGTTATCCGAGAAAAGGTCACTCAAGACATCTCCATATTAAGGTTATGGATTACATCTCTCAATCCAAAGGAAAAGGAACACAACAAAGAAGGACCGTCAAAATCCAGGTGTTACTACACAAGATCTTTGAAAAGGTTCCTAGAAGACAAACCCAGAAAATCAATGGAAGATAATTATCTAAATCCCTGCTAATCCCACCATAATCTCAAATTACCTACCAAAAAACCTTAAAAAATCACCTACCCGTGCCAAGACAAATTTCCACATCTTTCCATACTATTCAGGCCCCAACATGTAGATAGGTTTGCCATGTAAGATAGATTTATTTTATAATATAAGTTTGTCTTGTAATAACCTCCTAGTCCTATATAAAGGAGGCCATGTAGTAGTTGTAAGGTCATCTTGTAACCTTTGTAAACCTTTGTGATATATTACATATGAGTTCCTTCTAAATTTCCCTCTTGTTCTTTCTTTCGAATGGATGGAAAGGTCGGTCCATGTATGAAAATAGAGTAAGAATACTCTAAGAAAGTTAGCTTATTATATTATGAAAGTTTTCTCAGTTATAACAGCTAAAGTTGGTTATAATACAAAAGTTTTCTGAGTTGTGTAGCTTGGCAAGCTGTCCCTTATGGGTTGTTGAAGCCAGCCCCTTTGTAGGAAAAACTTTTGCGACTATAAGCAAATTAACTGTTAGTGTAGCTTGGCAATCCGTCCCTTATGGGTTGTTGAAGCCATCCCTTTTGTAGGGAAACTTTCGTGTCTATGATTTAGTTTGTTTTCTTGGAGTCATTTTCTCTATTCTTATACCATGGTATCATAATGCTACCATCTTTACCAACCCAAATGTGCAGCACACACCAGTGGTGCATGTCGCTACTCATTAGCAATATATTCCACTGCTATATGCAACCAGAGAACCAACCTTCACAGCACTCATCATGTCTAGAGTGCCATTTAAATACACCAATACATACAGTTGGAAGTGCTGCAAGGGTTAAGGAGGACGATTTAGTGGACGATCAATTGCACAGTTTGAGGAAACAAATGAATAACCTACAGGTTGCTCGGGGAAGAGAGAGCCATGATTATGAAGATTTGTGTAGCCATACAGTTGTTGACATGCTAGTGGGTTACAGACCGCATAAATTTAGCGTGTTCAATGGGACAAGCGATTCCCACGCCTATTTGAGAGTCTATTGTGATACACTTGTAGGCGTTGGAAGGAATGAGAAGTTGAGAATGAAGTTATTCATCAGAGGTTTGACCGGTGAGGCGCTCACTTGGTATACT
This sequence comes from Nicotiana tabacum, assembly GCF_000715075.1. Taxonomy (NCBI): domain Eukaryota; kingdom Viridiplantae; phylum Streptophyta; class Magnoliopsida; order Solanales; family Solanaceae; genus Nicotiana; species Nicotiana tabacum. The sequence goes on along the minus strand of NC_134092.1, from coordinate 56,978,869 downwards.
AGGAAGGATCCTCGGCGTTGGAGAGAGTGGCGAGATGTGGCCGAAGATTTCATGAATCTTTTTAGATTCAACACTAAGATAACCCCTGATAGGTTCACCTGGTAAACATGCAGAAGAAACCATCTAAGTCATACCAAGAATATGCTCGTCACTGGAGGACCGAAGGAGCTAGAGCACAACCACCATTAGACGACATTGAATTGACAAAATAATTCATTTGTGCCCAGGAAAGTGACTACTTCTAGAAGATGATGGGTATGATGGGACAAAAGTTTTCTGAATTAGTCAAGATGGGTGACTTTCTGGAAGAAGGCATTAGATTTAGAAAGGTCCAATCCATGGTTGTTCCCTTTAATCAATCAAGAGAACCCTCTCGAAACAACCCATACTCCAAAAATCCCCAAATTTCAACCCACCATATATACACTCCCACTTACCATGTCCAACCTCATTATAATCCACCACGAACCACCACCTATGAAAACCCCCAACGTCCTTATGTTCCCATTCAAGTACCAATCCATCAGAATAGACCAGCATATGCACCTAGACCACACCTAAAGTTTGAAGCCACAAATATCCAAAACTACACCCCTATTGCTGAACCATTAGCCCAACTATTTGAGAGGTTAAAAAGAGCAAGACAATTGCATCTGATTGTAGGCAAGATTACTGATCCGCTCCCAATGAAATTCAATGAAAACGATGTTGTGCTTTTCACTTAGGAATGCAAGGGCATGACACAATTGAGTGGCGTAGTTTGAGGCAGGAAATTGAAATGCTGATCAAGAATAGGAAAATTCAATTCACCGTTGCACCTCCTAATGTGCACCACAATCTTTTGTTAGATCATAGGTATCAGGGAACAAACATGATAACTTTGGAGGGGGACTATGACTTGAAGGTCACTATCGTAACAATTGGAAACGCTGAAGAGACAGGTGCAACTTTCCGCACCACTCTAGTAATCATAGTGCAATTGAAGTCACCGGTGATAGTCCAAACTCACCAACCTAAACATATGATAACCACTACTATCATATGAGAATCAAGTTGTGATTACAAAGTAGTCCTTGTTGCACCCTATTTTACACGAGCTAAAACAAAATACGACTTATGGTTCTTCTGAGGTTGGTAAAAGTGGAGAGTCGCCACCTAATATTTAAGGTATATTAGGGTACCTATAAGTCATATATGGATCAATATCCTAATAGTCTACTAACCAATGAGAATCTAGGTAAGGTTTCAGGTTATCCTAAGGGAAAGGAGTTAGGCATCCCTTAAAATCTACCCTAGGGTAGTTCATTAAACTTAGTCTGAAACAGGGAAAGATTATCTATATTCCAATTATTCGTTTATAAATTACTAGAGCCTAAGTTCCGAGAAGAGCTAAAACAATAATCATGTATCAAATAAGTGGTTAATCAAGTTTATATTAGTCAAATAAGGTTGATCGGCTTTTCTCTATGAAAGCATGCCACACCAAAATAAATACTCATAACTAATATTAATAAGCACAGAAGAATGAATGAGATATACACTACATGAAGTAAAACCAAACCTCTCTTTGGAATTCCAAAGTTGTACCAATATTTCAATGTTTTTAGAAAATGAGGGAATAAAGTGAGCCTGATTTGAATTGCCAGTATCGACTCTTCCTGACGATGTCTCTCTAGTGAAGCTTCCAATGTATAGAGACTCAGTTTCTACTTGGAAAGCGATGACTCCACTTGACTTCATGTTAAACTTGATCGCTTGCCATGATTGAACCACTCGATCATAGCGTACATGTAAAGAAATAAGTGTGTGCATGTGAATATGGTTATGGGGTAAGAGCTGTGTAACAAATTATAGAAAAGAAATCATAATTGATGCAATTGAAACAACGACGGTAATATCATCTGTGACTTGTTGTGAAAATTCTAATTTTACTTAAACACACATAAGAGATCATTACAGTATTTGAGAAGCTACATTCAATTAGAACCAACCATGAGTATTGTAACGACTTGGTCGGTCGTTTTGAGGATTTTAGCTATGTTTACCCTATTTGATACTTTAGTTATTTGTAATTGGTGATTACCTGACTTGTCTTAGTTGGTTTGGTTTCGGAAATTTTTTGGACCGAATTGGGACACTAGTCCCTTAGTTGAAGGCTTAAGTTGTAAAAGACCTCGAAATGGTGTTTGATGGTTCCAATAGTTTCGTATGATGATTTTGGACATAGGCGTATGTCCGGATTTGGATTTGGAGGTTCCTAGGTTGTTTTGGATTCAACTGGCGAAAGTTGAAGGTTTGGAAGGTTGATAGGTTTGACCGGGAGTTGACTTTATTTATATCTGTCATGACCCAAATTGGAGGCCCATGACTGGCACCGGGGCCATACCTGCCGAGCACTAACATACATTTTATCTAACCTTTCTTATTATCTATAAGGGCTAACGAGATCAACATAAATGGTAGACATGAATCATGAACAACCAACAATGATAGATAATGGCATGAACATACATAACATGGGCTGAAAAGGCTGTCATGAAGCTATATATAAGGTACGAGCTACAACATAAATCAGCTGATAAGGCAATCCAAGCTATACATGAGTCAACACTTATCTATGAGCCTCTAAAGGAACATAAGTGTTGCAGCATTTCCGGAACAAGGCCCCGACATACCCATAATGTCTATAACAAAAGTACATTCCAAGACCACGGCAAGTCCGGAAAAGGGATCTCGCCAATAACCGCTGAACTGGGCAACCTACTGTGGTGGGGGAGCTGAGTCTACCTGTCTATCAGGACCTGCAGCATGACATGCAGTGTCCACAAATAAAAGGACGTCAGTACGAATAAAGTACTGAGTATGTAAGGAAGGGAACCATAAATACGATCAGTAATGTAAGCAAGGATAGAGAATATACAACCTGTAACATCTTAGTACCTCTGAGAGATACTTACATGAAATGTATGATACATATGTATAAATACATAAACCCTTAAAACATTCGCCTTTATGGGCATCATCATCATCATATCGTACTCGGCCATAATAGGCTTGGTAAAAAAACGTACCCGGCCATCATAAGGCTCGGTGGAATCGTACCCGGCCACGTGGAGCTCGGTAAAACCCAACTGATCAGTCGTTTCATAATAGGTGTCATACCCGGTAGACTATAGCGAGGCTCGGTAGAGTAAAATAGGTACATATATAAAATGCATGTTGGACTCATTGGAATCACATTTTGAACCTTTCGGAGTGACGTAGGGTCGGTATCATCCGTACACGTTACTAGGACTAACTCTTCATCATGAATCTTATAACAATCAGGAAGTACCAACAACATTGATAACATAAGAATAAGAGAATCAACATCAACATCAAGCGTTCCATAAGAAGGGAAACAATGTAAGTACTGCTAGCTTCTAAGAGTGGAGTATCTTTGGAAGCTCGCTCATTACATTATGTACAATCGGAGTTGTGAAAAAAATGGAAAGGGACAGCCTCACATACCTTGTATATACTGCCCAACCTAAAACTATGCAAATGTCATGACTCCTTAGTCTACAATAAGAGAAATGACACTATCGTTATCATTTAAGCGTCGTAACTATTATATATCGATCACAGCCTATTTTACGATGAAATGGACAGCACCTCTCCTATTTATATGACTTCCCACAAGTTAAAACAATCACCAAACATCCCAAACAATATCAATAATAATCATATTAAGCCTCCCAAAATAGTCCACCAACAAACAACATTACTAACAAGCCTTTCGATGGATATCTCACAAGTTCTAGCTTCAACGACTGAGCCGCAACTTGGATAATCTTAAATACATGTAGAGTAAGAGGTTCCTTGCCTCTAAACAGATAGAAAAACTCCAATATGACCTTAGTTCACCACGAAATATCCTTCCAATGCTGCCACAAGAACAAGGAAGCGAAACTAGCAATCAATTCGAGTTTTTCGGCACTAGAATCACTTTAGAAGACTTGAAATCACCTAGGATTGATATTAAATACTTGAAAGTGTATTTTAAAGAACTAAAACCACTTAAAGCAACCTCCCACATGAGCTGGAACCACACAAAAATCAGCAACAACAAGAAGAACAAGAAACTTACTAGCGCCACAGGATTCCCGACACTTGATTTGTGTTGTTTGTCCTTTGTTTGGGTCTTGGATCATGAGAGAACCTTGAGAGAGAGTTTTTAGCTATCTAGGGTCTGAATAGAGTGAAAAATAATGATTTAAACTGGGCTTAAGGCATCTTATATATATCAATATATCTCAACCGCCTAAGTGGGTCCCATAAAGAGCTGCTTGTGCAGTCTCGTAAAAACGCGAATATCTCTCTAGTCTGACGTCGTATCGGTGAATGGTTTAATGCATTGAAACCTGGACTCATAGATATTCAATATAGTGGATATATCACCCTGTAATTCTAAGTAAATTGGGAGAAAGGCTTGTAAAATTTGACCTAAAGTTTAAGTAAAATTATGAACGTAAATTGCGACAACCTTTGTCGACTTTTGTTTCATAACTCGTTTGACTTCAAGATTTATGATATGGATATTGGATGATTAAAATACCTTAAAACACGACCTCCTGATAATATTAATCACCTCTAGTTTTACATGAAAATACGGGTTACATCATCCTTGATTCGTTTAACTTCTAATACTTGTTAACCACTCTTATACACCCTTGTATCATTTAAGACCAATCTGATTAATTTCTTATCATCTCAAAGATAATCTCTTCTCGGATTTACGTCGATTAACTTACAGCGTGATCTAACATACACGAATATGGGTTGTAACACCCTCCCCCCTTAGGAACATTCGTCCTCGAATGTAAGTGTTTATTGGGAGTCTAACTCATCGTGGATTCCGACGGAAATTTTCGGCCGAGTTTTCCCTATAAAATGGACACTAGCCAAACTTGCAAGTAGTTAAACCTAACATACGGCCTCCCAAGGATATACAAAGCATTATGGATATGTACATTATCTGCATATCACCATTCTGTATTAAGGAAGAGTATTCTTAGGTTATTGCTTAACTCATAGAGTCGTTTTAGCTTCCATTGCGTCCTGCGTTCCCCTGGCATCCTTGTTATCTTCAATCTGGAATAGGTAAGGGTATTTAGACTTCATCTCCTCTTCTGCTTCCCATGTCCTTTCTTCCATATTCTTATTCCTCCACAATACTTTGACGGAAGCTACATCATTTGTTCTCAGCTTGCGGACTTGTCGATCTAATATAGCCACTGGTACTTCTTCATATGATAGATCCTCTGTAACTTGTACACCTTTGATTGGGATGACCCGAGAAGGGTCTCCAATACATTTCCTCACCATAGATACATGGAATACTAGGTGGACAAATTCCAATTTGGATGGCAATTCTAACTCATAAGCAACCTGTCTAATTCGTCGAAGAATCTTGTACGGCCCGATATACCGCAGACTCAGCTTAACCTTCTTCCAAAAATGCATAATACCCTTCATCGGTGAGATCCTCAGGAAACCCCAATCACCAACCTCAAACTCCAGATCACGACGCCAGACATCGGAATAAAACTTTTGCCTGCTTTGTGTTGTCCTCAGCCGTTCTTGTATCACTTTCACCTTCTTAGTTGCTTGGTGAATCAAATCTAGCCAATATAATTCTAGATTTGCCTGCTTTGCGCCGTCCTCAGTCGTTCTTGTATCACTTTCACCTTCTCAGTTTCTTGGTGAATTAAATCTAGCAAATATAATTCTATTTCACCGACTTCAAACCATCCAACTGGTGATCTATATCTCCTCCCGTACAGTGCCTCATACGAGGCCATTTTAATACTGGAATGGTAGTTATTATTGTAGGCGAATTCTATGAGTGGCAGATGTTCATCCCAATTCCCCTAGAAATCTAGAACACATTCTCGTAGCATATCTTTGAGTGTCTGAATGGTACGTTCAGCCCGTTCGTCAGTCTGCGGATATAATGCATTGTTGAGATTCACTTGTGTGCCTAAACCCTTCTGAAAAGACCTCCAAAAGTTAGCCATAAATTGAGCTCCTCGATCTGATATAATAGATACCGGCACACCATGAAGCCTAACAATCTCCTTGATATACTACCTCACATAATCTTCAGTCGTGTAAGTTGTCTTAAATGGCAAAAAATGGGCAGATTTTGAAAGTCGATCAACTATCACCCAGATGGAGTCAAACTTATGATAAGATCGAGGTAATCCAATAATAAAGTCCATATTGATCACCTCCCATGTCCAGGTCGGAATCTCTATAATTTGAATCAATCCACCGGGTTTCTGATGCTCGATCTTTACTTGTTGACAATTAGGACACTGGGCTACAAATTCTGCAATAGACTTCTTCATGTTATCCCACCAATACAGATGCTTAACGTCATGATACATCTTTGTCGATCCAGGATGGATGAAATCTCGAGAATGATGAATCTCAATAATAATCTTTTCTCGCAACCTTGCCACATTAGGCACACATAACCGGCCTAGGTATCTCAGTGCACCATCTCCTCCGATCTCGAAAGTTGTAATCTTACGCTGCTAAATGCCCTCTCTCAATCGTACTAAGGTAGGATCTTCATATTGTCATGCTTTTACCTCGACTACTATCACGACCCAAAATATACCTAGTCGTGATGGCACCTAACCCGGCCCTCTAGGTAAGCCAACTACAATCGACATAACTTAAATCAAGTAATAAGAGACAATGGGTAAAATAATTAAACTTTCTATACAAATCCCATGGACTAGTAGTACAAATCATGAGCTTCTAAGATTTAGAGTTTACAATCTGGTATTAAATAAATACATCATCTGTTTGAAATTTACCTAAACAGATTAGCAATATCTAAAGCTACCGAGGACAAGTGGCAATTATAACCGAAATGAAGGTACATCTCCAATGCCAGCTCCCGCCACACACAGCGACTCTAGCTCCAAAATCTTGTCGCAAGGTGCATAAGTGTAGTATGAGTACAACCGACCCCATGTACCCAATAAGTATATTGTCTAACCTCGTTGAAGTAGTGACGACACTTTTTAGTTAAAAGATACTTACTGATATAACATGTGTAGTAAACTAGCAATAGAACAACACTACAACATAACAGAAAAGAGTACCAGAAATGGACATGCGAAGCAGTAAGTGATTACTAGAAGAAGTCACGATTTAATATTCTTTAATATCTCGACCAATCCTTTCCTTAGAGCAATAACCAATATACCACGATAGTGAATCCATAACTCTTATAGTGTGAGAAATGTACTCAAGATGTCAAGTCAATGGCACAATAACACCCATCGTGCATTTATCTCATCCTCACCAAGTTTACGTATAACAGTACCATCCGGGTGAAATAAATGCCAATAACAGCAATGACAAAGTGGAAAATACACAGGTAGCAATAACGAACAAGGCAGTACATATGGACTACGGTAACAGACTAGGTAGAAGGCATAGAAATAATGATAGCAATTGGGAAAGAAGAATATAAATCTCACTAACTAGCATGGTAGAAGGCCTAGGGGCAGATATAACAAACAAGAGGGAAAGCATGTTCTTTATGAGCTAACAAATAGAAGGCATGAATAACTAACATGATAGAAAGCTTATTCGGAAGTGAAACAAATGAGGAATGGCATGGATGTAGATATAAAAACAAGAAGGAAAACATGATATTTGTAAGTTAAGCTGATAGAAGGCATAGGGAACACAACTTCAATTGAGAAAGAGGACAAAGACAGAACAACAACGACAAGTCACATAGAAAACATAGGTACGACAGTAACAACTCAAGGTAAAGGCATGAATGTTTACACAAGGAAATGATATTACAACATAATGCATGTCCCTCATCCTCGTGCTATGAACTCATGATAATATAAAAATATGATAATATAAATGAAATGGTACAGCATCACCATTTGTGCTTTAACCCTCATCCTCACATGATAATGTAAATGAGAATACGATAATATAAATGAAATGGTACGGCATCACCCTTCGTGCTTTTACTCTCATCCTCATGGGATAATGTAAATGAGATCATGATAATGTAAATGAAATGGCACGGCATCACCCTTCGTGCTTTTACTTTTATCCCCACATGATAGTGTAAATAAAATGGCACGGCATCACCCTTCGTGCTTTACACTCTTCCTCGCATGATAATGTATATGCAATGGCACGGCATCACTCTTCGTGCTTTACACTCTTCCTAACCAAGCATATGTATATCAATGACAAGCAAGGTAGGAAGCATGAATAACATCAAGGAGAGTGTTTAAGCGAATATTCCGAATGAACATCAATCACATCTTTCAAGCCAATAACAATTCAATAAACCTCAAGAACTTTATTATTCAAGTATTTCGACAAGTCTCAAAATGATCTTTAACTGAAATATAGAATCCAATATCTCGAGAATAATGGTCGTAGCGATGTATTAGTGATTAAGCATGGTGATGACCCAATTAAACACATCAATGGTTTCACAAAATCCATCAAATTTTAATCAAGTCATAATAAGCTAAATCTTGGTTTCTAGCATTTAATTTCATATTCTTGGTAATCTAGAAATCAAGTAAGACATGAAACAAGAAGGTCACGTAATTCTACAAGGCACAATTAATCGTATAATTTACCCTCGAGCATGATTAACCCTGGCACATGTATATACGCTCGTCACCTCATATATGCATTACCCCCGCATGTAGCAAACAATAGCAATTAGTAGGAAATATTCCCCTGACAAAGTTAGAAAATACACTTACCTCAAACAAGCCAAATCGATACAGTAGAAGTGTCATCCCGCTCAAGTCATCCTCCGAACGGCTCAAAACTAGCTAAAAGCAACTCAAAATCATCAATTAATGCCATAGGAATCAAACTCAATCGATAAAGGTCGAATCTTTGCACATTTACTCAAAGTCAATCAAAAGGTCAAACCCGAGCTCGCACTTCGGAACCCGACAAAACATCACAAAATCCGGTAACCCATTCAATTACAAGTCCAACCATACTAATTTTACTCAAATCTGACTCTGAATCGATGTTCAAAACTCAAAAATTCACCTTATGAAATTTTAGACAAGACCCCCAAATTTCTCTTTAAAAATCATAATCCAAATGTCAAAATCAAAGATAGATTCATGAAATATAATCAAAACCAAGTAGAAAACACTTAACCCAATTCTTGTAATGAAAATGACCTCCAAAATCGTCCAAATTTGAGCTTCGAAACTCAAAATGTGAAATAAATAACCAAGCCCTCGATATATAGCTTCTGCCCAGGCATTTTTGCATCTGCGAAACAATAGCCGCTTCTGCGGCGCCGCTTTTGCAACCAAAACCCTGCTTTTGCGGAAGGTCACTAAAATCCGACCCCTCGCACCTGCAGAAATACTTCCGTTTTTGCAACATCGCAGGTGCGAGCACCTATCTGCTCCTGCGCCCTTTCTCGCTTCTGCGCCCTAACTCCTCGCTTCAGCGCCTACGCAGATGCGGCTCAACTCCCTGCATCTGCGACTGCTCAACAACATGCTACCTTCGCTTATGCGATACTACGTCCGCATTTGCGGACTCGCATTTGCGTCCAAACCTCCACAGATGCAGAAGCCTGCTTTAGCAATGCAACATGAGACGAAAATGATCTGAACCACGTCTGTAACTCACCCGAGCCCCTCGGGACCCCTTCTGAATAGACCAACAAGTCTCAAAACATAACACGGACCTACTCAAGGCCTCAAATCACCCATATCAACATCAAAACCATGAATCGCACCTTGAATCGAACTTAATAAACTTTTGAACTTTTAACTTCCAAAACTCGTTACGAAACATATCAAATCAACCCGGAATGAACTCAAATTTTGCACACAAGTTCCAAATAACATAACGAAGCTATTCCAATTCGCGGAACCACAATCCGAACCTGATATCATCAAAGTCAACTCTCGGTCAAACTTATGAAACCTCCTAAAAATATTCAAATGCAAATCTGGGCATACACCCAAGTCCAAAATCACCACTCCGGACCTAACGGAACCATCAAAACTACGATTCGGAGTCAAATATGAGGAAGTCAAACTTAGTCAACTCTTCCAACTCATAATACATCATATGAAACTTCTCAAGACTTCAAATAGCTGAACGGAATGCAAATACTCAACTAAACACATCAATGGTTTCACAAAATCCGTCAAATTTTAAGCAAGTCATAATAAGCTAAATCTTGGTTTCTAGCATTTAATTTTATATTCTTGGTAATCTAGAAATCAAGTAAGACATGAAACTAGAAGGTCATGTAATTCTACAAGGCATAATTAATCGTATAATTTACCCCCGAGCATGTTTCACCCTGGCATATGCATATACGCTCGTCACCTCATATATGCATTACCCCCGCATGTACCAAACAATAGCAATTAGTAGGAAAAATTCCCCCGACAAAGTTAGGAAAGACACTTACCTCAAATAAGCCAAATCAATACAGTAAAAGTGCCATCCCGCTTAAGTCATCCTCCGAACGGCTCGAAACTAGCCAAAAGCAACTCAAAATCATCAATTCATGCCATAGGAATCAAAGTCAATCGATAAAGGTCGAATCTTTACACATTTACTCAAAGTCAACCAAAAAGTCAAACTCAGGCTCGCACTTCGTAACCCAACAAAACTCACAAAATCTGGTAACCCATTCAATTACGAGTCCAACCATACTAATTTTACTCAAATCCGACTCTGAATAGATGTTCAAAACTCGAAAATTCACCTTATAAAATTTTAGACAAAACCCCCAAATTTCTCTTTAAAACTCATAATCCAAATGCCAAAATCGAAGATAGATTCATGAAATATAATCAAAACCAAGTAGAAAATACTTACCCCAATTCATGTGATGAAAATTGCCTCCAAAATCGTCCAAATCCGAGCTTCACAACTCAAAATGTGAAATAAATAACCAAGCACTTGATATATAGCTTCTGCCTAGGCATTTTCGCATCTGTGAAACAATAGCCGCTTCGGTAGCGTTGCTTTAGCGATGAAAACCCTGCTTTTGTGAAAGGTCACTGAAATCTGACCCCTCGCACTTGTTAAAATACTTCCGCTTCTGCGATATCGCAGGTGCGAACACCTATCCTCTCATGTGCCCTTTCTCGCTTCTGCACCCCAGCTCCTCGCTTCAGTGCCTCCGCAGATGCGGCCCAGCTCCCCGCACCTACGACTGCTCAACAAAATTGTCACGACAAAAATAAATAGGGCCGCGACGGGCACCTGGTACCTTACTCAACAGAGTACCAACATAGCATATTATTCTTATCGTACTTTCATTGGCAAATGGGCCAAACAGGCCATCATGGGCTAACTAGAATGAACATGGGGGAGTACTCCATATAGGACGACCCACCCTGATTTAAAAACTTACACATGTGACATACGGGCCTATAAGGCCAACGTGATCATTCTAAACTCAAAACATAGGCTGACAAAGCCATACAATCTTTCATATACCTGACATCTGTCTACAAGCCTTTAAGAGTACATAAATATCATAAAGGTCGGGACTGAGCCCCGCCATACCAATCAATACATGTCCTAATTATACTGACCAAATAAGCAACTCCGGAGCAAATGGAGCGCACCAACATCTTCCGCTGAGCTGATAGCCTACTTGGAGGACTCTCGACCTGTCTATCGGGACCTGCGGGCATGAAACGCAGCGTCCCCACATAAAAGGGACGTCAGTACAAATAATGTACCGAGTATGTAAGGAATGGAAATCAGTAAATAATAGACATGAGAGAAACATGTAGTAAAAGACTCGACATGTACGTCTGCATAGCTCTGTGGATCATTTTATTTTTATAATGTCATGCATATGCGTATAAATACCATACCATGCATAGGTATATGCGTTCATAATATGATCAAGCCTCTAAGGGCATCCCATCATATCATTTCGGCCACTGTGGGTAAATCATCAACGTATACCAGTTAATCAGGTGGTGGTGTGTATATAACGCTGTAACCTTTTTCCATATATATATATATATATATACATATATATATATATATATAACGCCATCTGGTCATAGGTCAATGTGCATGTATAAATGCATGAAATGTATGTCAATAACATTTCTCCGAATGTCATAAGACCATTATGCCTTTTATTAATATCATGAAATAAACTTTATCAATTCACGTATTTTCTGAGACCCATGAACAGACGATAGAATAATAAGATATATGGGAAATCAAGAATATAGGAACCTCTGGTATATCTATGAATAGAGTCATTTATGAAAATTGTGCATTTGCTCGTTTTGTTTGTATCGTATGGATTATGCCAAAAGGAAAGAAGGGATAGCCTTAACATACCTGAACTGATTCTCTTGATAATCCCTCTAACACGCGTCAATTGCGACAACACGTAACGGCAGATCAAAGTAGGGAGAAATTCGCATGATATTCTTGAGAAAGATTGCACGTATTCCCTTAGAATTACAAATCTCGTTGCTATTGCACCGTATAACTTCGTGTGAAATTTTATTAAAGCTTCATCTGTCACTTGGCAGACCTCGCTTTAATTCATATGGCATGACAACATTTCAATTTCATTGTAAGTGTCAACACTAGTATACTGGATATAAAAGTGGCTTGCAATTCGACCAAGCTCAGTGCAATAAAAGTTCCCACTTTTCTCATAAAAACGTATCATTTGCTTTTTCAAGAGCACGAGCATCACTTATAAAATCTCTTTGCTTTAAGATTAATGATGGATCTTACATGAACTCATCCCATCTGATGCCATAGGCCAAAGGATTCATCTTCATCCTAAAGCAAAGATAAGTGTAACCAAGCCAAGCACAAGCTTTTAATCCTTGGTGGTGTGGGCCCCACTTTTGGGGTTTATTTTATCCAAGAATTGCCTACACATGCCACCTAACTATCAAGACTCAAAGAGTCACAATTACTTCAAGGCCTTGCTGCCACGTTGGGAGATTTAATTCTTATCCAAATATTTTAATTAATTATCCACTAATCACTTGATTAACTTGTTAATCTCTCATTAACCAATAATTAACCAATTACCCACATAGTTAAGAATTATCTCAAATTATTTAAAATACTACCCATCTTTAATATACCTTATACACCTTACTATCATGGTCATGTGGTACCTTGTATGATACTAGTCCATAAATACAGGGTATTATAACTTGGACCGTATTTTATCCCAAATTGCCAAACTTCGACGAAACTCATTTTCTTTGATTTGCTTACTCTCTCTCTCCTTCACGAATTTACTCATCACTTGTTTGAAATAGCATAATGCTTATAACCTCAAAATAATCTCATTCCCGAGCTTACGTCGATTAACTTATGACGAAACTTTAACGTGCGTTTTGAAAATGCGGGATGTAGCATCTCATTTCCGAGCTTTCATCAATTTATTTATGGCGTAATTTCACGTACGAAAACATGGGGTGTAACATTATTCCCCCCTTTTGAACATTCATCCTCGAATGTTGACTGATGCACTTATCATTCTCATAACCCATAGCTCTTGCGAATACTTTAGTACTCCTCTTGCCATCCAGGCAACTGTTCTGTGAATAAATCCCAAACGCCAGGGCATTCCCCCCTTTTGGCCTCTTTCTCACACCACGACTCGTAGTCAGAATCATTCCAATATTGTAACTGTTGCTACCTTTTATCATGCAGCATGTGCGACTCTAACTTTGTAAATGCGCCTATGCGACTCTTCTCTCCTTTTTCCTCCAGCTTTTAGCCAAACTCTAGGCCTCACTTTATAAACATACACCGAGCTTAATAAGATGTCCCTCTGGGCATCTATAGGTATATTGAAGTTCTTCGCTCGGTATTTTGTTGAACTTACGAATATTGTTATATCTTATTTCATAGACCTGGTTATTCATCTGTATGACTTTACTGCATCTAGATAGGTCATACTATACCATAACTCTTACCTTGGTTTTATTATTATCGAGCTCTGCTACCCAATTCCAGGTTACTCTCATTGTTTATCCTATATGCATAAAGCTAAGTCTTTTAACGCTTCTTCATTACTGTTCATCTTGAGAATGATGGTCTAATCTCATCTCGTACTTTGTATCATTTTTCCATCCATTGTCGATTCACCTCAATGTTGATCTACAATCTTCCATTGATAACTTGAAACTTCTTACGTAATACAATGCCACTAGGGCTTATGCTGTATCGAGGAATATTTGAAGTGATTTTCCTGATCCACTTAGGGGCGATATTGTGCTTCAATAATCGTATTTATAGCATCCCAATGTGATTCACCCTACGTTTTAAATTCCATACAATCCATGAAATCCTCTTCAAATCATTACTCAGTCGAAGGCCCAAACGTCATCCTTTATCTATCACAATCACACCCTCATTCCACTACCAGGGCAGCATTCCATTTGTTTTTAGATATTATTAGTCTTAGACTCCTTTGAGTTCATTCAGGCTATACTGAGCTTTCTATAACTTAGAGAAATCATCAATTCTCTTGTTTTCATGGGATTAATCCCGAGTAATTATCCATTCTCGTCACCTTCTCACTCGCCCTTTCCTATCCTTACTCCTATCTTCTTAAAACCTTGTCGCTTTACCATACTTTAGTTTGCAACCTATACATATCCATTTATACTACTCGCAACCTTTCAACTTGCTTGCATCATAGATTTCCTTCTCAGCTTTCTTTAAACGTAAGCTATTACTTTTCCTGGTCTTTCTGTCCCCTTGTTGCGTGCATACTTAGCTCCTCTTAGTTCCCACGCATGCCAGAAAGTTTTGTGCAATTCGTATGGTATCGAATATTACTTTCTATTTTTACTCCCCATTCATTAGCCACGCTAGGTGCCACTTCCTTTTGGAGTGCATACAATTTTGTAGTGAGATTGTTTTCACATGGCCATTTCTCCTTCAAGTTACCATGTTTAGATTGAAACCTTCTTCCTTATTTTCTCAGCTAATCTTTCATTGTAGTATTTAGGGAGACCTTCTGGCTCTTGTAAAGTTACAAACTTATCACATTGTATACCTGACGGAATTTTTATGTTCTTCCCCGCCTATAATTATCCGTAGTTACTTATTTCCACGCCCTTTTGCTTGTAAGGTTGCTTCTGAACTAATATTTTGATTTTCTTCCCAGTGGCATTCTCTTTTATTTACCTTTAACTACCCCAACTCCTATCTGAATATATCTCAAGTATCACGATGTCATATCTGCGAGACTGAATTCCCCATGTTGGGGTTCACTATGTTCACCTTGCATAATCTGTTGATTTGTCTGTGTCCTCTTGTTTAGCCATAACTAGGCTCTTCCTGGATCAACTACTAACTACTCGTTGGCCCATTCTCATATCAATATTCCGCGTAATCTTCTTGGGTTATTCCTATTGTCTTAACTTACCTCTCGCACTGGCTCCTTGTTTATCAAAAACATCCTGGGATGGAACCCTTACTTCCTCTCCTTAACGTCGTGCTTGCATAATGTTCTGGAATCGTAGCATATCTGTAGGATTTGAATAAGTGCAATCTCATCCCTTTCTCATTTTTATCGCATTCTTCCTTTACCACTCCATAGTTACTAGAACCACTTAATTCTGACTTAATGCCACATCACTCCATATTCCCCCATTTAGGGGAGTACTAATATTTGGTGCTACGATGATCTACTTTTAAATGTTTTACCTCTTCATCTTTGGAGTCTTTTCACATCATCGATAACCCTTATTTGCCTTACGGTAATCCTTCTGTACCAAGGGTAACAAATTTCCTTGCTCACGAGGGAAAGACCTAGTGTAACTGGCACATACAGTCCCTTAAGCTTAACTTTACTCACCTTTCTTGCTTTAGGGAAACGTCTTCCTGAATGACCTTTAAAGGGTATTCTTCTGTCGTTCATTCTATTATCGCCGGAACGAAATCTGAAATTCTCATGATGTTGACCATTATCGAATCATTCAGTCCCTAATTCATGTTTAGTTTATCTTGTTCACCAGCCCATACTGATTTCTATTACTCTGGGGTTTAACTCTCCCTTCTGGTAGTCGCGTTGGAGTCAAGAACTTATTTCTCGAAATGAGGATATGACTTTGTGGCCTATACTCTTTTATTGTCTCAAGGCCTGGCTCCTCTCGTCTTTTCCTTCACTTGACTATATACTCTGTAATACTGTCATGTTTTTTTTCATCTTACCGTTGTCATCCACGCATCACATCTTACTCATAATGCTTTATTAACTCTCTTCTCATTTCCTGCTAACATTTCTTTCTATCACTTTATTTTGAAATTTTCAACAAGACATTCTTTTTCTTTTAGCTCTTGCTCCATCTACTGGCTCTTCGGGTTGCCTAACATTTTTTTCTTTACTAGGGACGGGAGCCAAACTGAGGTAATATTTATCCCTTTCAAGGCTTCTAGTGCTTATCTTTGTAGTACTCATATCCAGCTGCACTATTTTAGAGTGCACCATCTGGGTATCTCACAAGGAGATCTATTTGCACATTTGTAAGATCCTTCGGAAATGTCAACTGAGCAAACAATCCATCCACTATTTTGGGTCACTCTAACCCCAGCCGGACCCTGATATTCGTCCTTCTCTTATACTACTTTTGTTAGCCCCCATAGGTCATAAATGAGATGGGTGTGGCCAATTGTACATACTTATATTATTTTTGAACGTAACTCAAAAAGCTTATATTTTTCTACCTGAATTGTGGATACTGATAATCTTCATTAACTGGGCGCCTCATACACTTCTTCATTTTGCTTCTTCTACTTGTTGAAACTTGTATCTATCTTCTGAATCTCTCATCGTCTTTCACCATAGGGGTGGATAGATATTCTTGCCTTAAGGCTCCTTATCAAGAGGCTTTCATATCTTAGTACACACACGATCTACTGATTACCTCATATTTATCCATCATAAGCATGATGCAAAAATTGAGTTCCTCTGACTCAACTCTTCCACATCTATATCTCTTACCAACCATCTTTCTGGATGTAGGCATCGTCGTATTGTGAGTAAGATAGAGTTTAGGAAATTGAGTTCTTACAACTGAACTCTACCACACGATCTAGAGTAAGAAGAAAGAGTGACAGTCCTAAATGCCCTTTAGCCTCCTGCTTATAAGTGTGGTGCATAACACACCCATAAATAAGACTCTACTAGACATGCCTTGTAGACTCCCTATGACAGAACTACTCTGATACCACTTTTGTCACGACCCAAACCGATGGGGCCGCGATGGGCACCTGGTACCTTACTCAACCGAGTACCAACATAGCATATCATTATTATCGTACTTTCATTGGAAAATGGGCCAAACGGGCCATCATGGGCTAACCAGAATGAACATAGGGGAGTACTCCATATAGGACGACCCACCCTGATATAAAAACTTACACATGTGACATACGGGCCTATAAGGCCAACATGATCATTTGTAAACTCAAAATATAGGCCGACAAGGCCATACAATCTTTCGTATACCTGACATCTTTCTACAAGCTTCTAAGAGTACATAAATATCATAAAGCTCGGGACTGAGCCCCGCCATACCAACCAATACATGTCCTAATTATACTGACAAAATAAGCAACTCCGGAGCAAATGGAGCGCACTAACATCTTCCGCTGAGCTGATAGCCTACTTGGAGGACTCTCGACCTGTCTATCGGGACCTGCGGGCATAAAACGCAGTGTCCCCAAGCAAAAGGGACGTTAGTACAAATAATGTACCAAGTATGTAAGGAATGGAAATCAATAAATAATAGACATGAGAGAAACATGGAGTAAAAGACTCGACATGTATGTCTGCATAGCTCTGTGAATCATTTCATTTTTATAATGTCATGCATATGCGTATAAATGTCATACCATGCATAGGTATATGCGTTCATAACATCATCAAGCCTCTGAGGGCATCCCATCATATCATTTCGGTCACTGTGGGCAAATCATCAACGTATACCAGCTGATCATGTGGTGGTGCGTATATAACACCGTAACCTTTTCCCATATTCCATATACATATATATACATATATATACGCGTATATAACGTTATCTGGTCATGGGTCAATGTGCATGTATAAATGCATGAAAAGTATGTCAATAACATTTCTCGGAATGTCATAAGACCATTATGCCTTTGATTAATATCATGAAATAAACTTTATCAGTTCATGTATTTTCTAAGACCCATGAACAGATGATAGAATAATAACACATATGGGAAATCAAGAATATAGGAACCTTTGGTATTTCTATGAATAGAGTGATTTATGGAAATTGTGCATTTGCTCATTTCGTTTGTATCGTATGGATCATGCCAAAAGGAAAGAAGGTATAGCCTTAGCATACCTGAACCGATTCTCTTGACAATCCCTCTAACACACGTCAATTGCGACAACACGTAATGGTAGATCGAAGTAGGGAGAAATCTGCATGACATTCTTGAGAAAGATGGCACCGTATTCCCTTAGAATTGCAAATCTCATTTCTATTGCACTGTATAACTTCGTGTGAAATTTTATTGAAGCTTCATCCGTCACTTGGCAGACCTCGCTTTCATTCATATGGCGTGACAACATTCCAATTTCATTGTAAATTTCAACACTAGTATACTGGATATAAAAGTGACTTGCAATTCGACCAAGCTCAGTGCAATAAAAGTTCCCACTTTTCTCATAAAAACACATCATTTGCTTTGTCAAGAGCACGACCATCACTTATAAAATCTCTTTTCTTTAAGATTAATGATGGATCTTCCATGACCTCATCCCATCCGATGCCATAGGCCAAAGGATTCATCTTCATCCTAATGCAAAGATAAGTGTAACCAAGCCAAGCACAAGCTTTTAATCCTTGGTGGTGTGGGGCCCACTTTTGTGGTTTATTTTATCCAAAATTGCCTACACATGCCATCTAACTATCAAGACGCAAAGAGTCACAATTACTTCAAGGCCTTGCTGCCATGTTGGGAGATTTAATTCTTATCCAAATATTTGAATTAATTATTCACTAATCACTTGATTAACTTGTTAATCTCTCATTAACCAATAATTAACCAATTACCCACATAGTTAAGAATTATCTCAAATTACTTAAAATACTACCCACCTTTAACATACCTTATACACCTTACTATCATGATCATGTGGTACCTTGTATGGCACTAGTCCATAAATACGGGGTATTATAGCTTGGACCGTATTTTATCCCAAATTGCCAAACTTTGACGAAACTCATTTTCTTTGATTTGCTTACTCTCTCTCCTTCACAAATTTACTCATCACTTGTTTGAAATAGCATAATGCTTATAACCTCAAAATAATCTCATTCCCGAGCTTACGTCGATTAACTTATGACGAAACTTTAACGTACGTTTGAAAATGCGAGATGTAACATCTCATTTCCGAGCTTTCATCAATTTAATTATGGCGTACTTTCACGTACGAAAACATGGGGTGTAAAAAACATGCTACCTTCGCTTTTGCGATACTACGTCCACATCTTCGGTCTCGCATCTGCGTCCAAAACTCCGCAGATGCGGAAACACCAGTTTCAGGCCTGCTTCAGCAATGCAACATGAGAGGAAACTTATCTGTACCACATCTGTACCTCACCCGAGCCCCTCGGGACCTCGTCCGAACATACCAACAAGTCTTAAAAAATAGCACATACCTACGCGAGGCCTCAAATCACCCATAACAACATCAAAACCACGAATCGCACCTTGAATCGAACTTAATAAACTTTTGAACTTTTAACTTCCAAAACTCTCACTGAAACATATCAAATCAACCCGGAATTAATTCAAATTTTTCACATAAGTCCCAAATGACATAACAAAGCTATTACAATTCCTGGAACTGCAATCTGATTCCGATATCGACAAATTCAATTCTCGGTCAAACTTATGAACATTCCAAACCTTTAAATTTCCAACTTTCGCCAATTCATGCCGAAACCTCCTAGAAATATCCAAATGCAAATCTGGGTATATGCCCAAGTCTAAAATCACCACCCAGACCTAACGGAACCATCAAAACTCTGATCCGGTGTCAAATATGGGGAATCAAACTTGGTCAACTCTTCCAACTCAAAGCTTCTAACATGAGAATCCCTCTTCTGAATCGATTCCGAATCATCTGAAAACCAAAATCAACGATTAAAACAAGTCATAATATGTTATATGAAACTATTCAAGACTTTAAACAACTGAACGGAATGCAAATTCTCAAAACAATCGGTCGAGTCGTTACAGCTACCAAAGATGATTCTGTTGTATTCTGTACACTAACACCTCCGTCATCAGAGTCTAACAATCTGATTCTCGTATTGGCCAGCTAATGAAGCTCTTTAGTCAACCCTTATCTACCTGCCTAAATGTGTACTAAGCTTCCCATTGACTTACGGCTGAAAGCGTCTGCCACAATATTGGCTTTACCGGGATGGTACAATATCTTGACATCGTAGTCTTTTAGTAATTCAAGCCACCGACACTGCCTCAAATTCAACTCTTTCTGCTTGAAGATTTATTGTAAACTCTTTTGATTTGTGTAGATGTCAACATGGATGCCATATAAGTATTGTCGCCATATCTTCAAAGCATATATTACTGCTGCCAATACCAAATCATGAGTCGGGTAATTCTTTTCATGTTTCTTCAATTGTCTCGATGCATAATCAATCACCTTCTCATGTTGCATCAATACGTACCCCAAACCTATCCCGAGGCATCGCAATATACCACATAACCTTCTGTTCCTTATGGGAGAGTGAGCACTGGCGCAGATGTCAATCGATTCTTTAGCTCCTGAAAACTACATTCACAGGCGTCAGACCACTAGAACTTGGTAGCTTTCTGTGTTAACTTAGTCAATGGTGCTGATATAGAGGAAGACCTTTCTACAAACTGCCTATAATATCCTGCTAGCCCTAGAAAGTTGCGGACTTCTAACGGTATTGTAGGTCTCGGTCAATTCTTCACTGCATCGATCTTCTGATTGCCGACACTAATACCCTAGTCAGATATCACTTGGCCAAGGAATGCTACTGAGTTCAGGTAGAATTCATATTTGGAGAGCTTAGCATATAACTTGTGATCCTGAAGGGTCTGTAATACTATCTGCAAGTGGCCCGCATATTCCGCCTCCGAACGAGAATACACCAGAATGTCATCAATGAATACGATCATGAACATATCAAGATAGGGTCTAAATACACTATTCATGAGATACATAAAAGTTGTTGGGGCATTTGTTAGCCCAAATGACATCACCAAGAACACAAAGTGCCCATATTTTGTTCGGAAGGCCGTCTTCGAAATATCATTCTCATTAACCCTCACCTGATGATAACTTGAATGTAAGTTAATCTTGGAGAAATACATGGCACTCTGGAATTGGTCAAACAGGTCATCAATCCTTGGAAGTGGATACTTGTTCTTTATAGTAACCTTATTCAACTATTGATAATTGATACACATCCTTAACGACCCATCATTCTTCCGCACGAACAAGACTGGCGCACCCCAAGGTGAAGTGCTAGGCCTAATGAAGCCCTTATCTAACAAGTCCTTCAATTGCGCCTTCAACTCTCGCAACTCTGCCGGGGCCATCCTGTATGGAAGGATAGATATCGGTTGAGTGTCAGGCAACACATCAATGCTAAACTCAATCTCCCTTTCAGGAGGAAGGCCTAGGAGTTCATCTGAGAAAACTTCTTGAAATTCATTCACCACAGGGATTGACTGTAGCGTAGGCGGCTTCGCCTTCGCATCCCTAACGCGAACGAGATGATAAATGTAACCTTTAGAGATCATCTTCCTTGCCTTAAGATAGTAAATAAACCTACCTTACATCATAGCAATGTTCCCCTTCCATTCAATGACGGGTTCACCGGGAAACTAAAACCTAACCATCTTCGTATGGTAATCACCGTTTGCATAGCATGAGGCCAACCAGTCAATTCCCATTATCACATCGAAATCAACCATTTCAAACTCAAATAGATTCGCCAAAGTTTGACGACTACAAATCATCAATGTGCAACCTCTATATACCCTTCTAGCAATCATAGAATCTCCTATCGGAGTTGATACCGCAAGTGGTTTACTTATCAATTCAGGTTCAACGCCAAACTTATTAGCCACAAAGGGTGTAACATATGATAATGTATTATCCTGGATCAATCAGAGCATATACATCATAAGAAAACATAGACAATATACCTATAACAACATCCGGAGATGACTTGAGATCATGTCGACCTACTAGAGCATAGGTTCGATTTTGAGTAATGCTCGAACTTGGCACTGCACCTCTACCTCTACCACGATCTATCGACTGGTGAAAACCCCATGCTGGAGGTCGAACTAATGAGGAAGAACCAGGCACAGTTCCAATCGGCAGAGCCATACCACCACCTCCTCTGTTAGAAAAATCTTGCATCATATGGACAGGTTATCTGCAAGAATAGCACGCATCGGAACCTCGATGGCACAGTCCAAAGTGGGCTTTGCCTCACTAATCATAACAAGGTGTTGGGGGGTCTCGTATGACTAGTATCCCTATGATATTGCAAGCCTGATGCCCGCGAACTCTGACCTGGACCAGAATAGATAAATCGATCATATCGAGGCTTCTTAAATTATGGAGGAGCACTAGCTACAGGTGGCGCCGAACTCCTCGAAGACTGGACCTGATACTACCTCTGAAGTCTCTAGAATACCCTGCAAATATCACCCTCTTATGCTAGCCCCTATCTTGCTCCCTATATGCCATTTGTTGGCGCTTATGATCCTCTAGTGTCTGGGAATAAGCCTGAATTCAGGAAATATCCATGCCCTCCAACAAGGAGGTTGTCGTGCACTCATTTATCAGATGTGGTCCCAACCCGTTCACGAATAGGTGCACCATATCACTTATCTCGGCCACCATATGGGGAGCATACCTTGCTAAAGAATCAAACTGCATACTATACTCTCGCACACTCATATTACCTTGTCTAAGGTTCAAGAACTTATCAGCTCTAGCTCGCCGTATCTCAACTGGCAAGTAGTGACGAAGAAAGGCCTCAGAAAATTCCTTCCACACAGCTGGAGGAGCGTTTGGACCCCTGGATCTCTCCCAACTGTCATACCAGAAAACCACTAAATCCCGTAACCGATAAGAAGCCAACTCTACTACCTCAGTATCACTAACATGCATAACCCACAGTGTACGATAAACCTAATCAATAAAAGTCTACGGGTCCTCCTTGGGGTCTGATCCGGTAAACACTGGAGGGTCTAGATTAATAAAATCATAAACTCTCGCACTAACCGATTTATCAGCAGCACTGGTATTCTGCCTCTGAGCGTGAGCAGCTACCAATCTAGTCAACAACTACACCGTAGTGCGCATATCGTGGTCTGTAGTGCCAGATGAAGGAACTAGAGATGTTGGGTCCCTTCTAATATCCTATGAAGGAGACGGAGTAGATGAGGTATGAGACGGCATTTCGCTCTAAGCCTCACTTTGGCCTGCTCTGGCTGGAGGCACCTGACCGGTACCCTCTCCCGCAATTGTATCAAGTCGTCTACTAATCGCTTTCTTCCTAGTCAAAGGCATCGCTAAAAGCAAATAAGGTGAATATTAGAGATGACCTCTTACGACTCAACTCTACGCATGATCTAGATTCATGAAGAAGGTAACAACTCTAGATGTCATGTAGACTCCTCATTATAAATGTGGCGCGCTACACATCCATAATCAGCACTCTACTAGACACGGCTCATAGACAACCCGTAGGACAAACCTGGTTCTGAAACCAAGTTTTTCATGACCCAAACTGGAGGGCCATGACTAGCACCCGCGCCATACCTGTCGAGCACCAACATACATTTTATCTAACCTTTCTTATTATCTATAAGGGCCGATGATATCAACATAAATGGTAGACATGAATCATGAACAACCAAAAATGATTGATAATGGCATGAACATACATAACATGGGCCGACAAGGCTGTCATGAAACTATATATAAGGTATGAGTTGACAAGCTGCCATGAGAGGCTACAACAAAAATTAGCCGACAAGGAAATCCAAACTATAAATGAGTCGACACCTGTCAATGAGCCTCTAAAGGAATATAAGTGCTAAAACATTACCGGAACAGGGCCCCGACATACCCATAATGTCTATAACAAAAGTGCATACCAAGACCATGACAAGTCCGGAGAAGGGATCTAGCCAATAACCGCTGAACTAGGCAGCCTACTATAGTGGGGGAGCTGCATCTACCTGTCTATCAGGACCTGCAGCACGACATGCAGCGTCCACAAATAAAAGGGACGTCAGTATGAATAAAGTACCGAGCATGTAAGGTAAGAAAGCATAAATAAGAATAGTAATGTAAGCAGGGATAGAGAATATCCAACCTGTAACATCTGAGTGCCTCTGAGGGAGACTGACATGAAATGCATTATATATATATATATATATATATATATATATATATATATATATATATATATATATATATATATATATATATATATAAACATATGCCTCTGTGGGCATCATCATCATCATATCGTACTTGGCTGTAATAGGCTCGATAAAAATATACCCGGCCATCATAAGGCTCGGTAGAATCGTACCCAGCCATGTGGAGCTCGATAAAACCCAACTGATCAGTTGTTGCACAATAGGTGTCGTACCCGGCCGACTATAGCACGTCTCGGTAGAGTAAAAAATTGGTACATATATAAAATGCATGCTAGACTCATTGGAATCACATTTTGAACCTTTCGGAGTGACGTAGGGTCGGTATCGTCTGTATCCGTTATAAGGACTAACTCTTCATCATGAATCTTATAAGAATCATAAATTACCAACAACATTGATAACATAATAATAATAAGAGAATCAACATCAACAACAAGCGTTCCATAAGAAGGGAAACAATGTAAGTACTGCTAGCTTCTAAGAATGGAGTATCTTTAGAAGCTTGTTCATTACCTTATGTACAATCGGAGTCATGCAAAAGAAGGAAAGGGATAGACTCACATACATTGTATATACTTCCCAACCTCAAGCTATGCAAATGTCATGACTCCTTAGTCTACAATAAGAGAAATGAGACTATCGTTATCGTTTAAGCATCATAACTATTATATATCGACCGCAACCTATTTTACGATGAAACGGACAGAATATCCCCTATTTATATGACTTCCCACAAGTTAAAACAATCACCAAACAGCCCAAACAACATCAATAATAATCATATTAAGCCTCCCAAAACAGTCCACCAACCAACAATATTACTAACAAGCCTTTCTATAGATATCTCACATGTTCTAGCTTCAACGACTTAGCCGCAACCTGGATAATCTTAATACATGTAGAGTAAGAGGTTCCTTACCTCTAAACATATAGAACAACTCCAATTTGACCTTACTTCACCACGAAATATCCTTCCAATGCTGCCACAAGAACAAGAAAGTGAAACTAGCAATCAATTCGAGTTTTTCGGCACTAGAATCACTTTGGAAGACTTGAGATCACCTAGGATTGATATTAAAAACATGGGAGAGTATTTTAAAGAACTTAAACCACTTCAAAAAACCTCCCACATGAGCTGGAACCACACAAAAATCAGTAACAACAAGAAGAACAAGAAACTTACTAGCGCCACGGGATTCCCGACACTTGATTTGTGTTGTTTGTCTTTTGTTTGGGTCTTGGATCATGAGAGAACATTGAGAGAGAGTTTTTATCTGTCCAGGGTCTGAAAAGAGTGAAAAGGAATGAGTTAAAACTGGCTTAAGGCGTCTCATATATATCAATATATCTCAACCGCCTATGTGGGTCTCATAGAGAGTTGCTTATGCAGTCTCACAAAAACGCAAATATCTCTCTACTCTTATGTCGTATCGACAAATGGTTTAATGCGTTGGAAACTAGACTCATAGATATTCAATTTGGTGGGTATATCACCCCGTAATTCCATATAAATTAGTAGAAAAGCTTAGTAACATTTGACCTAAAGTTTAAGTAAAATTATGAACGTAAGTTGCGACAACTTTTGTCGATTTTTATTTCATAACTCGTTTGAATTCAAGAATTATGATACGGATATTATATGATTGAAATAACTTAAAACACGACCTCCTGAGAATATTAAGCACCTCTAGTTTTACCCGAAAATACGGGTTACAACATCCTTGATTCATTTAATTTCTAATACTTGTTAACACTCTTATACACCGTTGTATCATTTAAGACCAATTGGATTAACTTCTTATCATCTCAAAGATAATCTCTTCTCGGATTTACATCGACTAACTTACGGCATGATCTAACGTACACGAATATGGGTTGTAACAATATCAAATTCGGATTTTTGTTCCGTGAGTTGGGATATGTCCATTGTGTTATATGGGACTTGCATGCAAAATTTGAGGTCATTCTGAGTTGATTTGATATGGTTCGGCATGCGTTCGGCATAATGATCACTATGCATATGCCTGGGGTAGATTATTTAAGTACCTTATTTTGAAGGTTTTGGTTATTTTATCACATTTTGAGTTATAGAACTCGAATTTGGGCGATCATGGAGGGTATATTCACGATTTGGATTGGGGTAAGTATTTTTTACTTGGATTTGTTCTTTATTCATCGTTCCATCCTTGTTTTTGGCATTTAATTGATGAATATAAGTGAAGAAATTGGGGGTTTCAGTAAGAACTTTTCTAAAATGTAATTTGAGGATTTGGACCCCGATTCGGAGTTAGAATCGGATGAAATTGGTATGGTTGGACTCATATTCGAATGGGCGTTCAGGATTTGTGAGTTTTGTCGGTTTCTGGGGTGTAGTCCCAGGTTGACTTTTTGGGTTGACTTTTTGATTTTCATAAAGATCGAAGCTTTATTGTTTGGGGTCATTTCCTACGGCATTATTTACTATCATGCCTCGTTATATCCTGTAACGACCCGGCCGGTCGTTTTGAGAATTTAAGTTCCGTCTGATGGGATAAGGCCCTGAGCAGCTTCGTATTATGAGTATTGACTTGCGTGCGTGGTTGAATTCAGTTACCGGATAATTCGAAGTGATTTGGGACACTTGGTCTCTAAAACGGAAGCTTAAGTCTTAGGATTTTGACCGTAGTCAGAACTGTGTGAAGACGACTCTGGAATGGAGTTCTGTTAGTTCTGTTTGCTCCGTTGGCTGATTTTGGACTTAGGGGCGTATCCAGATTATGTTTTGGAGGTCTGTAGCTCATTAAGCTTGAAATGGCGAAAGTCGAATTTTTGGAGATTTGGACCGGAAGTGGACTTTTTGATATCGGGGTCGGAATGCGATTCTGAGAGTTGGAACAGCTCTGTTATGTTATTTGAGACTTGCCTGCAAAATTTGACGTCATTCCGGGTTGGTTTGATAGGTTTCGGCACGAGTTTTAGAAGTTGGAAGTTTTGGAAGTTCATAAGCTTGATTCGTGGTGCGATTTGTATTTTTGGCGTTGTTTGATGTGATTTGAGACCTCCAGTGAGTCCGTGTTAGGTTATGGAACTTGTTAGTATGTTTGGACGGGGTCCCTGGGGCCTCGGGTGTGTTTCGGATGGGCTACGGGTCATTTCCTTCTATTTTTGAATTGTTGGTTCTGGTGTCTGATGTCCTTCTTCGCGATCGCGAAGCTCCTTTCGCGTTCGCGAAGTGTCTCTGCTGACTGCCTCAATTTCCTTCTTCGTGTTCGCGTAGTACGCCTCGCGATCTTGTAGCTCTACGCATTTCCTTCATCGCGTTTGCGTCCTCCATTCTGCGTTCGCGTAGTAGAAACCAGGCCCTGAGCACTAGAGGTCGTTACTCTTCGCGTTCACATAGGTTTATGTCTCTTCTTCTCCGCATTCGCGAGCATGTCTTCTCGTTCGTGAAGCACTTCCTGGCAGCCTTAATTTTTCTTCTTTGCGAACGCGTCCCTTTCTTCGCGTTCGCGATGCACAAACACCTGGGCAGAATATAAAGTCCTCTATTCTGAGGGTTTGCCATTTTCACCATTTTGGGAGTTCTAGAGCTCGGTTTTGAGCAATTCTTTGTGGGTTTTTCAAGCAAATCGATTGGGTAAGTGTTCTTCACCTAGAATTTAATATATTCCATGATTTTATCTTTATTGTTATCATTTAATTTGTGTTTTGAGTTGAGGAAAATGATGGTTTTTGAAGAAAATTTTCAAAATGAAAAATCATGATTTGAGGGACGAAATGGTATCGGAATTTGATGATTTTTATATGGTTGGACTCATATTGAAATGGGTGTTCGGGTTTTGTAAAATTTGTCGGGTTTAGAGGTGCGGGCCCGGGGGTCAACTTTTGGACCGATTTTTAGATTTTGATAAAGATTGAGGCTTTATGATCCGGAATAGTCTCTTATGAGTTTTATTTGTGCTTTGAAGTTATTTTGATTAGATTTGAGCCGTCTGCAGGTCATTTCACTCGAGAAGTTCATTTTTGAGTATCGGTCTGTCTTCTTTGAGGTAAGTATCTTGCCTAACTTCATGTGGGGGAACTACCCATTAGGATTTGACTCTTCTATGCTAATTATAGTCCGTGTACGTGAGGTGGCGAGTACGTGCCCGGACTTATTTGTGGAAAATTGGCCTTTAGGGATTCTTAGGTCCTTGTACTCACTGAATATACAATTGTTCTCGTTATGATTATGTTTCTAAATTTCCAGTTTCACTTCTACCTGCTTTAATTGGAATTAATTGCTTTCTGATCCATTTTTGTTTTTCATTTGATTCATATGTGCCTTAACTGAAATTGTATCTCTTCTATTGCCGTGTTGTCTTTTCCCTAACTGCTTATCTTTATCTAAAATTATAGTTATCTCTTCTATATTGTTCATCCTTAATTGAGGCTATGATTATCTTCATACTGCTTATCCTTAATTGAAGTTGTTGTATCTCTTTCGTACTTGCCCAACCTTAAAAGAAGTTTAGATATCCTATATCTTAATTGAATCATCCTTATTGGAATTATTGACTCGTGATATCTCCCTCGTTGTTGAATTGTACCTTGTGGGACCGTCATTACATATTATGCTCTCCCTTGTTGAGCTGTTCTTATTATGACTAGCATTTCTCTATTGTGGCTACTCCTTGTGAATTAGTTCCTCCGTTTTCTTGAGTTCTGGAATTTCTGAGTTGACGTATTTGTCGTATCCTTGTATTATTATCATTTGTTGTTGTTGTACTTATTGTGGTGATGCACGAGGTTTCTGCCGTGCGGTTGTTGTTATGGGGTTGCACGAGGTTTCTGCCATGCTATTGTTACTACTGATATTTGCACATGCGGCGTGATAAGGCGGGATATATATATATATATATATATATATATATATATATATATATATGTGTGTGTGTGTGTGTGTGTATGGGTTGCACATGTGGCGAGACAAGGTGGGAACATTATTATGCACGTGTGGCGAGACAAGACGGGCATTTATTTTATTATTGCACATATGGCGAGACAAGGTGAGTTGTGTCAGGGATTGATTTGTGATGATTTGTGATGGTCTGGGGGCATTCTTGTTGTTGATATTGTGTAGTGGTACACCTACCTGTGTGAGCTTTATCTTGTGAAAGCTATGAGAAAATATTCTACGTGTTGTCCGTTCTTTTTCCTTATGCTTATTTGCTGGTATGGACTATGTTAGGACACTTGCACAAACATACACGTAGTTAAGAACTCTTATCGGATAAGAGGTGTTCTTGATACTGTGGAACATAGATGCTCACCCTTGTTTACTTGCCTTATATGTGAGAATGGCTCTATTGGCACGTGAGTCGTCAGTGCGGTTATGAGGTGTTATAAGGGCACAGGATGCCAAGTGTTAGGGTTCAGGTATTGAGACCCGTAAGTTATGATTTGTCCGAGGTTCGGTACCTCATGGAGTTTAATGACTAAAACCTTATGTAAAAGCGGTTGTAGTTGCTGAGTTATTACTTGTCCTTGCCGTATTTGTGATTCCAGATTTAGGTTATGTTCCATTCACTTTTCTGTGTCATTTTTATGGTATTCCGCTGATACTTGTTGTTTCCTTTCTTATTGCCATTATTGTATTGTGAGCCATATTGCATAGTCTTTATGTAGATATCATATTTCTGTTGTTCCCATACTCATACTTGTTCAGTTTATTAGACCAGTGGGTGTCTTGACTGTTCCTCGTCACTACTCTACCGAGGTTAGTTTGATACTTACTGGGCACCGTTGTGGTGTGCTCATTCTACACGTCTGCACATTTTTGTGCAGATCCAGGTATGTGTTCGTTAGTAGTTATGCGGGTCGTTGCTGTGGAGACTCAAGGTAAACCTGCTGTTGTGTTCCCAGGCTTCGGAGTCACCTTCAAGTTTTTATTTTGCACTGTTTATTCTTATTTCTAGACAGTTGTATTTAGAAGTTTTCTAGCAAACACTCTGTAGAGCTTATGACTTCTACTATCGGTTTTGGGAATTGTAAATTTTAAGAGATTTCTATTTCAAATTGTTGGATGTTATTTAGATAATGTTGTTGTTTCAATTAGTGTTAGGCTTACCTAGTCCCTAAGACTAGGTTCCATCATGATACCCAAACGGAGGGGAATTTAGGTCGTGACATATCCATGTTTTCTCTACTTGTGTGATCATTTGAGCTATGATTCATGTTAGAAATCATGTCTAGGCTATGTGCCTGTTTGTTTGACACATAATAGGGCTATTCTTGTTGTTTTAAGTTGTTTGCCTTAATTGTAGTCATATCCTCAGTCATAATTCTTCATCTGCATGTTATGTCTCGGTCTCTGTACTTTATTTGTTAGTCATATCACATATTGTTGTTGCCTTCTATGTGTTATACTGTTTAGGCTAAGTTCTATGAGATGTGAGCCATTGAGACTTGAGCGGTTGATGACTGATGTGGGCCATAGAGCCGTGTTGTGAGTGATATTTGGATCGGGTTGCACGCCGCAATAGATTGATATTTGTATTGGGTTGCACGCTACAACGGTTATATGATTATTGACTAGTGCTTGGGCCGAGAGTTTCCCCTTCGGAGTCTGATATTACAGTGAGCGCGGGCACAGTGATATATATATATATATATATGCGCTTTGGTAAGGGGCATTTGTGCCAAGTACCCGTACAGTGCTAAGTGTAGTTGTGTTTGTAATGGTGAGGGCTTGTGCTAGGCACCGTGAACATGCCTGTGATGATATTGACTCATGTATATTTGACATGTAAGCATAGAGATGTATTTTCCTCATGCTAGCTGGTAAATGAAATGTCTTATCCGTGTTGGGCTTTGATTGTTATACTTGGAAAGCACGTATTAATTTCCCATAATTGTAAACGACCTGAACATGATATCCTTGAGTTATGTACTTTTACTGTCTTCGTTATATCCTGAGTTGTTATTAATTATTGATGATTGGGCACTAACTTTTCTTCTAAGTGTATTACTGCTTTCAGCCCAAGGTTAGGTTTGTTACTTATGGAGTACATGGTCAGTCGTACTCATACTACACTTTTCACTTCATGTGTAGATCCAGGTACTTCCCGGCACGGTGATTGCTAGAGTTCACATTAGTACCAACTTGTGGAGACTACGAGGTAGCTGTTATATCATTCGCAAACCTTGGAGTTCTCTTTCATTTATTTCTGTTATTACTGTTCTATTGTTCAGACAGTTGTATTGAGGATTTGGCCTTGTATTTTGACATTCAGTAGTGCTCATGTACTCGTTGACACTAGATCTTTGGGATGGTTGTAGTTTTGTTATCATTGTTTTTCACAGATATTTTATGATATTATCGTTGTTGAGGTTACTAAGCTTTTGTTAATTTAGTCATTGTTATTGTGAAACTGTTGGCTTGTGTAGCAAGTAGTGTTAGGCATCATCACGGCTCCTGTGGGAGTTTGGGTCATGACAAAGGTTGTATTAGAGCACTAGGTTGCCTAGGTCTCACGAGTCATGAACAAGTTTAGTAGAGTCTTGTTGATCAGTATAGAGACGTCTGTACTTATCTTTGAGAGGCTACAGAACTATTAGAAAACTTCACTTTCTTGCATTCTTATTGTGCTGATTTGTTAATTCTGAAGTTTGAACCTTTAATCTTCTATTCTCTCACAGATGGTGAGGACACGTTCTGCTGATCAGGCACTAATGCCACAAGTCAGGGCCACGAGAGGTCGGGCCGAGGTGGGCTCGCACTACAGCTAGAATAGCACCCGTGGAGCCACAAGTTGCTCCAAAGGAGGAGCAGGTTTCGGATAGTATTGAGCCGGTGGGACCAACTCAAACACCGGTGGTGCCTATTGCTATACTTGGTCTTCAAGAGACTTTGGCTCAGATCTTGAGTGTGTACACGAGCTTGGCTTCGGTGGGTATGATACCGGTTGCACCAGCTACCTTACAAGCTGGGGGAGTAGCCTAGACTCCCGCTGCCCATACACCGGAGCAGCTAGCTCAGGGTTATCAGACACCAGCGGTGTTACCAGCTCAGCCAGTTGTTGCTGCTCGGTCTGAGGTTGGTCCATCTATGTCCGATGAGGGGCAGAAGAGCTTGGGCGATTTAAGAGGCTTGATCCTCCCAAGTTCAGTGGAAGAGAGGATTCTCTGTGTTTTCTGGATTGGTGTCATCGGATTCTTCACACAGCGGGTATTGTGGACACCAGTGGAGTTGCCTTTACTACCTTTCAGCTTATAGGGGCAGCCGATAGATGGTGGCAGACTTATGAGTCAGGCAGGCCAGCTGACGCAACACCACTTACATAACATCAGTTCTCAGTTCTCTTCTTAGAGAAGTTGGGTCCATAGACTCGTAGAGAGTAGTTGCGTAGGGAGTTTGAGCAGCTACACCAGAAGGATATGACTGTGACCTAGTACGAGATGAGATTCGCGGATTTGGCACGTCATGCAGTATGGTTGGTTCCCACTGAGAGAGAGAGAAGGGGGGGGGGGATTATTAGGTTTATTGTTGGCCTCAACTATGGTTACGTTACATTTTGGCTCATGAAGCCGAGACGGATTGATACGAACTATGAACGAAAACACGTATATAGCAAAACATGCGGAATCAAAAATAAGAGCTAGACCTACAATTGATTGGAAGAACAAGAACAAATTAGGATATGAAGCTTAATTAACTCTATGAACTCAATCAATTATAACCATAAGCTATAAAAATAAGAGCTAGACCTACAATTGTTGGAAGAACAAAAATCAATTAGGATATGAAGCCTAATTACCTCAATGAACTCGAACAATTAAAACCTTAAGCCATGAAAACACTCAAGAGATTGGCAACTCTTGAAAACCAGAATAAAGTAATCAAGCAATTATGCATTCACTACTAATTGCTCACCAACTAAGACTAATTTAGCACTAATAAAAGCATAAATAAAGCAATAAAGGAAGTAAAAGCATAAACATAAATGCATTAATTAAAAGATAATGATAAAGTATGAGACTTGCATGTCTTCAAGTTTATCATTCATCAAGTCTACATAAAATAAAAGCCTTAAGGGCTATTTATACTAGAGTAGGTATTTGGCTCCAAATGGCCCAAATACCCCTAAGCTAATTCTAAGAAGCTAGGAGTAGTCAATTATTACAAGTATAGCCTTCTTGATCTTGACTCCTTTAAAGCACTCCAATGTTATGATGTTGATTTGGAAATCCTTAGGCATGCCCATCTGACATGTATCATCCTCCCCCCTTTAAAAGAAATTCATCCTCGAATTTGGACCTTGCAGAACCAAGAAAGGAGCAAACATAAGTACCAAGCCAATCACAATCAAAGCATTGTATGTCTAAGCTAAAAGATCAAATATTACAATCTTGCATTCAAAAGTGACACTCTTATGATATAGCCAAGTGTCATAATCTATAAAGAACACATCTCCAACACAAATGACACAAACTTGACTATAAGAAAAATAATACTCATGAGAAGAATCAAGAGTCTAGAGTTTCATGCTTCCAACAAAACCACAATGTTGTAAAATCCTCAACAAAGTGCACACTTTTATGGTATAACCAAGTGTCATAAGAAGCAATAAAAATCATACTCTCCAATCCAAAGAGAGACACTTCACCATGATAAGAAGCAACTCCAGGGTCAAACACAATTTTTAATCCCCAAATATCTACACTTTCCAACAACTTCACATGACAACTTAAGAGATACGCCAAACTCATCATGAATCATCATACAAAGAATATCACAATACTCAAAGTTAAGAATCTTTACCTCAATGGCCTAAGATAAACACAAGATAAGCATAAGCCAAACGTACATACCATTCTTGCTTTTGGGCAAAAGAAAAAGCTCTTTACAAAAAGTATGCCAAAGTGTTAGTTCAAGGCATTTCTTACCCTTAGCAATTTTCTCTTGTTGAACCTTCACAAAATAATCAATAAAGTTAGGTTTTGTTTTGGCTCAAAATGATCACTCAAAACACCAAAAGAAACATTCTTACCTTTTCTCATATAAGCATTAGCAAAATCCATGGAGAATGTTCTTGCAAAAGTAGAAATAAGATAAGTAAAGTAATTAATACTAATGCTAGCATAAAAAACTTTACTTTTCTTTTCACACTCAACAAAATCATCACATAAATATGCATAAGAGTCATCAAGATCAAATACAAGAGAAATTAACTCATTGGAATACAAATGGAAACTGTCTTCTTTTATTACTATGTCATTATAAGTAACTTGTTCACTCTCCAACAAGGCATCTCCACACTCATATTTGCTCATTTCACCATAAAAAATGAATCTTTTTCCAAAGGAATGCACATAGAATCAAAAGAATCATCAACACATTCTTTCTTGACTCATTTCTTCATAAAGGTCAAAACTTTCTTCCAACAAAGTTAAAGTAGAGTCAAAAGAATCATCACATGCATCATCCCATAAAGGTGGGGTATCATAAGATTCAACATCACACACATCACTAGTTAAGGAGTCATTTAACAAAGAACTAGAATGATCCAATAATGCACAAGAACTCCTAGTTAGTTGCAAGCCATAACTATTTTTCTCATTACAAGATAAAGTATCAAACTCAAAGTGTCAACACAATCAACTAAAGTATCATGAATAGAAGGATAAGCTATTTTACCTTGAAGATCTTCTAAAGTGAAATTATCTTTACCTTGAACTTGCTCATTGAATTTCAAAAGTTCTCTTGAAAAGGTAGCTTGATCTTCTTCCAAGTTCATCAAAGTAGATTGAACTTCACTTGATGGCTCATCTCCAAAAGTTCATTCACAAGATACAAAACAACTAGAGAAAGAAGAAAGGTTATTAGCATTAGAATAACGAAAATCCTCACTCTCTATTTGTTTTCCCTCTTTCTTTTCTCTCATTTTCTTTTCAAGCTCTTCACTCTTTTCTTGTGACAACTCACTCACTTCACTCCACACTTTCTCTCATTTTTCCACTCTAGAGTTGTCACTTTTCTCTCCCTCACTTCTCACTATCTTTTGTCTCTCATCCTTACTCTTTCTCTTTACATTTTTCAAGGATGGTCTCAAACTCATTTGGCCTCTTCCCCTTTGGTTCACTTCATCCCCTCTATATGTGTCATTGAAAACTTGTTGGATGTTGTCCAACTCATTCAAGGTGTCCTCTTGATCATGTTGAAAAAGTGGGTTGTTCATCTTCTGAGGCTCTTGACTAATTACTTATGGTCTAGGTAGTGGTGAAGTTTGATAAGGTTGTACTTGAGGTACTAGTGGTGGTTGATGTGTGGTTTGGGGTTGTAGTTGGTGTTGGTAGTAGGTAGGTGGTCGGTAGTTTGGTGGAGGAAAATAAGGTCCTTTTGGTTATTGTGGTTGCCTTGGTAAGTTTTATGGTCTTTGGTTAGGTTGGTTGTGTTGCAAATTTTCGCTTTGAAGCATTTGCCGCACTTGTGAAGGAGAGGGTGTAGCAGAGGAATTAGTAAGCGTCATACTACGCTCCCTTCCTTGTTGTCTTAAGTGAGATTCCTCTATCACGGAATTCAACCTTGCATCCATTTGGTATTGCCATATGGTAATATTGGTAACTTTCTCACTTATGTTGGTAACCTTCTCACTTATGTCATAAAGCATATATACAACTTCATGCATCGTAGTCTCACTCCTTGGATCACAATTAGGACTAAAAGTTTGTCTGTACTCCATGATACCTACAAAACGAGCAAACAAATTAGTAGTAAAGTCCTCACCAAGCTCACTCGATGTCGCTCAACCCTCGTGTATCACACTTTGCATCAATTGGCTTTTGCGTGCTCAAAGTCCTATTCACTCTTGCCTTTTTCCGCTCAAGTAGTGAATGTCAAAATTGCTAGCAAACTTAAGTCCTAAGGGTTCACAACAAGTTCCAACTGTCTTCGGGGTGGAGTGGAAGTTGTGTATTCACAAGGACGGACAATTAAAAGCAAACAGACTTGAGCCAAGCAATTCACAACGAAATTAAAAGATAAAAGCATGAAACAATTGGCATGAAACAAAATTAAGCACACAAAGAACTAGGATAAAACTTAATATGAACTAATATCAAGTTTACACTAGTTTAGAATTAACAAACAAGAAGAAAAAAAGAAAGAAAAAGATTAACGACTGGACAGGAAAATTGGACAGAAAACCGGACAGAAGAAACTTCTGATCTTCTGAACCTTTGACTCTCTGGACTTCTAGCAATTGCAGAACCCTTGCCAGCCAAAAACAGCTTCCAAACTGTGTATGTGACTGCTCAAAATTGTTCAAGAAAATCTGATGTTTAGTCCAAACAACAGAAATCAGCAGCCCCAATAGTTGTCCAAAACTGATGCAAAACTGGTGCAAAGCAGGTGTGAAACTGGTGCAAAGGTGGTTTCAATAGCAAGCTCAAATGTTGGTCCCAACTGATAGTTAGCTGAGTGGAAAATTTCTGCAAAACTGCTGCAGAATCAGCTGTAAAATACTGCAGACTTCAGCTGTTAAATTTGCAGGACTTTACTGTGAAATAGCTGCTCAAATTCTGCTGAACTGATGCCCAAAACAGTGCAGAAATTGCACTCAAACTATACAGAAAATTTGCAGCAGAACAGGAGCACAACTTCAACTCAAAACCACCAACTTTTCTGATAAAAGTTACTCACAACTGTACTAATTTCCCAGGATTCCCTTTCCTTCAAGTACTATCAGGAGGCTGTAAAACTTGACAGTAGCTTATGCAACAAGAGCACTCAATTCAGCAAGGGAACATATCAGAAACGAGCAAATTTCAGCTATCACAAGCTGAACTCAAGCACAGCTTTGAGATATACAAAGGATACTCCCAGAAATTTTATGCACTACAGCCTTTCCAAAACAGAAACCTTTCAATGCAGCTGCAGTTTCATTAAACTATCCAACAGATGCAAAGTAATGAGGTTCAACAACTTTCTGCTTCACTTGAACTACAGCAACTATGCAGTAATTGCAGACTGTTCGGCAACAAACAACTAAGATACAATTTCTAACTCAGTTTCTGCATTTCTTCAAATAACCAGCTGAACTCAAACTAAAATGCTCAAAATTAGGTGAAACTGAAAACTGGTGCAACAATACTGCAGATTTTACAGTCCTCTGATTGTCAGATTTTCTAATTCAATTCTCAACAGACTAGGAAAACTGACTGCAGCCTCAATTCCCAACTACCTAGACACTTCACAATGCAACTTAATCAAGCAAACAGTCAGTTGTAGCATCCACAATTGCAGGTTTAATACCTCAGCAGCAGAAATTACAGCAGCAAAGGTACAGTCAAGAACATAAACTATATCAGCTTTAAATGCCTTGAGGCTCTTCAGAAATGAGCTAAACCAGTGCAAGATTTAAACTATGCAGAACCTGTAACTATTGAGAACTAAAAATGTCACAAATCACCCCTTGTGCTAACAGGTTCTCAATTGAGAACTTCACTGGTGACCCCCAAACTTCAGAAGCAAACACAAATATAAAACCAAGCACTTTATTTCAATCAAATGAACAGCAGCAAGTCGTGTCTTTTGCCCTCAAACTTGTGCAGTATATTCTGCACTGGTGCTTCAGTGAAGTTCTAGTGAGAATACCCTCAACAAGCTGCAAGTTTTTTTCCAAATCTTACTGACCTTCTATAACAGTCCTTCACACACAATCCAACTCCAAACTCACACACAAAATCTCAGAAGCAACAGCAGTGAACAATTTCACTTAGCCTGCATTTCTAAACTATGCAGAGTTTCTCAAAATATAGGTGCAGCAATGAAGTACAGAATTAAGCAAAGCTGTCCAATCTAAGAGTTCAACAATACAGACTAAACTGATACCAATTCTGGAAACAATTCTGGGCAAAAATTTGCAGCAACAAACAAAAGAAGTTGAGCTACCAAAAATGTAGCCAAGAAATCACCAAGCTGCCTCTTAAAATTTCAGAACCATATGCGATCATTATTTCAACCAACAGTAGCTATTCACCCGATTCGATTCAAACTATCAATAACTAGTATCAGTGCAGTAGTTGACACTATCAAATTCAACTCAAAAACTTGACGACAAGTTCTCGATCAAAATTCAATAGCAACAAGAACGAAAATTGAATTTTTAGTTTTTGATTCAAGCACTCAAGCTCCAAACGGACAGTACCAATCAGTTATTCAGCAATAAGTGACGTGAGTCGACTTCACTGATTTAAATCAATCAACTAAGAAAGATCGAGTCGATGTTCAGAAAACTCTCTCCAATATTTTCAGCACATAACTCTAATTTTCGACTTAGAAGAATCAAACCTGATGCTTCTGGAATTGGTTACGTGTCGAGGACGATGCATAGGCTACGCAGCTTCAAACTCAATCCCAGACGTTTGAAGCTGTTCTTCGCGTTCGTCGAGCTTTGAAAAATTTCCGACCAAAATCGCATCAAATAAGTTCCAATCAAGCTAGAACTTCGAATAGAACTTCCCAACAGGTGTAGGGATGAACCCCAGTGACTAATTTGAATAAACACTCACGAAATCGACGAACCCTAGGTCGTCTTCTTCTTCGCACAATCAGCTCAAAATTTCGAACCAAAAACTAGCAAATCAGTTCAAATCGAGCTAATCCTTCCGATTCAGCTTCAAAATGATGTTTCTAACTAGATTCACAAACTCAAATCTCGGAACCGGAGCAAAACCCCCAATTTCGCTTCTGCTGTTCGTCGTCTTAGGGTTCAGAAGCTCAAACCCAGCTTCAATCCAAACTCAAACCAGTAGTTACGAATCGATCGATACTCGATCTTTAGAAGTTTTCAGAATTTTGGAAGGTATTTTCGAACAGTAGCAATTAGGAACAGTAGCGAAATTCTAATTCTGGAAACAAAACATAGCACGGTACATTTTTATTTTTATTTTTGTGATTTTCTGTTTTGATGATAAATACACAAATCCTTGACCTCATAGGAACTATGAACTAAAACACAGATATAGCAAAACACGCGGAATCAAAAATAAGAGCTAGACCTACAATTGATTAAGAGAACAAGCCTAATTAACTCTATGAACTCAATCAATTGTAATCCTAAGCTATTAAAATAAAAGTTAGACCTACAATTGTTGGAACAACAAGAACCAATTAGGATATGAAGCCTAGTTACTTCTATGAACTCAATCAATTGAAATCCTAAGTTATGAAAACTCTCGAGAGATTGGCAACTCTTAAAAACTCGAATAAAGTAATTAAGCAATTATGCATTCACTCTAATTGTTGACCAACTAAGACTAATTTAGCATTAATTAAAGTATAAATAAAGGAATTAAAGATATAAACATAAATACATTAATTAAAAGATAAGGATAGAGTGTGAGACTTACATATCAAGTTTATCATTGATCAAATCTACCAAAAATAAAAGTCTTGAGAGCTATTTATACTAAAGCGGGTATTTGGCTACAAATGACCCAAATACCCCTAAGCTAATTCTAAGAAGGTAAGTATAGTCAATTATTACAAGTATAGTCTTCTTGATCTTGACTACTTTAAAACACTCCAATGCTATGATGTTGACTTGGAAATCCTTATGCATGCCCATCCGACATGTATCACGAATGATAGGTTTGACCAGATGGTTGAGATTGTTAGGCGCTTGGAGCATGTTTGCAGGCTTAAGCGAGAGGAGCGAGAGGGCAAGAAGGCCCGGGGTTCAGGTAGTTTTGGTGGTACCTCGTTTAGAGGTCAGTCACATCACAGTAGAGGTCGTCCTTTTAGGCCCGCTCAGGCAGCTCGTCAGATTCCTCGTAGTTCATCAGTTAGCCAAAGTTCATACACTGCATGCCCAATTCAGTCATCATTCAGTGCACTTTCAACTCAAAGCTCTTACCGTACTCCCTCAGCTCAGGGTTCGCCAGTATCGGGCTCTTCTAGTGGCTATTATGTTTTACGGGGTCCGATTCAGGCCCCACAGTCATTCCTAATTCGAGGTTGCTATGAGTGTGGGGAGTTGGGGCATGTGAGGAGGTATTAAACCCCTTTTCTCAGAGGTCCCGTGCAGCAGAGAGGTCAGACTATGACCCCTGCACCAGTTGTTACACCACCCGTTTAGCCAACTCGGGGTAGGGCTCAATCAGTTCAAGGTCGCCCTAGAGGGAGAGGTCGATCAAGTGGTGGTCAGGCCCGTTGCTATGCATTTCCCGCCAGGCCAGAGATAGTTTCTTTTGACGTCGTGACCACAAGTATTGTTTCTGTGTGCCGCAGAGATGCTTCAGTGTTATTTGACCCTGGTTTGTAACGACCCAACTTGTCGTTTTGAGAATTAACGTTCCGTTCAGCGACTTAAGGTCCCAAGCAACTTCGTAATATGTATAATGACTTGCGTGTGCGGTCGAGTTTGGTTTTGGAAGGTTCGCAATTAAATTGGAAGAACAATCCTTATTTTTGAAGCTTAAATGAAAAGAGTTGACCGGGGTTTGAATTTTGAGCAAACGACTCCGGAATGGAATTTTGATGATGTCAATAGTTTCGTATGGTGATTTCGGACTTAGGCGTATATCCGGATTTGGATTTGGATTTGGAAGTCCGTAGGACAATTTGATGCATTTTGGCGAAAGTTAAAAAAATGGAAGATTTTTAAAAAGTTTGACCGAGAGTTGACTTTATTGATATCGGGGTCAAAATTCGATTC
The DNA here is from genome assembly GCF_000715075.1 of Nicotiana tabacum. Classification (NCBI taxonomy): domain Eukaryota; kingdom Viridiplantae; phylum Streptophyta; class Magnoliopsida; order Solanales; family Solanaceae; genus Nicotiana; species Nicotiana tabacum. The sequence goes on along the minus strand of NC_134092.1, from coordinate 56,937,605 downwards.
CGAAAATTAAAACACCTCCATTATGTCATTTATGACTTGTGTGAAAAATTTGAAGTCATTCCGAATTGATTTGATACGCTTCGGCGCAAATTATAGAATTTGAAAATTTCATAACTCATAATTCGATTCGAGGCGCGATTCGTTGTTTCAGCGTTGTTTGATATGATTTGAAGCATCGACTAAGTTTGTATCATGTTTTGGGACTTGTTGGTATGATTTGACCGGGTCCCGAAGAACTTGGGTGTATTTTTGGATCATTGGTTGAAAGACTTGTAAAGTTAAGAAATTTTGAATTTGACCATGGTCACTATCGGGTCAAGACGACCTCTTTTCAGTGTTTTGAGTGCGAGAGAAGGTCCGTAGCATGTTTTATAATTGAAATTCATATATGATTTGTGTTCGGGAAGTTCCGAATGTGTTTCGGGGTGGTTTCGGATCATTTCAGAGAAGTTTGGGTTTTACTGATTTCTAGTGAGGCACTGTTCATTCACAATTTGCGAACACCGTTCATCCGTAATTGCGAATACTGTTCATCGCCATTGCGAACATTGTTCATTGTATTTACTGTTCATTCGCAAATGTGAAGTTTTTGTCCGCAAATGCGAACCTGGGCAGAAACTTAAAGATTGAAAATCTTTCATTTCTTCATTTTCGATTGGGATTTTTGGGCGATTTTGAGAAAATCTTCACAAGCTTGGTTGGGGTAAGTGTTCTATATCCGAAAATGATTATATTTCATGAATCTATGGTTATATTCATCATTTAATTCGAGTTTTAATGGAGGAAATTGAGATTTTTGTAAAAGCACCTTTCAAAAGAGAAAATTTAAGATTTGAAGGTCGAATTGTTATCGAAATTTGATAAAATTGATATGGTTGGACTCGTATCGGAATGGGTGTTCAGATTTCATAAAAATTTTATCGGGTTCCGAGAGGCGGGCCCCGCGTTGATTTTTGGTTGGCTTTTTAATGTGAAATTTTAAGTCGATGTTTTATTATCCGAAATTATTTTCGATGAATTTTAATGAAGTTATAGAATTAATTTGGATAGATTTAAGTTGTCCGGAGCTGAATTCAAGCAAGAAGGCTATTTTGGAATATCAGCCTAACTTCAAAAAGGTAAGTATCTTGCTTAACCTTGTGGGGAAAATTTTTCCTTAGGTATTGAGTCGTATGTGCCATTGGTGTAATGTGAAAGCCGTGTACGCGTGCTGGCGAGTACGTACTCGGGCTTATATGTGCAAATTGTATTGGTTTAAAGTCGTAGGAATTCTGAAGTATTAAATTGGAAATTTACTGGCACTTATTAAATCCTTATTTGCCATGCCTAGTTTTTTGTTTGTCGAATTGTTTTATATGATAATTTGGTATGATTGCTACTTGTGATCACCTAATTTTTGACTATATTTGAATTTTTATCACCTTCTACTATGTAAATATTTTCAAAAATTTAATATATATATTTTTAGCTTTGTTATATTTTTTTATATAGGGTAAAAATTAATAATAATTTAAAAGATCAATTATTAATATTAGTATTATTTTTATTTTTATTATTTTTCTTTATTTTTAAATAAAATGAATTTTAAAAAACCCGAAAATAAATAAAAATTAATTTTTTTTTAAAATTGTAGATGGGAATTTAAAAACTAGTAAAAGTAGAAATATAAAATTAAAAAGTAAAAGTAAAAGTAGGTGGAAATTGTTTAATAAAAAAGTAAAAGAAAGTGAAAAATTAAAAAAATTAAAGTAAAAGAATGTGGAAATTTTAAAAAATAAAAAGTAAAAGAAAGTTGGAATTAAAAAAATAAAAGTAAGGGTAGCTGAAATGTTTTTTTTTTAAAAAGTAAAATAAGTGGGAAATAAATAAATAAAAAGTATAAAAGTGGGAATTTAAATATAATAAAAGTAAAAAAAGTAAGAAATTAAAAAATAAAAGTAAAGAAAAGTGGGGAATTATTTTTTTTTAAAAATAAGAAAAATGGGAAGTGGAAATTCTTTTTAATTAAAAAGAAATAAAAAATAAAACAAATCTGAAAATTTCGAAATTTTTTTCTATAAATAGAAGAGAAATGTGAGGATAAAAAGGGAGAAAGAAAGAAAAAAAAGGGAGGAGGGAATGGAGAGAAATTTATTTTCTTCTTTTAGGATAAGAGAATTTCTACTTGTGTCATTCTTTCTTCGTCTTTCTTTCGAAAAACCCAGCAGCTTCACCACCCAAAAACGACCTTTAAACCTCCATAGAACAGCCCTTTTAATACCATAAACTACCATCCAAACTCAGTCGAAACAGTGAGGTTTTTAGTTGAGGTCGTTGGCGAGTTTCGATGCTCCATTTGAGGTCTTGCGTGCGGTCTGAATGAGTTCAAGATTCAAAGTTGTAAAACCGTAAAGTTTCAGATTCATTTTTAAGGCCAACTTCTTATCTTGTTTTGATTAATGATATGAGTTGCTTCTTTTTCTTTTGGTGTTCTTTGGTGTTCATTTATATCTTGAATGAATGAAATTATTCTCTGTTAAACATGCCAATTTTTTAGCTTCCTCTTTGTATATTTATTTTAGTTCATTAGCATGTTCTCTTAAAAAGGGGTTCATCCATGAATGGTTTAATGAAATTTGCTAATTGATAAGTGAGTTGTGATTGTTTATAAAATAAAAAAAATAATTTTTTATTAAAATGGAAGCTCAAGCAATGTTACGTCTCTATTTGGTTATTTAGTCATTCATGTGTTAATAAATGAGCTTTAGTAGTTCCATCTTTGTTTTAAACTAAGCTGTCAATTGTCTAAAGTATAGAGTTAAGTTGTTAAACAAGTTTAACTAGAATTATGTCACTGGTGAAGATCCAATGTTTGGGCCTAGACACATGGGTTGTTGAAGGAAGTGGAGTTGTGAGGTTACTATAAGCTAATGAAGAAAGTTATTTTATTTTTGGGCCAAAACTTGAAATCTGCTAGGCCCATTAATCTCATACAATGGCCCCCTTTTGTAGTTCTTGAATAATTAATTTAATCTATTTCATGCTTTTCTACAATGACATACTCTTATGGTTTTACAAATCTCAAATTAGTTTAAGACAAATAATTTATAAACTTCATAGCTTGCTTTAGGCACGATTAATAAATTATCGTGGCCATGGGTACAGTTCCCGTGGCATAGTCACGATACGTAAATCTCAATTCGAGTGTGCGTTTCACGCGACTTGATCATAACTTCAAATAATAATAATAAACATGTTGTAAATCACGGGTGCGTTTCACGTGGCGCATTTTGCAATGTGTACCAAACGACAAGTGTACGACATCGTAACTTGTTCAAGAAATAACTTCATAAATACTAAAAATTGATTTAAATACATAATTAAAAGCGGTCAAAGGTAAAATGCACAATAGGTTTAAAACAGGTAATAAATCACATAATTAAAAAGTAAAAAAAAATTAAAAAAATTAGATAAATAAGTCAAGTATTAATTGTTAAGCGACCGTGCTAAAACCACAAAACCCGGGAGTGCCTCATACCTTCTCCCGATTTAACAGAATTCCTTACCCGGTCTTCTGTGTTCGCGGACCATAAATAGAGTCAATTTCCTTAATTTGGGATTTTAAAATAAATCGGTGACTTGGGACACCATAAATTATTCCAAGTGGCGACTCTGAATAAATAAATAATTCCATTTTGAATAATGTTACTTAAATTGGAAAAACTCCCTATCCTCTCGGGAAAAAGGATGTGTGACAGCTCTGGCGACTGTGCTGGGAAAACGAACCCACAATCTCTGGTTCAGGGTTTAGAATTCGAGCTTAGAATAACTGTTATGCTTGGCTTTCTTGTGATTCTCTGATATTACATGTTTGGGCCTAATGTGCTAAATGTCGCTTTTTACCGCTTTGATATTGATTAAACTGTATATAAACTGTTATGAAACCCTCTTCTCTCTGAGTCTTCTGAATTTTCTGGGAAGCATGCGCTTCCCGTGGCTTCTTTTCTGTTAGAGTCATATCCTAATTTTAGAATGAGGTACGGACAAGTTGCAAAGCCGGTGAAGCTTCTGTATTCCCGGTAAGCTGCCCTCCCCCTCACCCCCCCCCCCCCTCCCGAGTTGTCCGCTCGGGTAAGCCAGGTCTAGAACAATACACCCAGGATTTAAACTTAGAATGGCATAACCTCATGCCGGATCCCGAGTAGGTACGCTTGTTTGCCTCACGTGCATTTGACTTTGGGGACTCAACACAGGGGTTGGGTCCGTCTAGGACAGGTGTACCCAAATCAAAAGACCATCCTGATGCATTGTTACATGCTACTTGTACATTTATTTATTTCGGCTTTCATGTTGACCGTCTTCTATAATAGGGAAAGAAAATCAAGAAAAAACAAGGGTGAGGCAAGAGAGAGAAATTTACCCGATTTCTGAAAATTCAGTTATTTGAAAATCCCAAAACTCTGCCAACATTTTGAAAAAAAAAATCATTTCAAAATACACCAAATATTTTCAAAAAAAAAAAAAAGGGTCATGCTTTTCTGACCGAACTACACGGGTCTGATTCTCACCGGATGTGAGATACGTAGGCAAACCTCATCGGTTCCGGCCCCAATTTTGAAAAATTCAAAAATATTTTCCTTTAATTCCTTCTTTATAAGTTTTTCTTTGACACATAAAATCCAAAATTTTTCCTTCTTTTGTAGAAGTTTTTCTTTTGGAAATTATAAAACAAAAAGTCAAAATTCAAAAATATTTTTCTTTAATTCATTTTTTAGAAGCTTTTCCTTAGAAAATCCCAAATAAAAAAAAAATTTAAAACCAAAAAAAAAAAACATTTCTTTATAGAAATCTTTTATTTGAAAAAAGAAACAAATCAATTCAAAATCCAAAATATTTTTTACCTCTTTTTAGAAGTCTTTCTCCCAAAATATTAAAAAAATAAATCCAAAATAATATTTTCTTTCTTTTCAAAAATTCTAAAAAAAAAAATACAAAAAAATCGAAATCAAAAAAAAAATTCTTTCTTCTTTATAAGTCTTTCGAAAATTTAAAAAAAAGAAAAAGAAAAAATTTAAAATCCAGCAAAAAAAAGTTAGTTTGTTTACTTTTTTCCTGATCTTTTCCGAACTACGCAAGATCTGATTCATGCGGCGTCATGATACGTAGGCAATCCCCATCGAATTCGATCATTGATATCAACTAAACTAAGTGGCAAAAAAAAGAGAAGAAAGAAAAAGAAAAGAGTGACAAAGATAACAACAACAAAAAAAAGCGAAAAAAAACAAAGAGCGAAAAAAAAACTAAAAAAAAAATAAAGAAAAAAAGCAAGAGTGAAAAATCCAAAAAGAGAACTCTGTGTCCAGATTGACAAAGAAAACCGCAGAATATTTTTATGAATATACTGTCATATAGCGCGAGCAAGCCGCCAGGGGAAAGTCTCCAATGGACAAAACAGAAATGGTTACGATCTTCCTATAGGCCCAAGAGGCGAACTACTTCCAAGACATGATGTCTGCTATGGGTAATCCGTTCGCCGAGGCTATCAAAATTGTGGAGATGGTCGAAAATGGTTTAAAAACGGGCCAAATCTTGAGTCATGCTGCCTTTAAGGCCACATCACAAGCCGTTCAGAGTGGTTCAGTGGGTTTGATGAACAAAAATTGGAGAGATGAGGAATTTGATCCGGCACTGAAGGCCCTTACAGCCCTTGCCGAGACAGAGGAAAAGCCAAAAATGGTCGTCAAGCCTGAAAGTTCCCCATCAGACGGGAGTCTCAGTAGCCAGTCTTGCTATCCTTTCTGCCTCCGGATTATCTCAGGGTGTGATCCGGATGTTTTACTTTATTGTCTTACTTTCCGATGTAATCCCTTCTATCTTTAAAATTCAAAAAAAAATCAATCGAAATAAAAAAAAATCAAATGAAATTAATATTTCATTGTCCAGGAATGTCTCTTTTCTTAATTTTGTCATTTTTTTTTAGTTCTGTTAAATGCAGATTTCAATAACATGACATGCTTGTGGACTTCATGCCCTGATCCTAAAACGCTGTCAGGCTTCGAAATAATGAATCAAGAATCAAAATGTAATGAAGATAGATTTAAGGAAATAAAACAAAGAATCAGAACAGCTAAAGGAAAATTGGCTTCAGGTTGGAAAGGTCCATACATTGCACAAGAGTACTGCCAAAAGAGCGCGTTGTACTTGGGATACATCGAAGAAAATGTCCCTGAAACAATTGTTAACACAGGTGCAGTCAAAAGGTACTATGTTGGATCCTCTATATAGCATTAATGTTCTTCGGTTGGGATGAAGAATGCTTTCTTTCTCACTATCCAAATATTTAACCCTTTGCAAACCCTTTTGAGCCGGCTCCCATTCTTTGATTACCCTCATTGGAACCCGAAATTCATTAAAAAATGAATGGAAAAAAATGAAAAGAGAAGAAAAAAGAAATATAAAAAAAAGGAAGAAAAGATAAAGAAAATGAAATGAAAAATGAAAAAAAAGAGAAAAAAGGAAAGGAAAAAGAAAGAGAAGAAACCAAAACAGAAAAGAAAACCAAAACAAAAGAGAATCAAAAACAAAGTTCTCGTTCTTGAACTACGTTTGACTTGATTCCGAAAGGATACGTAGGCAGCCTCTCTCTGGGGTTCAGTCACACCAAAATAAAAATCCACATTCCCCAAAAGTTGAAAATGGGGCAGAATTTATAATGGTTTGGCGATGGTTTTGTCTCAAAAGGTTCCAAAGTTGTAATTCAATCCAAATCCTTTTTACCCAAATCCTTTTCAAGTCCTTCCGATCAATCGACAAAGAGATTCAAAATGGGAGGATACAGTTACCAGGATCTAATACAACAAAATGAGAGAAATAAAATGAGAGAGTCTTATCGGTGAAAACCCTCATGGGCACCGTAAGGCGATGGTAAGCAGAGAAATTCAAAAATGAGAGAGTCTTGTTAGTGAAAACTCATAAAGAGAACTATAAGGCGATGGTGAGAAGAGAAATGAGAGAGGCTAGCTGGTGAAAACCCACAATGGGTGCCACTGATCGAAAAGAGGATCCTCACGGTCACTGGCATCGACACAGTCGTGGACAAAGTTTCTCAGTCTCAAGGCAAGAGTTGTGATGAATTTCTGAGAGTTGGATGTTTACACAGATCATGCATCTAGTCCAAGAGGCATTTTATGTTCATTGAAGTCTGTATACACTCCAGATAAGTCCTTTATTTTCCTCGAAAGGGATACCTCTCGTCTAAATTCATTTGTCCATTCCATTGTTTTCTTTTCTTTGAATCCTTTCGGCCTAACTCTGTTTCGAAACTAAGACAAAGAAAGGATGGCAAGACTGATTTACAGGGTTCTCACTTGATACAAGCCAATATGCAAAAAAGGCACCCAGCCTCAGCAGGGGCATCAAGTTGACTCCGACTGGCCATGGTGGCCGATGCTTCAAAATCAAAAACTGTTGAAAGAGGAAATTCAAAGTCAAATGCCCACAAAGGCAAAATAAAGTTGGAAAGGTTAAGTCCCACGTGATTGACCGTCATGGCAAAGTCTGGAAGAGCCAGAGAATCTCCAAGGAAACAAGTGCAATCCAAAAGCAACCTTGCAAGAAGCAGGTGCAACCAAAAAGAAATTGCGCAAAGGCTAGAAACAGTTTTGCAGCAACCATTCCAAAAGGGAAGTCTCCTCCAAAAAATTATTTCTCGCATTTACTCATTCTCTGAAATAAAATAAAAATGATGAAAAGAAAGAAAAAATAAGAAAAAGTTCAAAATCATGCTAGTATAGGGTCTCCAATCCCTAGCTGCATTTTTCCAACATAGGGTCTCCACTCCCTAATTAATTTTATTTTAAATATAGGGTCTCCACTCCCTAGTCTCTTTTCCATTATAGGGTCTCCACTCCCTAGTTGATAATTTTTCAATATAGGGTCTGCACTCCCTAGTTGAAGTTATTTTAGACATAGGGTCTCCACTCCCTAGTTGATGATATTTTAGACATAGGGCCTCCACTCCCTAGTCTGCTTTTGCAACATAGGGTCTCCACTCCCTTGTTGATGATTATTTTAGACATAGGGTCTCCACTCCCTAGTCTCTTTTCCAACATAGGGTCTCCGCTCCCTGGTCTCTTTTCCAACACAGGGTCTCCACTCCCTAGTCTCTTTTCCAACATAGGGTCTCCACTCCCTAGTCGTTTTTCCAACATAGGGTCTTCACTCCCTAGTCGCTTTTCCAACATAGGGTCTTCACTCCCTAGTTGATATTTTTAGACATAGGGTCTCCACTCCCTAGTCGCTTTTCCAACATAGGGTCTCCACTCCCTAGTTGATATTTTTAGACATAGGGTCTTCACTCCCTAGTCGCTTTTCCAACATAGGGTCTCCACTTCCTAGTTGATGATTTTTAGACATAGGGTCTCCACTCCTTAGTCGTTTTTCCAACATAGGGTCTCCACTCCCTAGTTAATGATTTTTAGACATAGGGTCTCCACTCCCTAGTAACTTTTCCAACATAGGGTCTCCACTCCCTAGTTGATGAATTTTGGACATAGGGTTTCCACTCCCTAGTCTCTTTTCCAACATAGGGTCTCCACTCCCTAGTTGATGTTATTTTAGACACAGGGTCTCCACTCCCTAGTCTCTTTTCCAACATAGGGTCTTCACTCCCTAGTTGATGTTATTTTAGATATAGGGTATCCACTCCCTAGTCTCCTTTCCAACATAGGGTCTCCACTCCCTAATTGATGTTATTTTAGACATAGGGTCTCCACTCCCTAGTCGCCTTGTAAAAAAAGGGTCTCCACTCCCTAGTTGATGTTTTAGATATAGGGTCTCCACTCCCTAGTCGCCTTGTAAAAAAAGGGTCTCCACTCCCTAGTTGATGTTTTAGATATAGGGTCTCCACTCCCTAGTCGGTTTTCCAACATAGGGTCTCCACTCCCTAGTTGATTATTTTAGACATAGGGTCTCCACTCCCTAGTTGATGTTTTAGACATAGGGTCTCCACTCCCTAGTCGTTTTTCCAACATAGGGTCTCCACTCCCTAGTTGATGTTTTTTGACATAGGGTCTCTACTCCCTAGTTTGATTTTCCAACATAGGGTCTCCAATCCCTAGTTGGTGATTATTTTAGACATAGGGTCTCCACTCCCTAGTCGCTATTCCAACATAGGGTCTCCACTCCCTAATTGATGTTATTTTAGACATAGGGTCTCCACTCCCTAGTCGCTTTTCCAACATAGGGTCGCCACTCCCTAGTTGATATTTTTAGACATAGGGTCTCCACTCCCTAGTATTCTTTCCAACATAGGGTCTCCACTCCCTAGTTGAAGTTATTTTGGACATAGGGTCTCCACTCCCTAGTCTCTTTCCCAACATAGGGTCTCCACTCCCTATTTGATTTTATTTTATACATAGGGTCTCCACTCCCTTGTCTCTTTTCCAACATAGGGTCTCCACTCCTTAGTTGATTTTATTTTTAGACATAGAGTCTCCGCTCCCTAGTCTCTTTTCGAACATAGGGTCTTCACTCCCTAGTTGATTTTACTTTAGACATAGGGTCTCCATTCCCTAGTCACCCTTTCCAACATAGGGGCTCCACTCCCTAGTTGATTTTATTTTAGACATAGGGTCTCCACTCCCTACTCTCTTTTCCAACATAGGGTCTCCACTCCCTAGTTGATTTTATTTTAGACATAGGGTCTCCACTCCCTAGTATCCTTTCCAACATAGGATCTTCACTCCCTAGTTGATTTTATTTTTAGACATAGAGTCTCCGCTCCCTAGTCTCTTTTCCAACATAGGGTCTTCTCTCCCTAGTTGATTTTATTTTAGACATAGGATCTCCACTCCCTAGTCTCTTTTCCAACATAGGGTCTTCACTCCCTAGTTGATTTTATTTTAGACATAGGGTCTCCATTCCCTAGTCACCCTTTCCAACATAGGGGCTCCACTCCCTAGTTGATTTTATTTTAGACATAGGGTCTCCACTCCCTAGTCTCTTTTCCAACATAGGGTCTCCACTCCCTAGTTGATTTTATTTTAGACATAGGGTCTTCACTCCCTAGTCTCCTTTCCAACATAGGGTTTTCACTCCCTAGTTGATTTTATTTTTAGACATAGAGTCTCCGCTCCCTAGTCTCTTTTCCAACATAGGGTCTTCTCTCCCTAGTTGATTTTATTATAGATATAGGGTCTCCACTCCTTAGTCTCCTTTCCAACATAGGGTCTTCACTTCCTAGTTGATGTTTCCAACATAGGGTTTCCACTCCATAGTTGATTTTATTTTAGACATAGGGTCTCCACTCCCTAGTCTTTTTTCCAACATTGGGTCTCCACTCCCTAGTTGATATTTTTAGACATAGGGTTTCCATTTCCTAGTTTGCTTTTCCAACATAGGGTCTCCACTCCCTAGTTGATGATTAGTTTAGACATAGGGTCTCCACTCCCTAGTCGCTTTTCCAACATAGGGTCTCCATTCCCTCCACTCCCTAGTCGCTTTTCCAACATAGGGTCTCCACTCCCTAGTTGATATTTTTAAACATAGGGTCTCCACTCCCTAGTCTGATTTTCCAATATAGGGTCTCCACTCCTTAGTTGATTTGATCTTAAATGCAGGGTACACCACTCCCCGATATCTTTTCCAATATAGGGTATCCCATTCCCTAGCTATATTTTCTCAACTTAAGGTACACCAATCCTTAGTCGAGACATCCTTTTGACAATAAAAGAACACCATCCAAAAAAAAAACATGACTTTTTCAGGGTACACCACTTCCGACCTTTTATTGCTCTCAATAAATAAGTAGTTTAGAATTTTATTACAATAACTCACAAAATTTTTCTAGTGCAAACTGGGGCAGAAATATTTCGTTCGTTTGTTTGTTTTGGTGTCTGAGTAGGTTTTACCTCGAGGCACAGGGTTCGAGATGACCTAAAGAAGAAGTCTCAATTCAGAATAAAAGAAAAGAAAAAATAAGTGAATCCAAAATGCAAAAGCAATTGAAAAGATGTGGAATACTCAAGACATGACTGAAGCCACGAGCATTGGAGTCCCGTTTTGATTAGAAGAAGCTATAAAAAAAATGAACTAGAACCTACAGCTAGCGAGCATCAAGGTTTAGATCAGAGTCTACATGAAGAACCAGTCAAGACTCACGATCAAGTTTCTGAAGATTCATAGATAGGAATCTTTTAACTCATAACTGATAGGCTTGTTTAGTTTCTTTTTTATTTTGATATAATAGCAGGACCGTGGACTGGAGCCTCGACGGAACCTCACTCGACTCCTCAACTCATCATTACACAATTCTTCTTGAACTACACGTGACCTGATTCCCCTATAACCCAGGATATGTAGGCTGTCCAAAACCAGGACTCGGTTGCACCCTATCTTTTATTTCTTTTCCTTTTGAATAATGGTTTGGTCAAAAATTAGTCACATGGCTCACCTAGTCTTTGCCTAAAAATTCTTCATGTTTCCAAGCAAAGAGGGGCAGTTGTGAGCACCTAATTTTTGACTATATTTGAATTTTTATCACCTTCTACTATGTAAATATTTTCAGAAATTTAATATATATTTTTTAGCTTTGTTACATTTTTTATATAGGGTAAACATTAATAATAATTTAAAAGGTCAATTATTAATATTAGTATTATTTTTATTTTTATTATTTTTCTTTATTTTTAAATAAAATGAATTTAAAAAAAACCCGAAAATAAATAAAAATTAATTATTATTTTATTTTTTTAAAAATTGCGGATGGGAATTAAAAAACTAGTAAAAGTAAAAATATAAAATTAAAAAGTAAAAGTAAAAGTAAAAGTAAAAGTAAAAGTAGGTGAAAATTGTTTAATAAAAAAGTAAAAGAAAGTGAAAAATTAAAAAAATAAAAGTAAAAGAATATGGAAATTTTAAAAAATAAAAAGCAAAAGAAAGTTGGAATTAAAAAAATAAAAGTAAGGGTAGCTGAATTTTTTTTAAAAAAATGTAAAATAAGAGGAAAATAAAAAAAAGAAAAGTAAAATAAGTGGAAAATAAAAAAAGAAAAGTATAAAAGTGGGAATTTAAATATAATAAAAGTAAAAAAAGTAAGAAATTAAAAAATAAAAGTAAAGGAAAGTGGGAATTTTTTTTTTTTAAAATAAGAAAAATGGGAAGTGGAAATTCTTTTTAATTAAAAATAAAAAATAAAAAGAAATCTAAAAATTGCGAAATTTTTCTCTATAAATAGAAGAGAAATGTGAGGAAAAAAAGGGAGAGAGAAAGAAAAAATAGGGAGGAGGGAATGGAGAGAAATTTATTTTCTTCTTTTCGAAAGAACCAGCAGTTTCACCACCCAAAAAAAACCTTTAAACCTCCATAGAACAGCCCTTTTAATACCATAAACTACCATCCAAACCCAGTCGAAACAGTGAGGTTTTTAGTTGAGGTCGTCGGCGAGTTTCGATGCTCCGTTTGAGGTCTTGCGTGCGGTCTGAATGAGTTTAAGATTCAAAGTTGTAAAACCGTAAAGTTTCAGATTCAACTTTTGAGGCCCACTTCTTATCTTGTTTTGATTAATGATATGAGTTGCTTCTTTTTCTTTTGGTGTTCTATGGTGTTCATTTATATCTTGAATGAATGAAATTATTCTCTGTTAAACATGCCAATTTTTGAGCTTCCTCTTTATATATTTATTTTAGTTCATTAGCATGTTCTCTTAAAAAAGGGTTCATCCATGAATGGTTTAATGAAATTTGCTAATTGATAAGTGAGTTGTGATTGTTTATAAAATAAATAAAAAAAAATTTCTTATTGAAATGGAAGCTCAAGCAATGTTATGTCTCTATTTGGTTATTTAGTCATTCATGTGTTAATAAATGATCTTTAGTAGTTCCATCTTTGTTTTAAACTAAGCTGTCAATTGTCTAAAGTATAGAGTTAAGTTGTTAAACAAGTTTAACTAGAATTATGTCATTGGTAAAAATCCAATGTTTGGGCCTAGACACATGGGTTGTTGAAGGAAGTGGAGTTGTGAGGTTACTATAAGCTAATGAAGAAAGTTATTTTATTTTCGGGCCAAAACTTGAAATCTTCTAGGCCCATTAATCTCATACAATGGCCCCCTTTTGTAGTTCTTGAATAATTAATTTAATCTATTTCATGCTTTTCTACAATGACATACTCTTATGGCTTTACAAATATCAAATTAGTTTAAGACAAATAATTCATAAACTTCGTAGCTTGCTTTAGGCACGATTAATAAATTATCGTGGCCATGGGTACGGTTTCCGTGGCATGGTCACGATACATAAATCTCAATTCGAGTGTGCATTTCACGCGACTTGACCATAACTTCAAATAATAATAATAAACATGTTGTAAATCGCGGGTGCATTTCACGTGGTGTATTTTGCAATGTGTACCAACCGACAAGTGTACGACATCGTAACTTGTTCAAGAAATAACTTCATAAATACTAAAAATTGATTTAAATACATAATTAAAAGCGGTCAAAGGTAAAATGCACAATAGGTTTAAAACAAGTAATAAATCAGATAATTAAAAAGTAAAAAAAATATAATTAAAAAAATCAGATAATTTGGCCAAGTATTAATTGTTAAGTGACCGTGCAAAAACCACGAAACTCTGGAGTGCCTCACACCTTCTCCCAGTTTAACAGAATTTCTTCCCCGGTCTTCTGTGTTCGCAGACCATAAATAGAGTCAATTTCCTTGATTTGGGATTTTAAAATAAATCGGTGACTTGGGACATCATAAATTATTCCAAGTGGCGACTCTGAATAAATAAATAATCCCATTTCGAATAATGTCACTTACATTGAAAAAACTCCCTATCCCCTCGGGAAAAAGGAGGTGTGACACTACTTTGATCCTTATGAGGATTCCGTGTGTTGGTTGAGTTGACATTTTCTAGAAATAATTATATTTTGGATTTTTCATCTGCAAATAATTAGTAAATAAGTTTAAATGGAGACGTTAATATGGTTATCAGAAATTACTGGATTAAAGAAGAGGTTGTTCTTGCTGAGTTATTTTTCCATCTTTGCTGTTGCATATTTACTTTGGGACTACGAGGAGTTACCTCGGGAGATCCCCCTGCTGGCATATTTACTTTAGGACTATGAGGCGTTTATCAGGAGATCCCCCTGTCTTGCATATTTACTTTAGGAATATGAGGCGATACCTCGGGTGATCCCCCTGTCTTGCATATTTAATTGGGACTACGAGGCGGTACCTCGGGAGATCCCTTGTCTTGTGTTGATACCCAATTTTGCCCTCATATTTTTTCAAATAATATATATACTTTCAAAATATCATTTTGCATCATTACCTAATTTACAAGGGTTATATAAGTATTTTATATAATTTTCTACAATTCTTAAAGCTTTAAAAATTGATTTTTCTTGCATTTTAATTGTTCAATATATTTATTACTCCTTCAAATTATTTTGTGACAAATTAATCATCCAAATTTATTATTTACACCCACATGTATGTTCTAAAATATTTTAACTTCATTTCACATAATTATATTTGTATTTTTGAGCTATTTATGTAATTTTGCAATAATAACCTATATTCTATACATGATCGTATTTATTGTATTATTTATGCTAAAATATCATTTATTATATTTTGATAATATTAAGCTATTATTCTTAAGTATTTTACTGCATAAATAATATTTTTATTATCTACTAATTATTTTTATAATTTATTTTGGATGAATTTTGTTTGTAGCCCAATTGTGAGCTAATTTTCGGACCAAACAAACCCAAATCACTGGCCTAGAGATCCCAAATCCATGGCCCAATCCCTTTAGCCCAAATCAAACGACCCTTTTAATCCAACTCGATCACGACCCGTTAAACCAACTCGCCCCGCTCGATTTTTAATCTTGGCCGTTGATCTCTCAAAATCAACGGCCCACAACTACCCTACCACTTTTAATTACCCAACCCCAAATCCTAATCCTTATTTTCCTAAGACCGCCGCCCCTGTTTCCCTCGTCTCTCCTCCTCCCTCCTTTCAGAAACCCTAGCCGCCCTCACCAACCTTCTCCGAATTTGAATAATTCATGGATTCCTCATGATTCACTTACCTTTTATGGATTATCTCGTTGTTCCTTACAAGACTATGGTATTACATAGTACTTGCCCCATTTTTGGCAAGTACCAATCTTCCGAATCAAGAGAAATCAGACTCGCTCCTCAAGATTCAGACGATTTTTCATCTATATACATTCACGGCAAGATTATATGGGCCTGATTTACCAAGATTCTTCGGCCAATCTCAGATTCTGGGCAGAACTAGGGTCTGCCTGATTTTTCTCCTAATTTGGTTCTAAATCGATTCTGCATGCTCTCCTTTCCTTATTTTGTGTTTGATTAATTATGTTTCCTTGTTTGTTTGTTTAATTTTGCTACTATATAAACCCTTCCCCAATCCCCCTAAAACAAACCTCATTACTGCGATTACTCTCACTATTCATCTCTTTCACTCACTTACTTACTCTGTTACACTCGAATATTTTCTAAAATTGTTGAATTCTTGGCCGGCTGAAAGCCAAGGCCATAATACCATTAAACGACCTCCTCCGGTGCAAGCACTGCTTGGAGCCCTTCTCGAGGCTCTTGTGAACTCTGAAGCATCGGGGATTTGGGGTTCCATTATCCTCTTTCAATTGATGCTATTGAATCACTATTGATATTCTAAGTTCCTCACTCTTTTGCTCGCTTAACTTTGCTATTCGTTAGTGTCCCCGACTCTTACAATTTTAACTGTTTCTCTTTCTGTTTGTCTATGACATGTGTGTTCTATGTGCCAACACTGTTTGAACTTTTAGACAAACATGCCTTAAGATTCTTTGTTATTTGAGAATTCCCAGCATTGTATTGTTGTATGCTTTCTGTAATTCTATTGTCTCAATGATATTCTGCAGTTCCATGTTCTCTAGTATCGAACATGATAGGTTTCAATATGTGTAGTATACCTTCACTCTGTGTAATTGATTCAAATAGTTTTTGGCCTTCTTAGGTTCTGTCTGATTGGTCATGTTCATGTTAGCCTTGATGTCGTGTCTTTGGCCTGTTATGAGTTCACATTCATGCCTTGGATTTCTGGGACTTTTGTAGAAACTGCCTGTCTATAGTCTGCTTTGATGAACCCATTCCTATTAGATCCTTCATGTGTAATCTTTTGTTTCATGCAAACTGATCCTTGACTTTCCCATGTTATAGCATTGTCTTGATTTCTAGCCAAGCATGTTGGTTTGCGATTTGTAACTCTGATAATTGTGTTCCTTGACCTGTCAATACTGCACTCTTAGCATTTGATTCTAGGATAAATACCAATGTGTAGTTTTTATCTCATGTGGGGTTGACTGACACGAATCCTAATGTCTGCTTGTCCTGTTAGCCTATAATTGATATGTGAGTTCTTTAGAATCTTTGTGCTATAGTTAATGTCCATCATATTAAGTTTCATGATCAACTGAGTGATGTTTGCCAAATTGTTCCCACCAACATGTTGTTATGCTGTTTGCCACCACATTCTCACAAGGTTCTCATGTTAAAACCTTCTTATAGAGACGGCACTCCACCTGCTTTCTGTTCATGATTTTGTTAAACTATCACCTAAAGGTCTTTAGGTTGTTTCTAGTTCATGCTTTACTTTGAAACTCTTTGAAATGGTTTACTGTCCTATGATGGTCAATCTTATCACTATCAAACTTTGTTTCTGGAATTACAAAATATAATCTTGCCTCATATGTGTCTTGTGTGCTTTTCCATTTAGTATGATCCCATTTATATGTCTTGGCTAGATGATTAAAGCTTTTAAGAGCTAAGTGTTTAGGTTTTTTTTTTTATGAGTATTGTGTCACTTGCATAGCTCAATTTAGCATTTGTTTGGGTAAGTAAGTTATCCATTGGGCCTGGAAATGTGCCATGTGTGTTGTTAAACCTGGGGCACTGGATTCAAGTGCACTCTGATTGACTTGTGAGCCTGTGGTTTGAGTCTGCTGTTTGTCCGGAGAGTAAGACTATTGAAGGCTAGGGATAACCCTAGTTTACTTTTGTGTTGGGCCTGTAATTGCAATTTAGTGGGCTTGTATTCGTTCCAGCCTATGTTTTGTCATTTTCCAGTTAGTATTATTTCATTCTTAGGCTTGTAATAATTTGTAAACAAACAATTGGAGTACTAGTGAAATTAGGGAAATGGGTATATTCTAATATTTACTTTGAAAGGGTAGAAAACCTACCTATATGGTCTATGTGTTATGTTTGGCTGTTTCATTCAGCATGACTTATTTGTTATTTTATTTGGTATGTGATACACTCATAGAAATCATGCCTATAGGGAATCACACATTTCACTTAACTTGTCTAATACTTGTACACCACTCAAAGCATGTTAGTTTAAGCATTTGCTGTACTTGTTTCTCATTGCGTACATTTAGACAACATGCCTATAGGAAGTATAACGTATGCTTTGATGATCTAGATACTATAACTATAGGACTTTAAATAATCAATTGGTCAATTGCTTCCATTACTTTCAAGTGTACTGCCCATCTAGAAATCATGACTATAGGATTCTAATCTTTTAATCAATTATTTTTGTTGATTTCATTACACTGCCACACTTAGACGACATACCTATAGGGATAAAGTATATAAAATCAATTTCAATTATCTAGAAATCCTGCCTATAGGACACTATCACCTGCCTATGAAACATGTTTATAAAATCAGTGTCTTAAACCCTGAGTTTTCGAACAACCTTACTACCTCATCCCAGAAACAATGTAGATGTCATGCCTATAGATTTGTAATACCTTTAATCTGTCCATAAGATTGTCCAGAAGATGCAGCACTACCTGTATAATGCTGGGATCCAGAATCATATAGAAATCATGCTTATAGGACTTAACGTCTATAATGCGTCTTAATCCTGAAAACTGTCTATTGCTAAATCTGCCCGCGTGCATTTGTTTTTTATGAGTGGAGGCTAACTTGGGCCTCTAATTGTCTTTATGTGAAGTCTTGATTGTTTTGAATATCACATAGTTTTTATCATTTTGAGCAACCTAGGAGAAGTCTAGAACCACCCAAATAGAGGTCTAAAGCCTCCTGGACCATAGGTATGGGACGGGTAGTGCACACATAGGGTACGACCTAGAATTGAATTAGAGCGCCTTTAGGTAAACAACTTTAACATAGTAATCGGGTAGCAGGAGATGATAGTCTGTGCCCACTAAATAATATGAGCAACCCCTACCTCAAAGGAGTTGCGAAACATTATTTATGTTGCACGGGGTGATCCTTTAGGCTAAAAAACTTAGGACCCCCTCCCCTTTCTTTATTCGTTATTTACACTTAGTCATTTAACATAGATCAATATAGTTGTATCTCTATAGTCATTAAGATTTGTGCCGGCTCTCACGTGCCCTAATAAGACTCTTCGACTTCTAAATTTCCCTTTATTTATTTGATCACCTAGTCTAATTACATAATCCACATAGTTTAAAGTTCAGCCGGGACCTACAGTTGTGGACCTCGAAGAGTGCCTAACACTTTCTCTTTGAGGTAATTTGAGCCCTTACCCGATCTTTGGTGACAAGGACTAGTTCAAACAGAGTTATATACAAGTAGGTGCCCTAACACATCTTAAAAATGGTTAGGTGGCGACTCTTCTATTTTAACACCCATTTAAAAGAGTTGTCATATGTCGAAGCCCGCTTTCGCGAGAAAACGGGGCGCGACATCTTGACGACTCTGCTGGGGATTGACACTTAGGCTCTTACCATAACGAACTTGACTTATGCGGATTACTTTATTTGTTACATGCACATCCCTTCCCATATTCACCTTTATTTGTTTAAATTTGCTATGACATGCACATACCTTCCCCTATTCACCTTTATTTGTTTAAATTTCCTATGACATGCACATCCCTTTCCTTATTCTCCTTTGTTTGACATGCTCTTCATTTCTTTTCATCTTGACTGCTACATTATCCCTATTTCCATACCTGCTTCATTACGTTCTCGCACGTTTTCATGAGCCAAACTGACTTCTTTCTTTTGTCTTTCTTTTCTTTTTCTTTTCATGCTCACTTTTGCTATTTTATTTACTGCTTTTTACAAGCAAATGCTTGGCAATATGTTATTATTTCTGCATGAATCATGCTCCACATCATACTCCACTCGTGCCAATTATCAACATAGCGGCGCTTGATGAGTGTCCGCGCTTTCCGAAAAATCACCCTTTTTAAATCGGAAAGGCTTATTTGCGATAGACTAGTCGATCAGCGGTGCAATCGACGATCTCGTGCCTTTCCCTATCAAGTTGTCCACTTGGGAGTACCAGTCTAGACCATTCTAGAAACCCTACTCCGATTTGAAATATACATGCATCATGCTAAACCTAGTATGGGTTGGAGCGTTATTAACGTAACAACCCACTAAGATGAACCATGTCCGAAGTCCGATAGGATTTCCATAATCCCAATGGACACTATCATATTATGTGCATTACTTGGAGAAAATGTGCCAACATGTCGATCATTATAGGGTAAATAGTCAGTTCTAGAGGGGGAAAGGGCTAACCTTTGTTTGTCTGCAGAAACTGAAGCATGAAATCCCCAGGTTCGGCATGGTTCAAAATATCCCACCTTTGTTACTTGACTGGTGGAAAGACCTTGCGCCTTGCGATAAAAATCATGTGAGAAGAGTACTTGGTGACCTACCATCCTTGCTAAACATTCAACCAAACAGGGAATTGATTGAGGCCGCTACCATGTTCAGGGACGAGAAAAGAGTTATTTTCCGATTTGGCAATATAGAAATGACTCCTCTCCTAGAAAAAATAGGGGGTTTCGCCAAGATGCCATGGGATAGTCCGGGATTATTGGTACCAGAGAATCGCACTCCCCGCGGTTTTTTCTGAAAATGTTGGGTTTTAAGAAGAATGATGAGCTGCTCTGTCTAAAGAAATCATACTTTCCTTTTGAGTTTCTTTACAAGCGCTATGGGAATAGCAAGTCGTATCGTCTTCACCATGATGAACTAGCCATTACTTCATTGCGATGGGTGCACTGCCGGGTTCATGTGTTCATCGTCTGCTTCTTGGGGTTGTTGATATTTCCGATGAAAGGGGGAAGGATTCATACTCGCTTAGCCATGGTCGCCAGGACCTTGATGGATGGCATCGAGGGACAAACTTATACCATCATCCATGTGATCTTAGCTGAGATGTACCGTGCTCTAGATCGGTACAAGCAGGGATTTGGACACTTTAAGAGTTGTAATCTATCTCTACAAGTCTGGTTGCTGGAACACTTTCATAGGGGAGAGTATCATCAAGAGCTTCGGCGAAGGCCATTGAATGACTAAATAGCCAACCATCACCCAAAGAAAATGACGTTTATTCCGAAAAGGTTTGCAAAGCCTGGAAATGCTGTAAGTTGGGTGCGTTTCTTCAGTAATCTGACAGACGAGCAGGTGCATTGGATGTTCGAATGGTTTCCTAGTAGTGAGTTTATTATCAGATCAAGGGGAAATACTCATTTGGTATTGATCGTGTTGCGAGGCATCTATCCTTGCGCTCCCATAAGGGTAATGAGGCAAGCGGGAAGAAACCAGGTCATACCTCGAGTTTCCAACATGGTCTAGTACAAGGTTGATTTCAAAGAAGATGTCATTCCATTTAAGTTCGAGGCGCAAACATATATGGAACCAAATGATCATTGTGGATGGAGAAACCATCGAGCCAGATAGGTATCATGCCGGTCATATGTACTACTACCTATCATGGTTGGAGGAACACGTAGCAGGGGACGTCAAGCCAGGAGTCAATCCAAAGCATATGATCGTAGATGAGGCACAGGTTAAGTATAAGAGGCTACGTAAAAGGATGTTCAAGTCCGAAGCAAAACATCTGGAACAGCACAAAGTGAACATGGAGGCGATAAAAGAATGGAAGGAGATTGCCACTAAGTCAACAGAAAGATTGAAATACTTGGAACAAGGATTGATGGAGCTCGAGGGGAAGATGAGAAAGAGACTCTCAGATTGCCAAGGCATGGATAGTAGTGAAGGAGGACATCTAGCAAAAGCTTACTTATTGTTGGATATGCGCGATCTGGGGAACCTGATTGATGGGGTCAAGAGAGCCAAGCATGGAGAAGGTCCTTCAGGGACCAAGTAGACTAGGAAATGATGTTCTTTACTGCTTTCTAGCTTAGCTTTAGATTTCAATTATAATAAGGCTAAATGCCATTAGTAACTTTATTATTATTGTCGATTTAGTAAAGGTTTGACTCATTTTTCGCATTAATGAAATGACGCAAATGTTGACATCAATTTTTTCTAAGTCTGTGTGTTGCTTAGGCCTACCTCAGGCACAATGAGGTCCCCATATTAGGACTCTAATTATTGCATGACTTTGTGAAACATGTTTGAATATTGCAAAGACTCTTTTATTTCACCTTACTAACTTGATTACCT
Source organism: Nicotiana tabacum (assembly GCF_000715075.1). Taxonomy (NCBI): domain Eukaryota; kingdom Viridiplantae; phylum Streptophyta; class Magnoliopsida; order Solanales; family Solanaceae; genus Nicotiana; species Nicotiana tabacum. The sequence continues at coordinate 56,916,110 of NC_134092.1, read as the reverse complement.
TTTGCCTTTTCTTTTATTTTTGATTATTCCCATTCCCAAAGGTTAGTTCGTGCATATTGGCATCATTAGCATACCACACCAGATCCAGAGGTCCTCCACCTCCTCCTCCACCAAGCGACCCCAAAGCAAAGGAAAAAGGAAAATGGATGATTTAAGTGGTATCAGGAAAGACAATTCTACTATAGCAGAAAACGTTGAAACTTCATATGGCCGAAGTACTCCGGCACAAAATGAGTTGGTCTTACGTTTGGGGCAGAAAATTCTGGAACTACAAGGGGAGCTTAAGCAGGTCCATAATTTGGCAAACCTCTCCCTTACTCTCAATGTTCCCGACATTAACCAGCAAAACTCGACTACCCAGAACCAAACACCGCCGCAAAACACACAAAACCAGAACCCACCACCAAATCCTCCCACACCTCCCCAGAACCTTAACCCACCACCAGTACTGACCCCTCAACAACACCACCATCACCCAACTCAATACCCGCAAACCACTACTTATCACACCCCCTAGAATGCATCACAACCTACTTTCGATCCCCAAAACTCGACCAATGACCACCCTTATACCCAAGTTCCAGAAATCCATCAAAGCAATCTGATATATGTGGAAACCTTACCTCACACCTTGCAGCAAACCCTGTACATACCCGAATCGACTGAGAAGGACCTGCTCATTTAAAACATGGCGGAGGAACTCAAGAAGCTCACTGGTAGAGTTCAGAGTGTTGAAGGTCTAAACTATGAGGACCTATGTATTCAGCCGGATGTGGAACTGCCGGAGGGTTACAAACCTCCCAAGTTCGAAATGTTCGATGGTACCGGTGACCAGAAGGTACATCTGAGAACGTATTGTGACAAGCATGTATGGGTGGGAAAGAATGAACAAATCCGCATGAAACTGTTCACGCGAAGCCTTACAGGAGACGCCTTGTCTTGGTATATCAGTCAAAACCCAAAGAAGTGGGTTAGTTGGGTGAGTATGGCGTCAGACTTCATGGATAGATTCAGATTCAACATGGAAAATGCGCCAGACGTTTTCTACATTTAAAACCTCAAGAAGAAGCTGACAGAAATCTTCCGCGAGTATGCTACTCGTTGGAGATCAGAAGCCGCAAAGGTAAGGCCAATACTTGAAGAGGAACAAATGAACCAGTTCTTTGTCAGCACTCAAGACCCGCAGTATTATGAAAGGTTGATGGTTATTGAAAATCACAAGTTCTCTGACATCATCAAGTTAGGAGAAAAAATAGAAGAAGGAATTAAGAATGGGACGGTGACCAATTTCTAGGCGCTGCATGCCAAAATTAAAGCTTTGCAATCAGGAGGCATTTCGAAGAAGAAAGAAGTGGGTGTCGTGATGTTAGCCCAAGGCCCTAAGTCTCCCCTCACATACCAAACACCTCCACCCACATATCAATCCTCACCCCCAAGATACCAACACCTTGCTGCCACCTACCATACCTATAATACTCAACCTGCATATTACTATTCACCTCCACCCGCCTGCCAAAACTACCCCAAATCACATCCAAATTTTGACCGCAAACATTTTAGATAATACACCCTAATTGCTGAACCCATAGACCAATTGTATGAGAGACTGAAGGCCGCTGGTTATGTTACTCCTATCGCTGTTGTTGTTGTGGAATACCCCTCCCAATGGATCAACCCCAACAAAACGTGAGCTTATCATTCAGGCATGAAAGATCATACCATTGAGGAGTGTCGCACGTTCAAAGACAAGATTCAGACGCTGATCGACACTAAGGTCATACAGGCAAAGGAAGCTGCACCAAATGTTCGTAACAATCCTCTCCCGTATCACAGAGTTGAGGGAGTGAATGTGATAGAAACTGATGAAGAATGGGATCAGGAAGGGTCCATCAAACTCATCCGAGAGGGAGACATTCCTAAAACATCTCCAGTCATCCTCACGCTAGTTGTGTTACAAACCCAGGCACCATTTGAAGTTGAGGTAGCTACACCCTTCACTGTGATGGTAGCTCCCATGCCATCTTACAAGTCTGATGCCATTCCATGGGATTATGTTGCAGAAGCAAGGAGAAAAGGAAAAGCAAAAATGGAGGAAACATGTGCGGCGCAAGGTATGACTAGAACTGGCAGAGTTTATATACCTGAGAATCTGGGAGGAACAAGCAAGGAAGCTGCGCCTAAGCCGCCTGTTGTCGAGACTGGAACTGATGATCTTTGGAGGAAGATACAAGCAAGGGAGTATTTTGTTGTTGACCACCTGAACAAAATTCCTGCTTAGATATCCATCTTATCACTACTACAGAATTCAGACACGCACATGAATGCTTTGATGAATGTGTTAAGTGAAACTTATGTGCCTACCAGCATCACTAGTGGAGAGATGGCTAACATGGTCGGACAGGTATTGGAAAGCCACAAAATCACCTTCCACAAGGACGAATTACCACCAGAAGGACTGAGTCATAATAGGGCATTGTACATTACAGTGTAGTTTGAAGATAAGTTCGTCGCCATGGTCTTGATAGATGGAGGTTCAAGTCTCAATATATGTCAATTGACCACTCTAAAGTGACTAGGTAAAGGCCTGCACGAGATACGAATGGGAAGCATGAATATTAAGGCATTTGATGGATCTCAGAGAGCCACCATTGGAGAAATCAACCTCAGTCTGCAGATGGGCCCGACTTGGTTTGATGTCGAGTTCCAAGTGCTAGATATATCTGCTACTTACAACCTATTGTTGGGACGACCATGGATACATGCCGCCAGCACAGTGGCTTCAACTCTGCATCAGGCTGTGAAGTTTGAGTGGAACCACCACAAGGTGATCATCCATGGAGATGGAAGTAACCCCATCTACACCAATCAGACAGTTCCGGTCATCGAAAATATAAAGAAGATGGGTGGAGAAACATACCATCGCATTGAACGAGTCAACACGATTGAAAAGGACCGATGGTGGAGCAACAAGATAGAAAGCATACTGGTGTGGATGGGGTATGAACCCGACAAGGGTCTCGGCAAAAATCTTCAAGGGATCACCAAGCCCGTGTAACCATAGTACCATGGTACGACTTTTGGACTCGGGTATGAATACATAGGGCAAGAATATCAGGATTGGTCACCACCATGGCATGCTTCTTATTATCCACTGGAACAACCGGTACCATCTCTGCACCAGACATTCCATCAAGCTGACATGATGTGGGGATCTGAGGAAGATAAGGTTTTGGCTGGCATGAGGAAGCTATTTCTAGATGAAGAAGACATGGACTGCAGTGCAATTGTTGAGGAGTAGGAGGAGGAGGAGGAAGAAGACCTTACCATTTAGACCATGGAAGAAGGAGTTGTTCTCAAGAACTGGACCGCTGCACCATCCCGGGCCCGTCGAGTTCCTGGGTAGCTTGGCAAATTAGCATGAATTGTTTTAAAATAGTTTTGATCATTTGAGACATTTTTCAGTATTTTGGTTTGAAATAATTACTCGAGCCATCGAGGCGCACTTGTTGACGTTTTAAAAGTTTTATTAATGCATTATTGCCTTTTATATTTATTATTATCTTTCTACATTTCTTTTCATCATAATTATTACATATCCTGATGAACCTATGACTGTGACATGTAATGAGACAATGCAATATAAGGACAATGATTCAGAGGATCTGGAAGATGATATAATACCTAAGGAAATAGTCAGAGAAGTAGAAGACTTTGAAAATAAGCCAAAGTCTAATTTGGAAGAAACTGAGGCCGTCAACTTAGGGGATTGTGAAACGGTCAAGGAAACACGTATAAGCATTCATCTATCACCATTAGAGAAGGAAGAGTACATCATATTCCTAAAGGAATATGAAGACATCTTTGCATGGTCCTACGACGATATGACCGGTTTAAGCACATCCATAGTAGCTCACAAACTACCCACCAATACTATGTGTCCAACAGTAAAGCAGAAGCTCAGAAAGTTCAAGCCGGATATGAGTTTGAAGATAAAAGAGGAGGTCACCAAACAAATCAAAGCCAAGGTTCTTCGAGTGGTCGAATACCCAACTTGGTTGGCCAACATTGTGCCAGTTCCGAAGAAAGATGGGAAAGTTAGAGTATGTGTCGATTGCCGAGATCTGAACAGAGCAAGTCCTAAGGATGATTTCCCATTGACCAACATACACATACTGATTGACAACTGCGCCAAGCATGAACTCTAATCCTTTGTGGATTGCTTCGCAGGATACCATCAGATCTGGATGGATGAAGAGGATGCCGAAAAGACAAACTTTATCACACCATGGGGAATATACTATTACAAAATGGTGTAGTTTGGTTCTGGAGCCACCTACATAAGAGCCATGATAACTATCTTCCATGACATGATACACAAGGAAATAGAGGTGTACGTGGATGACGTTATCATCAAATCTAAAAGGAATTCGGATCACATAACAGACCTGAGGAAATTCTTTGACCGGCTTCGAAAATACAATTTGAAATTGCATCCTGCAAAATGTGCCTTCGGAGTCCCTGCTGGAAAGTTGTTAGGATTCATCATCAGTCGTAGAGGTATTGAGTTAGACCCATCGAAAGTCAAAGCTATCCAGGACCTACCGCCTCCAAAGAATATGAAAGATGTGATGAGTTTTCTAGGGTGCCTCAATTACATCAATTGCTTTATAGCACAATCAACCGTGATATGTAAGCCAATCTTCAGAATGCTGAGGAAAGATGTTACGACAAGCTGGAATGAAGAATGCCAAAAGGCTTTCGACAAAATCAAGGAGTATTTATATAAACCGCCCGTGCTGGTACCACCAGAGCCAAGAAGACCTCTGTTTCTTTATTTGTCTGTGTTAGATGGGGTTTTGGTTGCGTTCTAGGACAACATGATGAAACAGGAAGGAAGGAGCAGTCGATATATTATCTGAGCAAGAAATTCATGACTTATGAAACCCGATACTCTTTGTTGGAATGCACTTGCTGTGCTTTAACATGGATAGCTCAAAAGTTGAGACATTACTTCTGTGCATACACTACATATCTCATATCAAGGATGGATCCGCTAAAATACATCTTTTAGAAATCCATGCCCACGGGTAAGTTAGCAAAGTGGCAGATATTGCTAAGTGAGTTCGACATCATCTCTGTGACTCAAAAGGCAGTCAAGGAGCAAGCATTAGCAAATCATTTGGCAGAAAATCCCGTACATGGAGAATACGATCCACTGAAAACGTATTTTCCCGACGAGGAGTGTCGTTCGTAGGAGAAGATATCACCGAGGCATATGATGATTGGAGGATGTTCTTTAACGAAGCAACAAACTTCAAAGGAGTAGGGATCAGAGTTGTCTTAATATCAGAAACCGGTCAACACTATCCGGTATCCGCAAAACTCAGGTTTCCATGTACCAACAATATGGCAGAGTATGAGGTCTACATCGTGGGACTCAGATTGGCTATTGACATGAACATTCAAGAGCTGCTGGTAATCAGAGACTCAGATCTTTTGGTGCACCAGGTTCTAGGGGAATGAGCTACAAAGAACACCAAAATATTGCCATATTTGCACTGTGTACAAGAGCTGATCAAGAGGTTCACAAAGATAGAGTTCAAACATGTTCCAAGAATTCAGAATGAGTTTGCAGACACATTAGCCACTTTGTCTTCTATGATACAACACCCAGATAATACTTTCATCGATCCTACCCCAATAGGAATTCATAAGCAGGCAGCTTATTGTGCTCATGTTGAAGAAGAGATTGACGAAAACCCGTGGTTCCACGACAACAAGAAGTACTTGGAAAAAGGAGAATACCCAGAGAGCGCTAACCCACACTCAGAAGCCCACACTTCGAAGATTGGCCAACCATTTCTTTCAAAGCGGAGGAATTCTGTATAGAAGGACTCCTGACTTGGGATTACTATGATGTGTCGATGACAAGGAGGAATCCAGATTGCTCGAGGAAATACATGCCGGAACCAGCGGACCCCACATGAATGGTTTCATTTTGGCCAAGAAGAAACTAAGAGCAGGGTATTTCTGGATGACTATGGAAGTAGACTGTATCAAGTACGTTCAAAAGTGTTACCAATGCTAGATACATGCTGACATGATACGAGTACCACCCAACGAACTTAATGCAACAAACTCACTCTGGCCTTTATCAGCTTGGGGTATGGATGTCATCGGACCAATCAAACCTGCCGCTTCAAACAGACATAATTCTGGTAGCCATCGATTACTTCACAAAATGGGTTGAAGCCGCATCTTACAAAGCAGTAACTAAGAAGGTTGTAGCAGATTTTGTCCGGGGCCACATTGTTTGTCGATTTGGGGTACCAGAGTCAATCATTACTGACAATGTCACCAATCTCAATATCGATTTGATGAAAGCCATGTGCGAGACATTCAAGATCAAACACCGAAACTCTACAGCATACAAGCCGTAAATGAACGGTTCAGTAGAAGCCGCCAACAAGAACATCAAGAAGATATTGAGGAAAATGGTAGATAATTACAAACAATGGCACGAGAAGCTACCGCTTGCTTTACTCGGGTATTGTACCACAGTTCGTACATCAACTGGGGAAACTCCCTACCTACTGGTTTATGGTACTGTAGCCGTTATTCCCGCCGAAGTGGAAATTCCTTCTTTACGAATCATACAAGAAGCTGAGCTCAGCAATGCAGAATGGGTACGAAGCTGGTATTTACAACTATCTCTCATTGATGGAAAAAGAATGAACACGGTATGTCATGGTCAACTCTACCAGAACAGAATGGCAAGAGCTTTCAACAAAAAGGTCAGGTCGAGGCAATTCACGCCGGGGCAGTTGGTACTAAAGCGAATCTTCCCATATCAGGACGAAGCAAAAGGGAAATTCTCATCCAACTGGCAGGGCCCTTACATGGTTGATCGGGTATTGACAGGAGGAGCACTTATACTTGCAGAGATGGATGGAGAGATTTGTCCAAAACCTATCAATTCGGACGCAATCAAGAGATACTATGTTTAAGATTATGTTTGCACTTTCTATTTGATGTAACTGAACTATGCTTGACCTGATTCCCGTTTAAGAGGGGATACGTAGGCAGCCTTGTGGGTTCGGTCACATCACAATAAAATCTTCATTTTTCCTATGGTCAGAAACTAGGGCAAGGACATGAGTTTGCCCGATCTCATCACGTTTGGAACCGCCAAGAAATGTGTCGCCAGAAGTATGCATTTAAACTGGGGCAGAATTTTGAGGAGGATCCTCAAAATTCCGAAGCAAGGAGGTTGCAACGTCTCAAAATGCGTCATAGTCACCAGTTCATCAAAATCATTTGATCTCATATATTATCACATATTTCAAACAACTACATTTTCTGCAAATAATTTGTCAAATACATGCATGTTTTCGAAAATTTTGTTTCTATGGCAGCCAGACGTTACCCATGGTGACTCAAGTAGGGCGTCAAGGCAAAAGGCGAATCAAGGAAATCGAGAGCACGAACCAACATTTTTTCCCGCAAAACTCACGACTTTTCTTTGGATGCGGGCACAATGAACATAATAGGAACGTCCGCAAATATATACACACAACATGATCACTATCTTCACAACAACAAGAATTGCCAAACGCAAACACATCAAGCTAAGAAATGCTTTATCCTCTCGCACTTAGTCATTGCTTTTTCTCGCATAGGGCTAAGCGCTACCCTCATCATTACATAAGTCTAAGCATTGCCTTTCTTTGCATGAGACTAAGAATTGTCTCAATACTTTGCATGAGGCTAAGCATTGCCTCCATTACTGCATAAGGCTAAGCACTACCTTTCTTTGCATGAGACTAAGTATTGTCTCCATACCTTGCATGAGGCTAAGCATTGCCTCCATTACTGCATAAGGCTAAGCATTGCTTTTTTTGCATGAGACTAAGCATTGTCTCCATTCTTTGCATGAGACTAAGCACTATCTCCACTATTGCATATGGCTAAACATTGCCTTCTTCGCATGAGACTAAACATTGTCTCCATTCTTTGCATGAAACTAACATTGTCTCCATCCTCTGCATGAGACTAAACACTATCTCCACATTGCATAAGGCTAAGCACTGCCTTTCTTTGCATGAAACTAAGCACTTTCTCCGCTACACTGCATAAGACTAAGCACTGTCTCCCTTCTTCGCATAGGGCTAAGCACTGCCCTCATCTCATACAAGACTAAGCCTTGTCTTGTCTCATCCTCGCATATGACTAAGCATCACATGTTTTCTCCATCAAACGATCGATATCGCCACATCTTTGAATTTCATGGGCAAAACATTGCCACATTGTCCGAAGGCATCATAGTACAAAGGCACCATCTTCATAGCCTGAAGACACCATTCTATGGACTCAGGATCTCTCGAAACCGCACATCATTATTCAAAGGCGTCATAATCCGGAGGCATCATCCTCATAGCCCGAAGACACCATTTCATGGCCTATGAATCCTTTATCATACGCTTCATGGCCTAGGACGTCATGGTCTAAGGACATCATCCTCATGGTCCGAAGACAACCCTCATGGTCCGAAAGGAATTTGCATCATGTTTAAATTTTTGCAATAACCTACATATATTCGCGTGCATCTTGTTTTAAGTTTTGTAGGTGACTCAGGAGGTAACTATTCTACAAACGGGAGCAAGTTTCGCTCCGGTTTCCGTTCACAACGTTCACATCCCTGACTATCTCAAACGTAACCGACAGCCAGTAATTGATTACCTTTTGTCCCATAACCGTTCAAATATTGGCCTTATACATCTGTAATGTTCAAATTTGCATCCATAGCTCCACCTAAGATTATCCGACACTATCCTACCCAAAAGATCCTTTTCCAAAACATATGACCACTCTTATAACAACTCCATCAGTTTTGTTCGCCGTTGGATCCAGAACTACACACGGTCTGATTCCCGTAACATCAGGAATATGTAGGAAACTCAAGAACCAGGGTTCGGCCCCCCATTTTTTCAAAACACATCATTCCTCACTCGCTTCGGACAAAATTGGTCATCATTTTCTTTACCCGACAACTCTTTCATCATTCTCGGGTAAAGAGGGGCAGCTGTTGATACCCAATTTTGCCCTCATATTTTTTCAAATGGTATATATACTTTCGAAATATCATTTTGCATCATTACCTAATTTACAAGGGTTACATAAGTATTTTCTATAATTTTCTATAATTTTAAAGCTTTACAAATTGATTTTTCTTGCATTTTAATTGTTCAAAATATTTATTACTCGTTCAAATTATTTTGTGATAACGTATTCATCCAAATTTATTATTTACACCCACATGTTTGTTTTAAAATATTTTTACTTCATTTCACATAATTTTATTTGTATTTTTGAGCTATTTATGTAATTTTGCAATAACAGCCTATATTCTATACATGATCGTATTTATTATATTATTTATACTAAAATAGCATTTCTTAGATTTTTATAATATTAAGCTATTATTTTTTAGTAATTTACTGCATAAATAATATTTTTTATTATCTACTAATCATTTTTATAATTTATTTTGGATGAATTTCGTTTGTAGCCCAATTTTGAGCTAATGTTTGGACCAAACAAACCCAAATCACTAGCCCAGAGATCCCAAATCCATGGCCGAATCCCTTTAGCCCAAACCAAATGACCCTTTTAACCCAACCCGATCGCGACTGTTAAACCAACCCGCCCCGCTCGATTTTTAATCTTGGCCGTTGATCTCTCAAAATCAACGGCCCACAACTACCCTACCACTTTTAATTATCCAACCCCAAACCCTAATCCTCATTTTCCTAAGACCGCCGCCCCCGTTTCCCTCGTCCCACCTCCTCCCTCCTTCAGAAACCCTAGCCGCCTTCACTAACCTTCTCTGAATCCGATTAATTCATGGATTCCTACCATTATTCACGTACCTTTTATGGATTATCTCGTTGTTCCTTACAAGACTATGGTATTACATAGTACTTGCCCCATTTTTGGCAAGTACCAATCTTCCAAATCAAGAGAAATCAAACTCGCTCCTCAAGATTCAGGCGATTTTTCATCTATATACATTCATCGCAAGATTATATGGGCCTAATTTACCAAGATTCTTCGGCCAATCTCAGATTCTGGGCAGAATTAGGGTTTGCCTGATTTTTCTCCTAATTTGGTTCTAAATCGATTATGCATGCTCTCCTTTCCTTATTTTGTATTTGATTGATTATGTTTCTTTGTTTGTTCGTTTAATTTTGCTACTATATAAACCCTTCCCCAATCCCCCTAAAACAAACCTCATTACTGCGATTACTCTCACTATTCAACTCTTTCACTCACTTACTTACTCTGTTACACTCGAATATTTTCTAAAATTGTTGAATTCTTGGCCGGCTGAAAGCCAAGGCCATAATACCATTAAACGACCTCCTCCGGTGCAAGCACTGCTCGGAGCCCTTCTCGAGACTCTTGTGAACTCTGAAGCATCGGGGATTTGGGGTTCCATTGTCCTCTTTCAATTGCTGCTACTGAATCACTATTGATATTCTAAGGTCCTTACTCTTTTGCTCGCTTAACTTTGCTACTGGTTAGTGTCCCTGACTCTTACAATTTTAACTGTTTCTCTTTCTGTTTGTCTATGACATGTGTGTTCTATGTGCCAACACTGTTTGAACTTTTAGACAAGCATGCCTTAAGCTTCTTTGTTATTTGAGAATTCCCAGCATTGTATTGTTGTATGCTTTCTGTAATTCTATTATCTAAATGATATTCTGCAGTTCCATGTTCTCTAGTATCGAACATGATAGGTTTCAACATGTGTAGTATACCTTCACTCTGTGTAATTGATTCAAATGGTTTCTGGCCTTCTTAGGTTCTGTCTGATTGGTCATGCTTATGTTAGCCTTGATGTCGTGTCTTTGGCCTGTTATGAGTTCACATTCATTCCTTGGATTTCTGTGACTTTTGTAGAAACTACCTGCCCATAGTCTGCTTTGATGAACCCATTCCTACTAGTTCCTTCATATGTAATCTTTTGTTTCATGCAAACTGATCCTTTTCTTTCCCATGTTATATCATTGTCTTGATTTCTAGCCAAGCATGTTGGTTTGCGATTTGTAACTCTGATAATTGTGTTTCTTGACTTGTCAATACTGCACTCTTAGCATTTGATTCTAGGATAAATACCAATGTGTAGTTTTTATCTCGTGTGGGGTTGACTGACATGAATCCTAATGTCTGCTTGTCCTGTTAGTCTATAATTGACATGTGATTTCTTTAGAATCTTTGTACTATAGTTAATGTCCATCATGTTAGGTTTCATGATCAACTGAGTGATGTTTGCCAAATTGTTCCCACCAGCATGTTGTTATGCTGTTTGCCACTATATTCTCACAAGGTTCTCATGTTAAAACCTTCCTATAGAGACTGCACTCTACCTGCTTCCTGTTCATGATTTTGTTATACTATCTCCTAAAGATCTTTAGGTTGTTTCTGGTTCATACTTTACTTTGAAACTCTTTGAAATGGTTTACTGTCCTATGGTGGTCAATCTTATCACTATCAAACTCTGTTTCTGGAATTACAAAATATAAGCTTGCCTCATATGTATCTTGTGTGCTTTTCCATTTAGTATTATCCCATTTATATGTCTTGGCTAGATGGTTAAAGATTTTAAGAGCTAAGTGTTTAGGTTGTTTTTTTTATGACTATTGTGTCACTTGCATAGCTCAATTTAGCATCCGTTTGGGTAAGTAAGTTATCCATTGGGCCTGGAAATGGGCCATGTGTGTTGTTGAACTTGGGGCACTGGATTCAGGTGCACTCTGATTGACTTGTGAGCCTGTGGTTTGGGCCTGCTATTTTTTCGGAGAGTAAGACTATTGAAGGCCTGGGATAACCCTTTTTTACTTTTGTGTTGGGCATGTAATTGCAATTTAGTGGGCTTGTATTCGTTCCAGCCCATGTTTTGTCATTTTTCAGTAAGTATTATTTCATTCTTGGTCCTATAATAATAACTGAACAAACAATTGGGGTACTAGTGAAATTGGGGAAACATGTATATTCTAATATTTGCATTGAAAGGGTAGAAAACCTGCCTATAGGGTCTATGTATTATGTTTGGTTGTTTCGTTCAGCATGCCTTTTTTGTTCTTTTGTTTGGTATGTGATACACTCATAGAAATTATGCCTATAGGGAATCACACACTTCACTTAACCTGTCTAATACTTGTATACCACTCAAAGCATGTTAGTTTAATCATTTGCTGTACTTGTTTCTCATTGCGCATATTTAGACAACATGCCTGTAGGAAGTATAACGTATGCTTTGATGATCTAGATACTATAACTATAGGACTTTAAATAATCAATTGGTTAATTGCTTCCATTACTTTCAAGTGTACTGCCCATCTAGAAATCATGACAATAGGATTCTAATCTTTTAATCAATTATTTTCGTTGATTTCACTACAGTGCCACACTTAGACGACATGCCTATTGGGATAAAGTATATAAAATCAATTTCAATTGTCTAGAAATCCTTCCTATAGGACACTATCACCTGCCTATGAAACATGTTTATAAAATCAGTGTCTTAAACCCTGAGTTTTCGAACAGCCTTACTGTCTCATCGCACGAACAATGTAGATGTCATGCCTATTGATTTGTAATACCTTTAATCTACCCATAAGATTGTCCAAAAACTGCAGCACTACCTGTATAATGCTGGGATCCAGAATCACGTAGAAATCATGCTTATAGGACATAACGTCTATAATGCGTCTTAATCCTGAAAACTGTCTATTGCTGAATCTGCCTGCATGCATTTGTTGTTTATGAGTTGAGGCTAACTTGGGCCTCTAATTATCTTTATGTGAAGTCTTGATTGTTTTGAATATCACATAGTTTTTATCATTTTGAGCAACCTAGGAGAAGTCTAGAACCACCCAAATAGAGGTCTAAAGCCTCATGGACCATAGGTATGGGACGAGTAGTGCACACATAGGGTACGACCTAGAATTGAATTAGAGCGCCTTTAGGTAAACAACTTTAACATAGTAATCGGGTAGCAGGAGATGATAGTCTGTGCCCACTAAATAATATGAGCAACCCCTACCTCAAAGGAGTTGCGAAGCATTATTTATGTTGCACGGGGGTGATCCTTTAGGCTAAAAAACTTAGGAACCCCTCCCCTTTCTTTATTCATTATTTACACTTAGTCATTTAACATAGATCAATATAGTTGTATCTCTATAGTCATTAAGATTTGTGCCGGCTCTCACGTGCCCTAATAAGACTCTTCGACTTCTAAATTTCCCTTTATTTATTTGATCACCTAGTCTAATTACATAATCCACATAGTTTAAAGTTCGGCCGGGACCTACAGTTGTGGACCTCGAAGAGTGCCTAACACCTTTTCTTTGAGGTAATTTGAGCCCTTACCCGATCTTTGGTGACAAGGACTAGTTCAAACAGAGTTATATACAAGTAGGTGCCCTAACACATCTTAAAAATGGTTAGGTGGCGACTCTTCTATTTTAACACCCATTTAAAAGAGTTGTCATATGTCGAAGCCCGCTTTCGCGAGAAAACGGGGCGCGACATCTTGCATATTTATTTTGGGACTACGAGGCGGTACCTTGGGAGATCCCCTTGTTGAGCATTTACATTTGGGTTTACGAGGCGGTACCTCGGGAGCGCCCCTGTTGTTTACCTCTATTTGTTGTGCTGTTACTTTTCTGTAAATTTCTCGTCGTTCACTCCTCAATCATTTCATTAAATTATTATGTCTTCAGTCTTGTGAATTGCCCATACGGTTATGATAAAAATATGAGCACGAGGTGCCATGAGATATGAAAGTGGGTTGCGACATGAGATCCTTAGGATTATGAAGTGAGGTGTTAACCAGTGATTTTACTTGAAGGAAATCATATTCGAAGGATTTTACTTGAAAGGAATTATATCCGGAGGATTTTACTTGAAAGAAACTATATTCGAAAGATCTCATTTGAAAGGTTTTTATTTGAAAGATTTATATTCGAAAGGTTTTATTTAAAATAATTATATTCGAAAGGTTTTTATTTGAAAGAATTATATTCGAAAGGTTTTATTTAAAAGAATTGTATTCGAAAGGTTTTTTTTATTTGAAAGAATTATATTCGAAAGGTTTTATTTAAAAGAATTATATTTGAAAGGTTTTTATTTGAAAGAATTATATTCGAAGGGTTTTATTTAAAAGAATTATATTCGAAAGGTTTTTATTTGAAAGAATTATATTCGAAAGGTTGTATTTAAAAGAATTATATTCGAAAGGTTTTTATTTGAAAGAATTATATTCGAAAGGTTTTATTTAAAAGAATTATATTCGAAAGATATTTATTGAAAGGATTATATTGGGAGATATTTATTTGAAAGATTCGTATTCGCATGTTATTTATTTGGAGGAAGTATATTCGGGATATATTTAATTGAAAAAGATTACATTCTAAAGATTTTATTTGAAAAACTTATAGATAAAAGATGTATATTTTGAAGGGCTTTCTTAATTGGATGTACTTGTCTTTATTATTAGTGTGAGCAATATTTGTGGTGTTCTTCCTATTTTGTTGTTTATATCACTAGTTGATTATCGCTGCTATCACTGCTATCTGTTTTCTATTATTTTTGTATGCTATGTTGCACAGGTTATTAGACTAGTGAGTGTCTTGACTGTACCTCGTCACTACTCCACCGAGGTTAGTCTTGATGCTTACTGGGTACCGACTGTGCTGTACTCATACTACACTTCTGCACATTTTTGTGCAGAGCCGGGTACTAGAGATATTGGACTCGAGCAGAGTTAGTGTGTTGATCGCGAGGATTCAAGGTAGAGCTGCTTGGTCATCGCAGTCCCTTGGAGTCTTTCCATTATATTGTACTGTCATCTCTTATTAGAAGAGTATTGTATATTTGATCCTTGAGATCATTGTATTCAGTTAGAGTTCGTGACTCTGTATTACATATCTTGGGAGGTTGTTATAACTATTTCCTCTGTTGGTTTCAACACTTGTATGAAATTATATGTTTAGAAAATGGCTTGAATTGTAATTATAATCGTCTTACCTTGTCTTAGAGACTAAGTGCCATCACTACACTTGTGGTGGGATTTTGGTTCGTGACAAGTTGGTATCAAAGCTCTAGTTTCATAGGTTCTATGAGTCACGAACAAGTATAGTAGAGTCTTGCGGATCGGTACGGAGACATCTGTACTTATCTTCGAGAGGCTATAGAACTATTAGGAAACTTCCACTTCTTTCATTCCTGTCGTGCGGAAATTGTTGATTTTGGAGATTGAGCCTATGTATCTCTATTCTCTCACTGATGGTGAGGACACGTGCTACCGGGTCAGCTGAGCAGACACTCGCGCATTCTGCTAGGGCCGTAAGAGTCTGGAGCCGAGGTAGAGGCCGAAGAAGGGCACGTGTCACAGCTAGAGAACTTGTCAGAGCAGTAGTTGAGGAGCCACCAGTAGCTCCAGTTGGGGGACAAGCACCAGAGATACCTGTTGTTACTCCCGAAATTCAGGAGACCTTAGCACAGTTCCTGAACATGTTTGGTACATTAACTCAGGCGTGATTGATCTCCGTTTTGCCAAATATTTCACAGATTGGGGGAGGAGCTCAGACTCCTACAACCCGTACTCCAGAGTAGCAAGTTCACATTGGTCAGGTTCCGGGTGTAGTAGTGATAAAACCTATTATTTCAGTTCAGCCTGAGGTCAGGCCAGAGGCATCAGAAGAAGAACAAAAGAAACTTGAGAGATTTAAGAGGTATAGTCCACCTACCTTCAGTGGCACAACTACCAAGGATTCCTAGGGATTTCTAGAAGAGTGTCACTGTATTCTCCGTAACATGGGTATTATGGAAGTGAGTGGAGTTGCCTTACTACATTTCAGCTATCAGGAGCAGCGTATCAGTGGTGGCAAGTTTATGAAGAGGGTAGATCAGCCAATACAACACCACCAACTTGGGCTCAATTTTCGAAGATGTTTTTGAAAGAGTTTGTTTCCCAGACTCTCGGGGATACATGGCGCATAGAGTATGAACGGTTGCGTCAGGGAACCATGATGGTGTCAGAATATGCTATCAGGTTCAGTGAGTTAGCCCGTCATGCACCTATCTTGGTTCCTACAGTTAGAGAGCGAGTCTGCAGCTTCATTGAAGGGCTTGATTATGATTTTAAAATATTTATGGCTCGAGAGTTGTAGACTGACATTCCATTTCAGCAAGTAGTATAGATTGCTAGGATGTTAGAACGTGTTCGAAGTGAGGAAAAGGAGTTTAAGGAGGTCAAAAGGTCTCGGAACTCTGGAGGGTTCAGTGGATTCTACTCTGTAGCTATGACTTATCATAGCGGAGGCTCAGGCAGTCAGTCAGCCCAGTCCGTAATTCAGAGTACTCGTAGTGCTCCAGTTAATACTTTTAGTGCACCACCAACACGAGGATTCTTACAGTGGTTATTCCAATTATCCAGCATAGACTCAGTATGAGCAGTCGCGACCTCAGAGGGGTTGTTATGAGTGTGGTGATACTAGGCACATCATGAGAGATTGTTCAAGACTTGGGAGAGGCAAATTTCATCAAAACACTCGGGCTATGGGCTTTATTCCAGTTAATGCTCCACGTGCACAACCAATTAGGGGTGGAGGACAGGCGGATAGAGGGCGCCCTAGAGAGGGAGGCCCAGCCCGTTGATATAATTGCTATGGTATGGCCGGGGCCGCTATACCAGATGGTGTCATTACAGGTACGATCCCGATTTGTTATAAAGGAATACTTTCCTTAGTTTGATTCGGTTCTGAGTATCGAGGCGAGTCCTCCTATTATGCTCCACCTATGGGTGAACTTCGTAATTCTGTAACTTACTAATGTGTTTACCCCTGTTGGAAGATTTTATTGCGATAGCCGTGCCTATCATTTTGTTTTGTACATTATTGAGGACTATGAGTCCAAAAGTGACTTTCTGTTACTCATTATAGCGAGTTTGAGGTGATTTTGGGATAATTGATTATAATTTTTTGAATTATATGCCCTACCGGTATGGGGGTTCATTATGTGTTGTAAGATTGTTTCACGTAATTTATTAAAAAGAAGAAAGAAAAGATATGAAAAATTTCAGTTTGGCACAATGTGCAAAGTACTTGTGATTCAGAGCTAAGGACGAGATCCTCGCATTTTAATATGATGTGAAATGTTTAAACCAGGCTATAAGCCGCGGTGGAAGTTATATAAGGACGAGATCCTTGTGATGAAAATTTATGTGTTTTCAATTCTTCCTTTGTGAAATTTAATTTGTACTATAGTACTAATAGGGAGTCATGCCTGTTAGGCTTATTCGATAATTCTTTTATGTGTTTCTATGCATATTTAGCCATATTTGTACTGTAATTATTGGGTTTTAGCCTACGAGGTGAGTGTCCAGGTGGCGTTAAATGTGACTCGTTAATTCGAGTAAATAATTATGAGGTCTTCATGCCTCGCGATTTGCTGTCAGTATTGTGAAAATTTGAAATGAGGGTTTGATTAATATGAGGTTAATTGAAGATGTTGGAATTAATTTATGAACAACTATTATGATCAGGGATTTGATTATGGGCATACGTATGATGTGTGCATAGGCACGAGTTGCTATAGCCAATTGAGACTAATACCGTGTGTTGATGTGAAAATTAGGTCTTTTGAAAATGTTTGGAGTGTAAGAAATTGGTTTTAAAGTGTATAAATATGGATAAAAGAAATAATCTCAACTGAGATGGTATTGTCGGACCCATGTTAAATTTGCGGTGACGTAGAATCACCTGCGAGTATGTGTGTAAGAATACTCTCAATAATTTAATGTCCTCAGAATAATTCTTGGCACGTTCGAGGACGAACATATGTTTAAGAGGGGGAGAATGTAACGACCCGACTTGTCATTTTTAGAATTAACATTCCGTTCAGCGACTTAAGGTCCCGAGCAATTTCGTAATATGTATTATGACTTATGTGTGCGGTCGAGTTTGGTTTTGGAAGGTTGGGAATTAAATTGGAAGAACAATCCTTATTTTTGAAGCTTAAATAAAAATAGATGACCTTAGTTTGACTTTTGAGAAAACGACTCCGGAATGGGATTTTGATAATATTAATAGCTTCGTATGGTGATTTAGGATTTAGGTGTATGTCCAGATTTGGATTTGGAAGTCCGTAGGACAATTTGACGCATTTTGGCGAAATTTGGAAAATAGAAGATTTTTTAGAAAGTTTAACCGGGAGTTGACTTTATTGATATCGGGGTCGAAATTTAATTTCGAAAATTAGAACAGCTCCATTATGTCATTTATGACTTGTGTGCAAAATTTAAAGTCATTCCGGATTGATTTGATACGCTTCGGCGCAAATTATAGAATTTGGGAATTTCATAACTCATAATTCGATTCGAGGCGCGATTCATTGTTTCGGCATTTTTTGATGTGATTTGAAGCCTCGACTAAGTTTATATCATGTTTTGGGACTTGTTGGTATGATTTGACGGGGTCCCGAGGGGATTGGGTGTATTTTTGGATAATTGGTTGAAAGACTAGTAAAGTTAAGAAATTTGGAGTGTGACCATGGTCAGTATCGGGTCAAAACGACCTCTTTTTAGTGTTTTGAGTACGCGAGCAGGTCCGTAGCATGTTTTATGATTGAAATTCATATATGGTTTGTGTCCGGGAGATTCCAGATGAGTTTCAGGGTGGTTTCAGATCATTTCGGAGAAGTTTGGGTTTTGCTGGTTTCTGGTGTGGCATTGTTCATTCGCAATTGCGAACACTGTTCATTGGATTTACTGTTCATTCGCAAATGCGAAGTTTTTGTCCGCAAATGCGAACCTGGGCAGAAACTTAAGAATTGGAAATCTGTCATTTCTTTATTTTCGATTGGGATTTTTGGAGCTCGGGTTTTGGGCGATTTTGAGGATTTCTTCACAAGCTTGGTTGGGGTAAGTGTTCTATATCCGAAAGTGATTATATTTCTTAAATCTATGGTTATATTCATCATTTAATTCGAGTTTTAATGGAGGAAATTGAGATTTTTGTAAAATGTTTCAAAAACGGGAATTTATGATTTGGAGGTCGAGTTGTTATCGGAATTTGATAAAATTGGTATTGTTGAACTCGTATCAGAATGGGTGTTCGGATTTCGTAAAAATTTTGTCGGGTTTCGAGAGGCAGGCCCCGCGTTGACTTTTGGTTCACTTTTTAATGTGAAATTTTAAGTCGATATTTTATTATCCGGAATTGTTTCTGATGAATTTTAATGAAGTTATACAATTAATTTGGATAAATTTAAGCTGTCCGGAGGTCAATTCAAGCAAAAAGGTTATTTTAGAATATCGGCCTAACTTCAAAAAGGTAAGTATTTTGCTTAACCTTTTGTGGGAAAATTTTCCCTCAGGCATTGAGTCGTATGTGCCATTGGTGTAATGTGAAAGCCGTGTACGCGAGGTGACGAGTATGTACTCAGGCTTATATATGAAAATTGTATTGGTTTAAAGTCGTAGGAATTCTTAAGTATTAAATTGGGAACACTTATTAAATCCTTATTTGTCATGCCTAGTTCTTTGTTTGTCGAATTGTTTTATATGATAATTTGGTGTGATTGCTGCTTTAATCCTTATGTGGATTCCGTGTGCTGGTTGAGTTGACATTTTCTTGAAATAGTTACATTTGGATTTTCCATCTGCAAATAATTAGTAAATAAGTTTAAATGGAGACGTTAATATGGTTATCAAAAATTACTAGATTAAAGAAGAGGTTGTTCTTGCTGAGTTATTTTTCCATCTTTGCTGTTGCATATTTACTTTGGGACTGCGAGGCGTTACCTCGAGAGATCCCCCTGCTGGCATATATACTTTGGGACTACAAGGCGTTTACCCGGGTGATCCCCCTGTCTTGCATATTTACTTTGGGACTACGAGGCGGTACCTTTGGAGATCCCCCTGTCTGGGACTACGAGGCGGTAACTCGGGAGATCCCCCTGTCTTGCATATTTACTTTGGGACTACGAGGCGGTACCTCTAGAGATCCCCCTGTCTTGCATATTTACTTTGGGACTACGAGGCGGTACCTCGGGAGATCCCTCTGTCTTGCGTTAATACCTAATTTTACCCTCATAAATTTTAATGGTGTCCAATGGGGTTCTTGTTGTTTCGTTGTTTATATCACTAGTTGATTATCGCTTCTATCACTGCTATCTGTTTTCTATTATTTTGTATGCTATGTTGCACAGGTTATTAGAATAGTGAATGTCTTGACTGTACCTCATCACTACTCCACCGAGGTTAGTCTTGATACTTACTGGGTACCAACTGTGGTGTACTCATACTACACTTCTGCACATTTTTATGTAGAGCCAGGTACTAGAGATATTGGACTCGAGCAGAGTTAGTGTGTTGATCGTGAGGATTCAAGGTAGAGCTGCTTGGTCATCGCAGTCCCTTGCAGTCTTTCAATTATATTGTACTGTTAACTCTTATTCGAACAGTATTATATATTCGATCCTTGAGATCATTGCATGTATTCAGTTAGAGTTCGTGACTCTGTATTACTAGTCTTGGGAGGTTGTTATAATTATTTCCGCTGTGGGTTTCGATTATCTATTCAAAAAAAAGGGCTTAAATTGTAATTGTAATCAGCTTACCTAGTCTTAGAGACTAAGTGCCATCACGATGCCTGTGGCGGGATTTTGGGTCGTGACATGGTTCCACTTATTCATATGTGTCATCATACTTTGCTTGTTATTTGGATACGCCTCATGATTCTTTAGTTATGCCTGTTCATATATCTACACTGGTGGGTGATTCTATTATGGTGGACCATGTATATCGGTCATGTGTGGTGACCATTGGGGGGGGGGGGTATGAGACTAGAGTTGATCTCTTATTGCTCAGCATGGTGGATTTGGATATGATTTTGGGCATGGATTGGATGTCACCATATCATGCTATTCTTGATTGTCACGCTAAGACCCTGACGTTGGCTATGCCAAGGTTGCCGAGGTTGGAGCGGAGAGGCTCCCTGGATCATATTCCTAGTAGAGTGGTGTCTTTTCTGAAGGCTCAATAGATGGTTGAGAAGGGGTGTTTGGTGTATTTCTCCTTCGCGAGAGATGTTAGTGCTGATACTCCTGATGTTAAGTCAGTTCTAGTAGTGAGGGAGTTCCTAGATGTGTTTCCATTAGACCTGTCGGGCATGCCACCCGACCGGGATATTAATTTTTGTATTGATTTGGTACCAGGCACTCAGCCTATCTATATTCCACCATATCGCATGGCACCAGTGAAGTTGACAGAATTAAAGGAGCAATTACAGGAATTACTTGATAAGGGTTTCATCAAGCCTAGTGTGTCACCTTGGAGTGCACCGGTTCTATTTGTGAAGAAGAAAGATGGTTCGATGAGAATGTGCATTGACTACAGGCAGTTGAACAAGGTTACTATAAAGAACTAGTACCCACTACCGCGTATTGATGACTTATTTGATCAGTTTCAGGGTGCTAGGGTATTCTCGAAGATTGATTTGAGATCGGGGTATTATCAGTTGAAGATCCAAGATTCAGATATTCCAAAGACGGCTTTCAGAACCCTCTATGGTCACTATGAGTTTCTGGTAATTTTATTTGGGCTGACCAATGCCCTAACAACTTTTATGCACTTGATGAATATTGTATTTCATCCCTATCTTGATTCATTTGTCATAGTTTTCATTGATGATATATTGGTGTATTCTCGAAGCCGGGAGGATGATGAGCAACACTTGAGGATTGTGCTCCAGACTTTGAGGGAGAAAAAGCTATATGCTAAATTCTCCAAGTGCGAGTTTTGGTTAGACTTAGTGCATTCTTAGGCCATGTGGTGTCCGACAAGGGGATTAGGGTAGATCCGAAGAAGATTGAAGCAGTTCATAGTTGGCCCTGACCGTCTACTGCTATTGAGATCTGGAGTTTCCTTGGGTTGGCTGGGTATTAACGCCAATTTGTGGAGGGATTTTAATCTATATCATCCCCATTGACTTGATTGACGTAGAAGGGTGCCCTATTTAGGTGGTATGAGGAGTGTGTGGAGAGCTTTTAGAAGCTCAAGATTGCCTTGACTACAACTCCAGTTATGGTTTTGCCTTTGGGATCAAATTCTCATACATTCTGTTGTGATGCTTTATAGACCGACATTGGGTGCGTGTTGATGCAGGAGGGGAGAGTGATTGCTTATGCTTCGCGTCAGTTGAATCCCTATGAGAAGAATTACCCAATGCATAATTTGGAGTTGGCAGCTATTGTTCATGGGCTCAAAATATGGAGGCATTATATTTACGGCATGTCTTGTAAGGTGTTCACATATCACATGAGTCTCCAACACTTATTCAAGCAAAAGGATCTGAACTTGAGGCAACAGAGGTGGTTAGAGCTACTAAAGGACTATAATATTACCATTATTTATCATCCAGGGAAGGCCAATGTGGTGTTCGATGCTTTGACTAGCAAGGTTGAGCATGAGGAGTGTTGCTTATATTCTAGTTGGGGAGAGATCGTTAGCATTGGATGTTTAGGCTTTGGCCAATCAGTTTGTAAGGCTGGATATTTCAGTGCCTAGCAGGGTTCTTGCGTGTGTTGTATCACGATCATTCTTGTTTGAGCGCATCACGACATCTCAGTATGATGATCCCCACTTGCTTGTCCTAAAGGACATAGTGCAGCACAGTGATGCCCAGGAGGTTACTATTGGAGATGATGTGGTATTGAGGCTTCAGGGAAGTATTTGTGTTCCTAATATGGATGAATTGCGAGAGGTGATTCTTGAGAAGGCACATAGTTCGCGGTATTCCGTTCATCCGGGAGCTGCAAAGATGTACCAGGACTTGAGGCAGCACTATTGATAGTGGAGGACGAAGAAGGATATTGTTGAGTATGTTGCTTGGTGTTTAAACTGCCAATAGGTGAAGTATGAGCATCAGAGACCCAGTTGTTTGCTTCAGAGGCTTGACATTCTGGAGTGGAAGTGGGAGAGTATCACTATGGATTTTGTATTTGGGCTTCCATGGACCTTGAGGAGATTTGATGCAATGTGGGTCATTATGGATAGACTGACTATGTCTGCACACTTCATTCCTGTCACGACTACTTATTCTTCAGAGCAACTGGATCGAATTTATATTTGGAAGATTGTTTGCCTTCATGGTGTACCCGTGTCTATCATCTCGGATAGAGACACTCAATTCACATCGCATTTTTGGAGAGCAGTGCAACGAGAGTTGGGCACACAGGCCGAGATGAGTACATCATTTCATCCCAAATGAATAGACAGTCTGAGCGCACTATTCAGATATTGGAGGACATGTGAGGAGCCCAAACGGCTCCGTCTGAGGCCTTATATGGGAGGCGATGTTGTTCTCCGGTTGGTTGGTTTGATCCTAGGGAAACTAGGTTGTTAGGCACTAATTTGGTCTGTGATGCTTTGGATAAAGGACTATAATTCGGGAGCGGCTTTGCATAGCACAGTCCAGGCAGAAGAGTTATACAGACAGGAAGGCTCGTGATGTTGCATATATGGTGGGTGAGAAGGTTCTGCTTAGAGTTTCGACCATGAAGGATGTGATGAGGTTCAGGAAGAAGTGCAAGTTGAGCCTTAGATATATTGGTCCTTTTGAGGTTTTTGAGAGAGTGGGAGAGGTGGCCTACAGACTTGCCTTACCACCCAGTCTATCGGGAGTTCACCTAGAGTTTCATGTTTCTATGATTCGAAAGTATAATGGGGATCCGTCACATGTTTTGGACTTCAGCACGGTGCAGTTGGATGAGGATTTGACTTATGATGTAGAGCCGGTGGCCATTTTGGATCGGTTGGTTTGAAAGTTGAGGTCGAAGAATGTAACATCGGTGAAGGTTCATTGGAGAGGTTAGTCGGTCGAGGAAGATATCCTCACCTTTTTGAAACTCCATGTCTGATTCTAGACTCGTTCGAGGACAAACGTTTGTTTAAGAAGGGGAGAATATAACGACCCGTCAGTCGTTTTGAGTATTTTAGTCTCGTTTCCCCCATTTTATTCTTTACATATGTGTAATTGTGATCACGTGACTTTCTGGGGTAGTTGGTTTGGTTTCGGGGATGTTTTGGATCGAATTGGAACACTTCGTCCCTTGGTTGAAGGCTTAAGTTGAAAGAGTTAGCCGAAGTTTGACTTTTGTGTAGACAATCTCGGAATGGTGTTTTGATGGTTCCAATAGCTTTGTATGGTGATTTTTGACTTAGATGTATGTCCGAATTTGGATTTGGAGGTTCCTAGGTCTTTTTGGCTTGAATTGGCGAAAGTTGAAAAATTGAAGGTTTGGAAGGTTAATAGATTTGATCGGGAGTTAACTTTGTTGGTATCAGGTTTGTATTTTTGTTCCGAGAGTTGGGATAGGTCCATTGTGTCATGCGGGACTTCCATTAAAAATTTGAGGTCATTCCAAGTTGATTTGATATGGTTCAACATGAGTTTTGGGAGTTGAAAGTTCATTAGTTCCTTAGGCTTGAATTGAGGTGTGATTCGTAGTTTTGATATTGTTTTGTGTGATTTGAGGCATCGAGTAAGTCCGTATTATGTTTTGGGACTTGTTGACATGATTGGACGGGGTCCTGTGGGCCTTGGGTAAGTTCCACGGTAGTTTCAGATCATTCCTATGTGTTTGGGAGTTGATGGTTGATGGTGTGTCTGTAGTGCTTTGCGATCGCGAAGCTAAGCTCGCAATTGCGTAGAGGAACTTTTGGGCAGCAGACATTGTGTTCTTTGCGATCGTGTAGGTGGTGGACGCATTTGCGGAGAGTTGTGACCGTTGGCCTACGCATTCACAAGAGGGCCTTGCATTCGCGTAGCGTTGAGGCAAGCTAGGGAATGAGCGGAGCTATGCCTTCGCGTTCGCGAGTCTGGGGATGCATTCGAGAAGGTTAGGTCATTGGAGGCCGCGATCGCAACAACGGGACCGCATTCGCGAAAGGAAGTTTGGTGCTGGTGTGATTTTGGCTTCATCGATTGCGATGGTTGTTCCGCGATCGTGATGCATATGCCTGAGTAGATTCTTTAAGTACTCTATTTCAAAGGTTTTGATTATTTTATCACATTTTTTGAGTTACAGAGCTTGGATTTGGGCAATCTTCGAGGGAATTTTCACAATTTTGATTGGGGTAGGTGTTTTTGACTCGGATTTGTTCATTATTCATGATTCCATCCTTGTTTTAGCATTTAATTGATGAATCGTTTTTTAAATAAATCCACTGGCCATTGTGCCTAGGGTTAATTTTCATATATGTAAAATAAAGTACAACAAAGGAGGGGGACATAAACCTTACCTCCAAGAATATGGTGGATACACACTTGGTCATCCAAAAGTGACAACCAAATAAATCCTGAAATCTATGTGAAGTTAGACCTATAGTGAAAGACCAATTGCCTATCCATAGCTGATAGACATTTGGGTATACAAAAACAAGGTGAAGTGAGCCTAGGTCAACTATACAAAAAAGCACAAGTGAACCTAAATCAACTATGCAGATGAGTTGGAAGTACATCTTCCATATACAACAAGATCTACAACTATAGAAAGTGTAGAAGCTCCCTATGGAGTATGGCAAAAAATAGATAAATATGTTAGCAACTATCTTCAATTTTGCTTTGACAATGAGACCATAGAAAGCCAAGTTGAAGATAGTTATCAAAAAGGCCCATATAGATAGGTAAAATTGCTGCCTCTGTGTGATGTTTTTGACAGAAGAGACTGAGCATTGGCCGACTGCTTCCATCCAGGATACAGTGAAGCAGGATTATTGAAATGGTGGCTTCTGGAGGTTGGTGTAATATGTAGTCTTTTGCATCTGGGAGATGAGAAGAGAAAGGGGCAGGACAGCTAGGTTTGAGCCCCTAGATGTGTCCTGCCAAGTGCCTCTTAATTGTAAGCACACATGTGTAATGTTCAAAAACTGGCATGTTTTGAGCCTTTGACATGTTTGGTTTTGAATCTGCTGCAGGTATGTTGAAATTCTAGGTGGTTTGTAGCAGGTGTTGATTCTGAAACAGTGAACTGCAGAAATCTACAGGTTTGGCTTCTTGGACTGTTGGACAGTTAGGTCTGGACCCCTAATCGTGTCCTTATGGACCCTATCTTTGATGTTTGACTGTCTTGTGTGTGTCAAATTAGCAGGATCAATGTGGCATGTCCAAGTTAGTTGTTATCTTTTCAAGAGATTGAACATCAAAGATGTTAATAACACACCCTGCAAAGGCACCAATAAACTTATCCTAGCCAATGTACCTGCAAAAAATAACAAACAAGTTAGAAATAAAGGGACACCTTAGACTTGGTGTTCAGTTCCCTTCCTTGGAGTGTTGTACTCATTGACAACATATTGATAGTGATACATGTCTTGAGCATTGCTATCTTTCTTCTTCTAGACATAGATGATGATTTTTTGACACAGTTGTTGGTTGTAGCGAACAGAGTATGGTTCATATTTCTGATGGTTCTGGTAGTGAGAGTATGTGTCACAGGAATGTTAATGCTCCTGATTCAGTTGGTACTGAAGATGAGGGTGAGTGTCACAATGGCATTGGGGTTCAATTGAGTCAAGTCCTTTGTGCACGTTCCAGTTGTGACATACTTGTATCCATTGATATACCTCCAGTAGCATGAGCATCAGAGATGCTGATAACACACATTGAAGATATGCCAATTGGCTTATCATGACAGCATTGATTGTTCCTGCAAAAAAGAACACAGGGTTAGAAAATGCACTTAGGTTCTTATTTTTTCTAAGGCATATTGGATTATTGGGAGGGGTGAAGGATTGTTTATGTGAATTTGCACTCAGGTTTTTATGGCTTCTGAGGCAAGAAATGCAAGAAAAAGGGTTTTGTGTGTTGTGGTTGGAGGGAAGGAACTGGTGATCATGGTGTTATAAGGGGATGTAGTAGCAGATGCCTTGATGATGGCCTATGTGGTCAGAACTATATGTGTATTGCATTATTGTGGTTAATGGGGTGTAGAAATGAACATAAGTTACTTTAGAATCTGCTAAATGGTGAACTGAGCTATGTAGGAAGGGGTGATGGTGCATAAAGTTGGTACTGGCCCTACTATTGGAGAAGGTATCTGTTCATTGTGTGTTTGTTCTCTTTATATGAGGGGGTAGAGTACTCCAGTTGTTACCTGAGTCCATTGGTCTATATCCATCTCTTGAGCCTGTTCTAGTAGGTTGAACATCAGAGATGTTAATACCACACACTGAAAAAGAATCAAGAGACAGTGAAGACCATGGTATAGGAGACCTGCAAAAAAGAAGAAACTGTTAGTGTAATTTGTGAGCCCTTTCTATTTTGCTATCACTTGTGATGGGGATTTATCTTGGACTGTTAGGATTGCCTTTGTGGTGATTGTGGTTTGGATTGTTGGTCCTGCTCCTCTTTGGAGGTAATTATTAACCATATCCATTGGACTAATTGGCTATGAGTTGAGTAGGGAACTGAACCCTACTGGTCCTCTTATGTCTAATAGAGGGTGTTTCATTCTGATCCAAGAGGATTTGATCCCTAATGTGGGTGGGAATCTCACACATATTGTAGAAATTTGTTAGGGATGCAAGGCTATGGCTCTGTTTGGATAATGAGTCTTCAGGGTATGTGAAATAGAAGCTTCACATTGCTGACATAGATTCCTGAGTTCCTAGATATGGACATCAAGATTACAGGGGGTTGTGCTCTCACTATCTAGCCATTGCTTGAGGAGATTAGAGTCTGTTTCAATCTGAATCTTAGTGAATCCATTGGCCATGCACCATTTGATACCAATTATAGCTGCTTCTATTTCTCTCTAGGTTGTTAGTGCCTTCACCAAGTGGACTGGATATGGCATGAATGAAATGGCCTTGGTGATCTCTCACTATTACTCCTGCTCCAATCTTACCAGGGTTGGTCAATGCACTACCATCAGTTGTGGTAATATGTTTCAGCCCTTCTACCATAGTATACAGATCAATCCACTTGTGGGGCCATTTTATGTGTGGATATTTGGGTTTGAGAAGGAGATGAATATCAGAGTCAACTGCAAGTGTAACTCTAATCATAGAAGATATTTTACCCCCATACTTAACACTGCATCTATTTTTCCACAGATTCCAGCAGACAATGATGGGAACAACATCCAGCAGAAGCTGTTGGAGTTCATTATTGCTTTTGTGGATCCACCATTTAATAAGGAGAATATTGAGAGGTAAGTCATCATTATTTATCCCTATGATGCCTGAGAAGTTTCTCCACACAGTTTTGGCAAAAGGGCCTCTATTGAAGATATGGTCTATACATTCACATTGGGATTTTCTGCAGCAAACACATCTGTTGTCAATAAGATTGCCAAAAGCAATGATTCTTTCAGCAGTTGAAACTTTATTTCTCAATGCTCTCCATAGACAGAATGACCATTTGAATGGGATATTTTTCTTCCAGTCCTTTCTGTTGGTTAAAGTGATCTACTTCTTGTCTCTAATTGTTTCCCATGCTGTGCCACATGTGAATTTGCCAGAAGTGTTTACTGACCAGATGGCCTTATTAGCGGTTTGTGGGTTGAAATGAATGGTGGTTTGGAGGATCTTTGGGATCATGTGAGGTGGGGAATTGGCATTGAGCTTCTGAAGGTCCCATTTACCCGACTCCCAAAAATGAGACACCATAATTTTAGTAGGTTTATCCCCTCATGTTCTGTGGCTGGAAAGAGAGCCTGTGCCTAACCAATTATCACACCAAAAACTAATGTTACCTGAGTGTAACCTCCAGTAAATATGTTGTTGTACCCTCTTCTTGTTCGTAGTTAGCTTCTTCTATGCTTGAGATTGTCTAGTGTCCCATTTCTTAGAGATTGGTTGAGACCTTTTGCAATACTTAGCCATAAGGAAGTTACTCCATAGAGATTGCTTGGTTCTGAAGTTCCACCATTGTTTGTACTCTATAGATTTGCATACATCTTGAATGGATATGATGTCTATGCCTCCTTCATGTAAATGGTAGGACATTTTATCCCATGAGGCCCAATAATACTTATTTTTGTCCTTCTCCATTCCCCCAGAAGAAGTTGGCTGCCATTCTTTCAATCTGCTTCAGAGTTGCCTTGGGAAGGGATACAGCTGAGATTAAATGAGTAGGCATGGAATGTAGCACATGTTTGATGAGGGTTATTCTGCCTCCATAGGAAAGTAGCTTGCCTTGCCACCCTATGATTCTGCTTATGACTTTAGAAATGAGACCATTAAAGTACATGATCATTTTTCTTTCAATGTACAAAGGGCATCCCAGGTAAGTAATTGGAGAATCCTTTCTAGTGAAGCCTGTAATCTGTTAGATTCTATTTACATTGTACTGGAAGACACAAGCAGGGGTCATGAAGTGACTCTTGTTACTGTTGATTCTTTTCCCAGAAGTGTCTGCATAATTCCTCAATATATGCATGATTTTATGAAGGGATGCTCTACATACTGAGGTGAATATGATAACATCATCAACAAAGCTTTGGTGATTCACCTGTGGACCCCTCCTTTCCATGTAAAAACCTTTGAAAATTTGATCCTGATTGAGGTAGTTGAGCATTCTAGAAAGCAGTTCTGCTCCAATGATGAAGAGAGCAGGTTCTAGAGGATCACCCTGTTTGAGCCCCCTAGTTGATTTGAAGAATCCATGTCTGGTACCATTTACAATGACAAAATACCAGTTGTTAGACATAGTTCTCCATATCATGTCTATAATCTTCTCACAGAATCCCATCCTTTTCAATGTGATGCCTGTGTAAGCCCATGAGACCCTGTCATATGCCGTAGCCATGTCCATCTTGATCACAACATTGGCCCCAATGTTTGGCTTCTTGATTCCTTGTACAATATCTTGAGATAACAGGATATTCTCTGAGATGCTTCCGCCCTTAACAAATTCTGACTGATTAGCTAAGATGATTCTTGGTAAGATAGGTGCAAGTCTTGTTGAGATGACTTTTGAAATAATCTTGTTGATGAAGTTACTCAGATTGATGGGTCTGAATTCAGTCAAGGAGTTAGGGAATTCCACTTTAGGGAGAGTATGAATCAAGCATTAGTCATGTATCTAGGCATGGTAATACCCCAAAAGAAAGCCAAGACTACATTTAGAAGATCTGTACTAATAATGTCCCAACAGGACTGGAAGAATTGACCATTCATCCCATCAGGAACAGCTGCACTGTTGGCACCACCTCCTTGAGTTCTTGCATAGTAGGGTCTCTTGTGAGATTAATATTATCCTCAGAAGTTATCATGGTTGGAATATGAGAGAGGAGATTCTGTCTGATTACACCCCCTGTTTCAATGAATAGGTCTTCAAAGTAGTTACAAGCTACTTTCCCAATGTCTTCATCCCCTTGTATCCAATCTCCATCTTCATATTTGATTTTGTGGATGTACAACCTCCTTCTTATTCCTCTAATAAGACTGTGAAAGTATCTGGTATTTGCAATTATCCTTTAATTGATGAATCTAAGTGAAGAAATTGGGTTTTTTAGTAAAAACGTTTCTAAAATGCAATTTGGGGATTTGAACCCCGATCAGAGTAGGAATTGGATGAAATTGGTATGGTTGGACTCATATTAGAATGGGTGTTCGGAATTTGTGAGTTTTGTCGGGTACTGAGTTGCGAGCTCGGGTTGACTTTTTGGGTTGACTTTTTGATTTTGATAAAGATCGAAGCTTTATTATTTGGGGTTGTTTCCAACGATATTATTTCATGATATTAAGTTATTTGTGACTAGATTTGAGCTGTTCGGAGGTCGATTGGGGCGGGAAGGGCTTTTAAAAGTATTGATTCGTGCATTTTGAGGTAAGTAACATATCTAAACTTGGTATTGAGGGTAATTATCCCTGAGAACTATGATATTTAAGATGTGGTGGGGGTGACGCATATGCTAGGTAATGGACGTATGTGCGTGCACTAGGGTATTCATGATCCGCATGGACTTCAGACTATTACGGGACTTGTTTTGCTATCATGCCTTATTATATCCATATTTTCTCTACTTGTATGATTTTTTGAGCTATGATTCATGTTAGAAATCATGTCTAAGCTATGTACTTATTCGTTTGAGACATAATAAAGCTACAACGTATTGATATTTGGATCGGGTTGCATGCTGCAATAGATTGATATTTGGACCGGATTGCACGCCGCAACAGTTATATTGATTATTGATTAGCGCTTAGGCCAGGATTCGCCCCTCCGAAGTCTGATATATATATATATATATATATATATATATATATATATATATATATATATATATATATATATATATATATGTGTGTGTGTGTGTGTGTGTGTGTGTGTGTGTGTGTGTGTGTGTGTGTGTGTGTGTGTGTGTGTGTGTGTGTGTGTGTGTGTGTGTGTGTGTGTGTGTGTGTGTGTGTGTGTGTGAGTGTGAGGGACACTTGTGCCTGGTACCGTGAACGTGCTGAGTGTGGTTATACTTGATGGTTTCATTATGATGATATTGACATGGCATGTAGGCATAGAGATGTGTTTTTCCTCATGCTAGTTGTTAAATGAAATTTCTTATATGTGTTGGGCTTTGAATGTTATACTTGGAAAGCATGTCTAAATTTTCCGTAATTGTGAACAAGCTGAAGATGTTATCCTTGAGTTATGTACTTTTGTTGTCTTCGTTATATCCTGAGTTGTTATTGATTATTGATGATTGGGCATTGACTTTTCTTCCGATCTCGTCACCGCTTTCAGCTGAATGTTAGGTTTGTTACTTATTGAGTGCATGAGGTCGGTTGTACTCATACTACACTCTGCACTTCATGTGCAGATCTAGGAACATATGGGCGCGATGATTGCTAGAGTTCGCACAGGTACCCGCTTGTAGAGACTATGAGGTAGTTGCTATGTCATTTGTGGACCTTGGAGCTCTCTTTCATTTACTTCTGTTAATATTGTTATATTGTTCAGATTGTATTGAGGATTTGGTGTCACAACCCAACTCCCACCCGAGTCGCGACAGCGCCTAACACTACTTTCTAGGCAGGCTAACAGTTTCACAATAACAATGAGCTCAATAAAGCAGAACTTAATAATCTCAACAGCAGAAATATTATGAAATTCTGAGAAAACAACGATAATACTACTACAACCATCCCAATGATCTGGTGTCAACGAGTACATGAGCACTATTAAATAAAACAATACAAGGCCAAATCCTCAATACAACTGTCTGAAGAATGGAACAGTAATAATAGATATAAATGAAAGAGAACTCCAAGGTCTTGGAATGACATAGCAGCTACCTCATAGTCTCCTCAACTGGTACAGGTACGAACTCTAGCAATCCCCGCGCCCAAAAGTACCTGGATCTGCACATGGAGTGCAGAGTGTAGTATGAGTACAACTGACCCCATGTACTCATTAAGTAACAAACCTAACCTTAGGCAGAAAGTAGTGACGAGCTTGAAAGAATCAGTCAGTGACCAACATCAATAATCAGTAACAACTCAGGATATAAAGGAAACAGTATAAGTAAATAACTTAATGATATTGTGCTCAGCTCGTTCATAATTACATGAATTTTGACATAATTTCCAAGTATAATAGTTAATGGACAACACAGATAAGACAATTCTTTTACCAGCTAGCATGATGAAAATACACCTCTATGCCTACATGTCAATTCAATAACATCAAAGTGAAATAAACGATACGCTATTTCATACTAGATCTATTCCTAGCAACTAAGGCTGTCCATGTTGTTCTTTCTTTATAATTGTATTCTAAGCATGTATGTATGATCCTTGAATCCTATTGAGGTCGATATTGATGGTATGGATGTCCATAATGTTAATCGAAGGTGCAACGACCCTACGTCACTCTGAAAGGTTTAGAACGTGATTCCATGAGTCCAGCATGCATTATATATATGTATTAATTTTACTCTACCGAGCCGCGCTATAGTTGGCCGGGTATGACACCTACTGTGCAACCACTGATCAATTGGGTTTTACCGAGCTTCACGTGGCCAGGTATGATTCTACCGAGCCTGATGATGGCCGGGTATGTTTTTACCGAGCCTATTATGGCCGGGTACGATATGATGATGATGATGATGCCCGCATAGGAGAATGTTTTTAAAAGCTTATGTAGATATATGTATAATGCATTTCATATCAGTAGCCCTCAGAGGTACCCAGATGGTACAGGTTGTATCTTCTCTATCTCTCTTTACATTATTGTTCTTATTTATGCTTTCCAGCCTTACATACTTGGTACTTAATTCGTAATGATGTTCCTTTTTCCTGGGGATGCTATATTTCATGCCCGCAGGTCCCTATAGATAGATTGAAGGTCCTTCTAGTAGGCTATCAGCTCAGCGGAAGGTGTTGATGCAATCCACTTGCTCCGGAGTTGCTTATTTGGTCAGTATACCTTGAACATGTATTAATTGGTATATCGGTGCCCTGTCCTGACCTTTATGACGTTTATGTACTCTTAGAGGCTTGTACATATATGTCATGTATATGGATGCTAGTAAGTCTTTGTCGGCATATGTTTTGAGTGTACAAATGGTCATGTCGGCCTTATAGGCCCGTATGTCATATGTATAAGTTTGTATATCATGTTGGGTCGTCCTATGTCGATTATTTCCTTATATTTTATTTTGGCTATCTCATGATGTCCTTTCCGATTCATTTACGAATGATGGTATGATAAGAAAGATACGTTACGTGGATACTCGATTGAGTAAGGCACTGAGTGCCCGTCGCGTCCCTCCGATTTGGGCCCTGACAAACTTGGTATCAGAGCAAGTCTATCCTAGGGATGTCTACAAGCTGTGTCTAGTAGAGTCTTTTTTATAAGTGTGTTTCGCCCCACACTTATAAACATGAGGCTGCGGGGACATTTAGGATTATTACCTTCCTTTCATATTCTAGATCGTGCAAAAGAGGATAGTTGTAGGGAATTGAGTCTAACGTATTCGTTGATATATGTTGTACAAAGATGTCATTACCCAGAGGTGTTGCGGCTAGTCCGGATGTTAAGGAAGGATTGGGAGGGGGTATGAGACGCACGCCCTCTATTGAGACAGATCCGTCTGAGGACCAGGGTGAGGCACTCCCTCAGATAGCCCCGATTCCACTAGTACTAGAGGAGCTAAGGGAGGGTCCAACATCATTAACTCTGTGAGTTCCACCACCGATTCTGTCTATGTAAGAACAACAGTACATGTATTGATGCAGTTGGTAGCCTCTCAGGATTGGTGTTACTCGAGGGCCCCTGATAGTGATAGAGCCCTTGAAGGGACAGAAAATTCACAACCTATGGAGTTCAGAGAGCAAGATCCGTCTATATTTCCAAGAGATGATTCTGATGAAGTTATGGGATGGACTAAGAGGACCAGGACAATTGATGGTGGTAGGTTATATCAGATTGGGTTTGCGCAGTGACTTGCACATGATCAGATAAGTAAAGCAATATTAGACAACTAAAGAATGAGGCTTGTTAGAGTACGAGAAGTCAAGATTCAAGGATGTTTTGTTAAAATTACATCGAAAGAAATGAGAAGTGGAATATTGTGAAAGGTTTGTGTGAAACCAAATAGAGAAATATTAGCGAATAGGGAATACTATTAGGGGCGTTAATTTAAAGTATGGGAGTAGAATAAGATTCGTAGGAAAGTGAACTCTAAGGTTATAAAGCAATATGAGACCATTTTCATTAAAAGTGGATTAGTAATTTTAACGGGGATTATCGGAAGGTCAATTTCACCATACAGATGCGAGATCCTAATATCGGAGGATGACTTAGGATGAATTAGAACTAAGGTACCGATTAAAGACTCAAAGGACTCTCACACTAGCTAGCATTGCAGTGATAGAATGAGTGAATCAACAAAAGGAGGAATAGGATCAGTGGGAAAAGAACCCTAAAGGAAATTTATAAAGATCTCCTTGACAAGCCATATGAACTAAAGTTAAACTCATCAAAAGAAGGCATGCCAACAAGAACGTATGACTCGCTACATATATAGACCCCTATAAATTGTCTTAGAGGAAGAAAGGTTACCTATACGACAATTGTAAGCTACTAGGAATACGGACCTACGGAAGACAGAAAGATGAGTAGGACTTCAAGTTTGAAACATTGAACTATTTTCCTAAGGGGGGAAGACAAGGTGGTAAATCACTAAGTCAAGAGCATTTTTGTTTAACAACAAAAAGATTGGAGGATTGGGACAAAACGGTGTGTAAGCAATTTTAAAGTAATGCACGGGTACAAAGTATATGCAAAAGAGACAATATTGGTTTATAAATAGACGACAAGCATAGTCAAACACTTTATAGATGGGAATGTTAACGTGAAGAATTCGTTAAAGTTGGAAGATATAACTCCAAAGGAAATTACTAAAATTGAAAGGAAAAGGAAGAACAATCATAAGGAGTTACAAAGGGACCCGAGTATGATGACTCTTGAAATTAAAGATAGACCATGGCAATATCTAATTGTTGCAACCGTGAAAGATAGTCGAGATGACAGCAAGAACAAGGGAGTTAGTACAATATTTCAAAAAAATAAAGCTAAAGAAGAGAAACCATCAAAGTGGAAACAATAAAGTCGACATCAAGGATAAGACTTAGGATAGACAATAAGGAAATGACGAAGTAGAAAGAAGCAGTATGAAGGTAAGCTATTTCACAACGTCAGTTTCTTCTATAAATCGGAACCTAACGAACAAAGAATACGTCAGATGTATACGGTAACAAAAAGATGAAAATCAATATATGAGGTCCAGAACTATATATACAAGGGATTCAGAATATGTGGAAATTATATCAGGGTTGCAAATAAGGAATATCATAATATGAGCCAAATAAGAAGCTGTTGTTAACTAGGGGCAGTAAGAAAAATAAGGAGGAATGGACAACCAGAATGGTATATATGTTTCACATAAGACGACTTAGAACTAGAATAAAAAGAGCGGAATTAAGATTGTAATGGATGCGTTTAGTCGTAAGTCATGGGTAGTTTGATAAATGAGCAAGCCCAAAAGGAAAAAGGGTTGACTAAAGGTCTTCACCAATTAACAGGTTCGAAATACGCTTGGCAGAATCAGTTAATAAAAATATAATGGCTAGGAATATGGTAGAGTCATCTCCTGTAGATAGGGAAGATTTCCATTTTAGGGAAAGTTAAAAGAAGTATTCGTCAAGAGACAACTCTAGTTTTTTGAGTCTATTGAAGGAGGGATCTTGAAATGTCATGGTTGATTGCGCATTGGGGAAGATGTTCATTATTCATGCTATTCTATTCATCTCTGAATGTCAAAAGTATACCACGATGTCAAAGTATTACATGGGTAGGACGACATGAAGGAAATCATTGTAGGGTTCGTAGCTTAATATTCCATTTGCTGATCGGTCAAAATACAACATCAGGAACCCAATGGATTGACACGAATAAAGTAACTCAATATGGAAAGGAGAAAATGATTGGCATAAGATTCATTACAAATATAGCAAGTTCGATTCCACATGGACGGCTATGGTTAGTTTGACAAAAATCAGTTTACTTTTACTAGACAAATTACTAAAGGTTATGTAAAACAGAAGGGTGTAGAAGGTAGATCGGGTACAAAATGTTTCTACCTCGATTATAGTTAATAGAGGTGCTCAGTTACAGATTGCTTCTGAAAACCCTCTCAATAAACATTGGTACATAAGATAATTCTAGCAAGTAAAACATACAATTCAGATGCTTAAAGACATGTTACAAGCTAAGATGCCAAATTTTACGAAAGGATGGAATAATCAATTACCGACTATTGAGTAGTGTACAACAATAACTATAGTAGTATCTATACATGTGGGAGGATCATAAGAAAATATTTTAAAATCACGGAGTAACTCCTTATAAAGCATGATGCGGAAGGAAATATAGATTCCCCATAAGGCAGATTGGAAGACAAAATTATTCGACCTGATCTAACGTATCAAGTTATAGAAAAGTCATCCTATTTCAAGAGTGTTTGTGCTTAGATGCATCATAGATTGAACTCCAAAATGCGACGACGAGACTTAAGGAAATCTCGAGTTGATAATGAGGCCTTCTTGACAACTTCGCTCATGAAGAGCATAATAACTTAATGGGACAACCTAATCAAGAAATATATAAAGCCACGTCCAAACTACCCAAAGAAAGGACTAAAGTGAATTTTCCCTCAAAATTAGGATTCGCTTACCCGGTTATCATGTTCTAATATTGAATAAATGCATTAAATGATATACAAGTTATAAAGGATCGATCTTATGAGATGATTCTAGTAGCTATAAATGAATCAGGAATCTATGCTACAGAAGCACATGAGGTTCAGATTATAGAGAACCTGCCTTACGAAGAAGTTCTACTTGCTATTTTAGATCAGCTTGTCCATAAGTTGGGGACCAAGAAAGTAACTTCCGTAAAGATATCGTGGAGGAATAGGAACGTCGAAGGTAAGAAGTGGGAAGCCATAGAAGAGATAAATTCTAAGTACCCTCAATTTTTTCATATAGAAGATTCTTGATGACTGTAGCTCGATCATGTGTTTTCTTATCCCATGTTATGCGATTTCTATCAACACTCATTGAATGATATTTAGAATTGAAGCATTACAGTGGTTTCAGGAGCAGAATTATTTGGACACAAGGTATGGGATAGTCCTATTTGTATAGGAGACTCGATCAAAATTTTCGTAAAATCCATAAGAGCTAGTTTCTCCTCTAAGCCCCCTTTACATTTGAGGACGAATGTTCCAAGGGGGGAAGGGTGTTACACCCTGTACTTTCAAGTTAGAATGTATCTTAAGTGAATCAATATGATTCAAGGAATTGAAGGACCTTTATAAAGATAATGATGGGTTAAAACAAGTTTTAAGGAGTATCATGAGGGTTGGAAGGTTAAGAAACTAATCGAATCGAAGAAAATAAGATTCCTCGAAAGTTGGCAAGTTGGGAATGTTATAACCCATACTTGTGGGGTGAGACTAGGGTTCTCAAGATGATAATAAGGTAATGCTATGAGGTATTTTAGTCATTTGATAGTAGTGTGGTAAGTTTTGAATCCAAGCGAGTTATGAAACAAAAGTCAACAAAAGTTGTCGCAAGTTACGTTCATTATTTTATTAAAATTTAGGTCTAATGTTATTGAGCTTTTCTTCCAATGTACTTGCATTTACGGGGTGATCTACCCACAAAATTGAAGATCTATGAGTCTAGTTTATAACTCATTAAATGTTTTGTTGATATGACATCGTAGTAAAGAGATATTCGCATTTGTACGAGACTGCGCAAGTAGCTCCGGTTGGGACCCACTTGAGACGACCACCGACCTTACTTCTTTTAAAAGTTGTTTCAGCCTCATTTCGGGTAATTTCTCATCCAAACTTCATCCAAAATATCTCCAAAACCCTATATAACATACCCCAAGATCCCAAGAACCAAACTCAAGGCAAATCAACTCAATTCATCATCAAATGTTTTAAAGACTACAAGAGAATGCTTCTATGATGTTGTGGTGTGATTGAGGGGTATTGTGAGCTACGTTGAGATGGGGTTTCGAGTTGTAGCTGCTGTCCAAGTTATGTATAGAATCTTCTTGATTTTTCCTAAGGTTAATCTTGTATTGGTTGTGTTGTTTGGGTAAAAAACCATAAGATAGCACTTGAAACAACATGGGACATGGTTATCTTTTTGGTTGGACTATTTTTCTGCCACATATATGGTTTGTGGTGGATGGAAATTATGAGAAATAATTTTATAATGTTGTAGCTGCTGCTGTTAAGCTTTTCTATGTGTTAAATAAGTTTATTGAAGAAGAAAACATGAAACACAAGCGATTGACGATAAAAGTTAGGGTATTAGGCATATGGGGCTGTTTTGGAAGTCATTTTGTGGATGTTTTAAACTAGGAATAATATAGTACATATAAGTATGATGTTCTGAAGGTTGTGAAATAATTTATGGAATAAGAGTTGGATTCAATTTATATTTTGTTATTAGTAAAAACGAGCTTGTTGCTCAATATGATTGTTAAGATAATCGGAGAAGCTCATAATGGATTATATTGTTGTTGTTGCTATTGTTGGTTATTGTTGTTGTTGTTGGGCTGTTGATGACCCTTAGTGGTCTTTGGGATGTAGTAAAAATAGGGGATTTGCTTCCCAATTTTCTGTAAGCTATACGACTAGCCAAATACGATGATACGACAATATATGTTGACGATAATATCATTTCACTTGTTACAGACGCAATAAGTTATATTGAGCTTGGTTGAGGAATAAGGAAGAGATCATACAGGTATGTTAAGGCACTTCCTTCTTTCTTTTGGCATGATCTAAAGTGAAATGAACGTAAATGGTACGCTATTTAATACTGGATCTATTCCTAGCAACTAAGGTTCTCCATGTTGTTCTTTCCTTATAAAGTTATTCTAAGCATGTATGTATGATCCTTGAATCCTATTGAGGTCGATATTGATGGTATGGATGTCCATAATGTTAACCAAAGGTGCAACGATCCTACGTCACTGTGAAAGGTTTAGAACGTGATTCCATGAGTCCAACATGCATTATATATATGTATCTATTTTACTCTACCGATTCACGCTATAGTCGGTCGGGTATGACACCTACTGTGCAACCACTAATCAGTTGGGTTTTACAGAGCTCCACCTGACCGGGTACGATTCTACCAAGCCTGATAAAGGCTGGGTACATTTTTACCGAGCCTAATATG
The DNA here is from genome assembly GCF_000715075.1 of Nicotiana tabacum. Lineage (NCBI taxonomy): Eukaryota > Viridiplantae > Streptophyta > Magnoliopsida > Solanales > Solanaceae > Nicotiana > Nicotiana tabacum. Next base: position 56,876,266 of record NC_134092.1, on the reverse strand, counting down.
GCATGGTACGATATAATGATGATGATGATGCCCACAGAGGTGAATGTTTTTAAAAGCTTATGTATATACATGTATCATGCATTTTATGTCAGTAGCTCTCAGAGGTACTCAGATGTTATAGGTTGAATCTTCTCTATCTCTCTTTACATTACTATTCTTATTTATGCTTTCCATCCTTACATAATCGGTACTTTATTCGTACTGACGTTCCTTTTGCCTGGGGACACTGCGTTTCATGCCCATAGGCCCAGATAGATAGGCTGAAGGTCCTTCTAGTAGGCTATCAACTCAGCGAAACGTGTTGGTGCACTCCATTTACGCATGATAGTAGGATAAGAAAGATACGTTACGTGGGTACTTGGTTGAGTAAGGCACTGGGTGCCCGTCACGTCCCTCTGATTTGGGCCGCGACATAAACACATAGCCTAGACATGATTTCTAACATGAATCACAGCTCAAATAATCATACAAGTAGAGAAAACACGGATATAACGAGGCATGATAGCAAAACAAGCCCTGCAATACTCTAAGGTCCACCCGGATCATAAATCCCCTAGTGTACGCACACACGCCCGTCACCTAGCGTATACGTCACCCCAACACACCTCAAATATCATAGTTCTCCGGGATAATTATGCTCAATACCAAGTTTAGATATGTTACTTACCTCAAAACGCGAGGCTCAATACTCCAAAAAGCCCTTCCCACATGAATCGGCCTCCGAGCGACTCGAATCTTGTCAAAATAACTTAATATCACCAATAGAACCCATAGTAGACAATCCCAAACAATAAATCTAAGGTTTTTATTCAATCGTGCAAAGTCAACCCCGGGCTTGCAGCCTGGAACCCGATGAAACTTATAAATTCCGAACACCCATTCCGATATGAGTCTAAATATATGTGTTTCATCCAATTCCAACCTTAAATCGACCCTCAAATCATTAAATCTCACTCTCCAAAATTATAGTAAACAATTCCCAAATTTCACCTTAAATTCACATAAATTAGGTGTAATAATCTATGGATAATCAATATCTATCATCAAAAGTGAATAAACTTTACTTACCTCTTCAATTGTAGTGAAAGATCTCCCAAAATTTGCCTCCAACCGAGTTCCACAACTTCAAATAATAAAAAATGACCAAACCCTTCGAATACAAAAATCTGCTAGTGATTCCACATCTGCAGTCACTTAATCGCATCTGCGGCTCCGCTTCTGCGGATAGAAGCCTGCATCTGTGGTCCAGCTCAAATACTTAAATTGCCGCTTCTGCGACCAACCCTTCACATTTGCGCTTGCGCATATGCGACCCTTCCTTCGCAGATGCCATCTCGCACCTGCGCCATTCCTTCCGCACCTGCAGTTTCCCTTAACCTCCAGCCTTGTCCACTTATGCAGCCCCTTGTCCACACCCGCGGACTCGCATTTGTGACCAGTCCTCTGCAGGTACGAAAGCACCAGACTCAACAGAACATCAGCAAATGCAACACAATCCAAAATAGGCCGAAACTAATCTGAAACACACCAAAAATCTATCAATTTCGACCTTCAACCTTCTAAACCACCATAAATCGGTCAAACTTATCAACCTTCTAAACCTTTAACTTTTCAATTTCGCCAAAAATCACCAAATCAACCTACAGACCTCCAAATCTAAATTCGGAGACAGCCTAAATTCAATATCACCATACGAAGCTATTGAAATCATCAAAATACCATTTTGGAGTCGTCTACACCAAAGTCAAACTTCGGTCAACTCTTACAACTTAAGCTTCCAACCTCAGGACTAAGTGTCCCAATTCACTCCAAAACCTCCCCGAAACCAAAACAGCCACCCCGACGAGTCACATAACCATAAATACACATAAGTGATGCATAAAATAGGTGAGACAAGGCTAAACTACTCAAAACGACCATCGGGTCATTACATTTGGCCTTGTATTTTGACATTTAGTAGTGCTCATGTACTCATTGACACTAGATCTTTGGGATGGTTGTAGTTGTGTTATCGTTGTTTTTCGTAGATATTTTTTGATATTATCGTTATTTGGGTTACTAAGGTTCTGTTAATTTAGCCATTGTTATTGTAAAATTGTTAGCTTGCCTAACAAGTAGTGTTAGGCGCTATCACGGCTCCGGTGGGAGTTTGCGTCGTGGCAAGTATCTACACTATAAAATAATGCAATTAACTTGAGAAGCCCTTTGGATTACATTTGAAATGTTCATGGTTTCATAAAGAAAATAAATGTGACGTAGATCGTAAAATGCAACTTCTTTCTACTCAATCCAATGAATTTTAACATTCATGTATAATTAGACAAGGATTTTCCAATCTTTAACAGATAATCCAATGAATACTTTCATGTATCAAAAGGAATCTTCGAAGCTAATATTATCATGTCATTCATTAATTCTTCAAAGGATGATCAGAACCAAAAAAAGATAATGTATACCAATTGATAAGCCTAAGAATGGCTCTATTTGAGATCACATGCAGGGCTGATTTCAATATACTCCTTGGTACCACATGCTTAAACCAATAAGCACACATATGGGTCATAGGAATGACAAAGAAGGAATGAAAGAAAATGTGTTAAAGCAAATACACATAACGTAAACACATTTATAGATAAAGTAAAAAATGTATTTAGAGGATTTTTAGTATATTCACACCAAGGTATACTTTTCCAACTAAGTCATAATAAGTATTTTAATTATTTAAATACCAGAAAAGGTATTTAACTGTATTTATACATGGTATTGTATTTCAACAGTAGAGTAGACTTAACTAAGTAAATATTGTCAGGATTAGTAAGGATGAAGTCATAGGCGTAATTGAACATGCTATTTATAACGACCCGGCTGGTCATTTTGTGTATTGTTGTCTCGTTTCCCAATTTATTACTTCTTCTATGTTCATTTATGGTTCTTGACTTACTGGGGTGGTTAGTTTTATTCCAGGGGTATTTTGAATTGAATTGGGACACTTAGTCTCAAAGTTGGAAGAGTTGACCGGAGTTTGGTTTTTATGTAGACAACTCCGGAATGGAGTTTTGATGGCTCCAATAGCTTCATATGGTGATTTTGGAGTTAGGCGTATATCTAAATTTGGATTCGGAGGTCCGTAGGTTGATTTTGTGCTTTTTTCCGAAAGTTGGAAAGTTGAAGGTTTTAAAGATTGAGAGGTTTGACCGAGAATTGACTTTGTTGATACCGGATTTGGATTTTTGATTTTGGGAGTTGGAATAGGTCCGTCGTGTCATTTGGGACTAGATGTACAAAATTTGAGGTCATTCAGAGTTGATTTAATATAGTTCGACATTGGTTTTAGAAGTTGGAAGTTCATTAGGCTTGAATTTGAGTGCAATTCATAATTTTGATGTTGTTTGATATAATTTGAGGCTTCGAATAAGTTCGTATTGTATTTTAGGACTTGTTCGTATGTTTAGATGGGGTCCAGGGGGGCCTCAGGTTACGTTTTGGATGGTTAACGGATCAATTCTTGGATTTAAGGCATTACTGAAGGTGTAAGGCTTCTGGTGTTTTCGCACATGTGATGGTCATGGCCGCAGATGCAGAGCCACAGGTGCGGCGAGTTGTGCGTAGATGCGAAGTGAGGGGAGGCTGGTGATGATAGCAGGTGCAGAGAAGGACCGCATCTGCGAGTCCGCAGATGCAGATAATGGATTGCAGAAGCGGAGAGTCGTAGGCCAGACTTGCACCGCAGATGCGGTAGGATTCCGCAGGTGCGGACCCATAGAAGCGGGAATTTGCCCACAGAAGCGGATGGTCGGAATTTTTAGTTGAATTCGCATAAGCGTGAATTTTACCACAAAAGCAATATCGCAGATGCGATTTTTGAGTCCGCAGATGCGGCAATACTGGACAAGTTAACAAAAATTGAGGGTTTTCATTGTTTTCTAATTTTGTGAAATTGGGGAACTCGGTCTAAGGAGAATTTTGGAGCATTTATAATCCCAATTGAAGAAGTAAGTGATGCTTATTCAATTTTGGTATTAGATATTGAATACCCATTGATTATTACACCTAGTTTTCATGAATCTAAGATTGAATTTGGGGATTTTTGGACTATGTTATTGTAGAGTGAAATTTGAAGATTTGAGGGTCGATTTGTGGTCGGAATTGGATGATTTTGATATGGTTGGACTAGAAATTGAATGGGTGTTCGAAATTTGTGAATTTTCGAGGTGTGAACATGGAGTTGAATTTTTGGGTTGACCTTTTTGATTTGAGATAAAGATTTTAGCTTTGTCTATTGGAATCACATCTTATGGCTTTTATTGATGGTATTGCATTACTTTGACTAGATTTAGACCGTCCAGAGGTCGATGCACACGGGAAGGACTTGTTAGCAGAGTGATTTGGCTTGCTTGAGGTAAGTATCTTACCTAAACTTGGTTGAGGCACTAGTTGCCTGAATTATTTGTGATAGCTACGTACTATGGGCGCGCACATATGTGGGGTTTGAGCCCGTGTACGAGTACCATTGTAATTATCCATGCTCTGGGTAGTGTTTAGGCTATGATATGCCTTGAATTGACTATTATGCTTTAAGTTGTGATGATTCTCATATTTGTAAACTTGTTGTGAACTAATCGATCCATGTTTGATGTTACATAGAGTTTAATTCCCTGGATGAACCTGATAATTGCTATTCTGTGATGAAATTGCCGGTTTGAGCCATGATAGCACAATTTGCACATGCCTACACTTTAGCATGTCATTTATACAAGTCCAGGAGCAAGAGATCTATTATTCATTCATCATATACGTGTATTCTTGTATATTTGCTCCTGTGTGTTATGATTTGGACTAGATGCATATGACCACGATGGGAGGAGTTGTTATGCTTGTGACCACGTCAGGCGGATTGTGTTGTTATGCATATGGCTACACCGGGCAGATTGTGTTGTTGTTCCTGTGACCACACCGGGCGGATTGTGTTGTTGTGTCTATAACCACACCGGGCGAATTGTACTATTATGCCTGTGACCACGTATGGGGGATTGTACTGTTATGCCTGTCACTATACCGGGCTGGTATCACGTTGAATTGGTCGTGCTTACATATGGATATGGATCCATCCCCCTAGGGTCACCCTCTCATGTTTCTCTCTTGATGGTGTACACGCGGATATTGAGGAAAATGGATCAATGGTTTGGTACGGATATGGAAAGGTTGAGGAAAATCTCGCCAGTGATTCTTTTGGATTTGCATTTCATCTTTACTTGCAATTTCCATGATTTAATTATCAGATTTAGCTGCATATCATCTTTATATGTTGTACCATTGTAACGATCCGACCGGTCGTTTTGAGATTTAGCATTCCATTCGGTGGTTTGAGACTTTAAGTAGCTTCATATTATGTATTATGACTTGTGTGAATCGTCGGTTTTGGTTTTCAGGTGATTCGGAATTGATTTGGAACAATGATTCTCAAATAGGAAGCTTTAAGTTGGAAGAGTTGACCAAGTTTGACTTTTTAGTATTTGATATCAGATTGTATTTTTGATGGTTCTGTTAGGTCCGTATGGTAATTTTGGACTTGGGCGTATGCCCAAAATTGCATTTGGAAATTTCTGGAAGGTTTCAACACTAATTGGCGAAAGTTGGAATTTGATGGTTTGGAATGTTCATAAGTTTAACCGAGAGTTGACATTGATGATATTGGGTTAAGATTGCTGTTTTGGGAGTTGGAATAGGTTCGTTATGTCATTTGGGATTTATGTGCAAAATTTGAGTTCATTCCGAGTTGATTTGATGTGCTTCAGCACGAGTTTTGGAAGTTGAAAGTTCAAAAGTTCACTAAGTTCAATTTGAGGTGTGAATCATGGTTTTGATGTTGTTATGCATGCATTGAGGCTTCTATTAAGTCTGTATTATGTTATGAGACCTTTTGATATGTTCGGACAGGGTCCCGAGGGGCTCGGGTGAGTTTCAGATAGGCTTGGGTTGTGTTGCGCTTGTTTCTTTTGATGTTTCAACGTCGTTTCTTCATGCACAAACGACATCTCATTAAGAAAATGAGCTCCAATTTCTATTTTGATTGAAGCATTAGATCTTTATCGTAATTACGGAGCCATAGAAAAAAAATCATAGAATTTTTACATCGTATGAGGAATTCATGGTCATTTTACTAAGAATTGGGTTGCCAGATTTTTCAGCTTAATTACGAAATGTCCACTGAATTCGTATTTAAAAATCTGCACTTTTTTCAAATATTGAAACCAATATATCTCCTTCATTATAAGGTCACATAGAGTGATTCAAAAGTCTAACTTGACTGAAAATTCATGAGGAATCCATTGGAGGATCAAAAGCGAGTTTTGGGATTGTTTGGCACAAGAAACGAGGCAGAACAGCTGGGCAGAAGCATATAATATCGAGGGTTTGTTCATTAGGTCATATTTTGCGTTGGGGAGCTCAAATTTGGGTGATTGTTTAGACGATTTTCACCACATGAATTGGGGTAAATGTTTTCTACTCAGTTTTGAATATATTTCATGAATCTATCTTCGTTTTGGAATTTGATTGATGATTTCAAAGGAGAAACTGGGGGAGTTTTGTCTAAAATTTCATAAAGTGAATTTTTGAGTTTTAAACATCGATTCAGAGTCGGATTTGAGTAAAACTGGTATGGTTGGACTCGTAATAGAATGGGTAGTCTGATTTTGTGAGTTTTTTCGGGTTCCTAGGTGCGAGCCTAGGTTTGACTTTTTGGTTGACTTTGGGCTTTTGATTAAAGATTCGACTTTTATCGATTGGGTTTGTTTCCATTGGCATTCTTTGATGTTCTTGAGTTGCTTTTGGCTAGTTTCGAGCCGTTCGGAGGTCGGTACGCATGGGATGGCATTTCTAGTGTATCGTTTGTCTTGCTCGGTATTGGATTCGGCTTGTTCGAGGTAAGTAACACTTCTAAATTTGGTGATGAGGGTATGAATCCATGAACATACGTGTTATGTATTTGGTGTTGAGGTGACGCACATGCTAGGTGACGGGCGTGTGAGCGTGCACCGTGTGAATTATGACTGGGTGGATTCTGTGGTACTGTGTAGTTACCAAATCTAGTTTCTATCCATGAAATCTCTACGTGCTAGAGTAATTGAGTTGTGATCCATGTTAGTAACCATGTTTAAGCTATATGCTTATTTTGTTGGGACCCACTGAGGTAATTTCTGTGGTTGAGTTATTTGCTTAAATTACAATTTCATACTCAATCATATTCATTCATTTGCATATCATATCTCAGTCTCTGCTATCATTTATTGTTACATCATGTATCATTGTTTGGGCTAGTTGGCATGAGATTTGTGAGCCCGAGAGAATGGAGAGATTGATGAATTAGTGAGGCCGAGGGCCTGATTGTTAGTGATGATTATGGGATCGGGTTGCACGCTACAACATGCTTTATTGATTCATGATGGGATCAGGTTGCACGCCGCAACATGCGATGTTGGCTTATATTAGTACTTTGGCAGGATCCACCCCTCCGGAGTTTGACATACTAGCAGTGAACGCAGAGTGCCGAGTAATTGAGAGTGCCAAGTGATTGATTGTGAGACAGTGACATTGAGTACTCTAAGAGTGTGAGTACATGAGTTTATCACTGTGGTGCATTACATTTGACATGCATACTTGGCATGTAAGTATAGAGATGCATTTCCTCATGCTATACGGTACTGTGACATTCATGACGCTCATATACATTGATATGTAGGCATAGAGATGTACTTTCCTCATGCTATCTGATAATGGAACATCTTATTTGTTGTTGAATGTTTTGGGAAAAATCACAGTCTCCTGATATACTCATATTTTGGTGATTTCAGTGAAAGATTTGGGTTTTACTGTTATACCTGAAAAGCATGTCTGTTGTCCATAACTGTGAACGAGCTGAACCTAATATCTTTGCATTATTACTTTCACTGCTTTTTATTATACTGTTATGAGTACATCTTGACTATTGGTGTTGGACTCTGATCGTTGTCGAAGCTCGTCACTGCTTTCAACCTAAGGTTAGGTCTATTACTTATTGAGTACATAGGGTCGGTTGCGCTTATACTACACTTCTGGACCTTCCGTGCAGATTTTGGAGCTGATGTTGCTGTGTATGGTAGCAACTGGCATTGAAGATGTACCTGTGTTCCAGTTATAGCAGCCTCTTATTTTTGGTAGCTTTAGATTTATAAATCTATTTATGTACGTTTCGAACAGATGATGTATTTATTTTATACCATCTTTGTAAACTTTAAGTCTTAGAAGCTCATGATTTGTACTACCAGTCCTTGGAAGTTGTATAAAATTCAGTTATTTTATTTTTTTAATCTTATCATTATCATTATATTGTGGTTAATTGTTAATTGGTTTACAAAGCAGGTTGGGTTAGGTGCCATTACTGTCGCGCCCCCTTTTTCTCGCGAAATCGGGCTTCAACGTGTGATAACTCTTTTAAAGGAGGTATTAAAAGAGGAGAGTCGCCACCTAACGATTTTTAAGGTGCGTTAGGGCACCTATTTGCAAATAACTCTGTTTTAACTAGTCAACGCCACCAAAGATCGGGTAAGGGCTCAAGTTACCTCAAGGAGAAGGTGTTAGGCACTCCTCGAGGTCCAAAACTGTGGGTCCCGGCCGAACTTAAATTATATGGATTAGTCTATGTGATCAAGTAAGCAAAGAGAGTACAAAATCTAAGAATTTTATTACAAAGAGATCTTGAATAGGAAGGTACAACTATTTTTTCATTCTATTAGAAAAGAAAGGAAAAGGGGGGGGGGGGAAGGGGAGGGGTCCTAAGTTTTTTTAGCCTAAAGGATCACCCCGTGCAACATAAATAATATTTCGTAACTCCCTTGAGATAGGGTGTTACTCATATTATCCAGCAGGCACAGACTATCATCTCCTGCTACCCGATTACTATGTTAAAATTGTTTACCTAAGAGCGCTCTAATTCAATTCTAAGTCCTACCCTACGCGTGCACTGCCCGTCCCATACCTATGGTCAAGGAGGTTTTGGACCTCTATTTGGATGGTTCTAGACCTTATATAGGCTGCTCAAAAATGCAAAACTAGGCGACAAACAAAACACATATTGGACTTCAAATATGGCAGTTAAGGGCTCAAGTTAGCCTCCACACTTAAGCAACAAATGCACGCGAAACAGGCTTTCATGTTAGGCATTTTCAGAATTAAGAAACTTAAGCCTTATAGACATGATTTCTATGTGACTATGCATTAAAACATACAAGAGGTTTCAAAGGCTAGGCGCTGCTTATCTCCAAATTATACGATTGTTGCATGCTGATTTGAGATTGCAGATTTCCAGTTATTTAACCTATAGATGTTGTGTCTAGGTGTGAATCACTAAGTGACAATGAAATCTATTGGAGGAAAGCCCAGAATTATTCATGCTTTCTAACAATAGCATACATGAAACAAATGTTTGAGCAATTTAACATTAACAAATTATGGCGAGTAATTATATCCTACATACAGGATCTCTAACGTTCAGCACTTATAGCTGATTTTATCGTCATACCTTAATCATATAGGCATATTTTCTAGGTGACAGTGGCAAATGGAATAGTCAGAATACTGTAGGCATGATTTCTAGTAAATGCTGATGCAAATTGAAATCAATGACATTTATTCCTATAGGCAGGTTTTCTAGTAGCCGTAGCAGTAAGTATAATTAAAGCACTTTGAATTCATGTTTGCTAGCAGACTGTGTGTATGTGTGTTTCCCCTAATGGCATGATTTCTATAGTGCACATAGTGATGGAATAGCATATATATAACAAGTAAATCATTAAGTCCTAAAGGCATATTATCTACCCATTTGCTATGCAAATATTAGAAATCTACCCATTCCCCACTTTACTAAAACCCCAATCATTTATACAAAGTTATTACAGGCCCATTAATGGGTAAGATATAAATGTTATACAAATAATGACAATAGGCCCACAGCAGGCCCAAATAAAATACCCAGCACTGTCTGGGCCTTCAGCAATTCTCACACAGCATACCCAGCCTTCTAACAAGGAGTCGTATTTATCAACACAACCCCAGAATCCATAGAGGAGCCCAAAGTCAATTCATATAACTATATTGCCAAGCATTGCATCATTTAAACCAACCGACTTAGATGTACAACAGATAATAGGAAGAAAGGGGTTGAATGAGGGTAGTTTATGTTTCAGGGAATGACTAAGGACCCAAATCCTAGTGTGTCAGAGTTCACAAGGGCCTCAAATGGACCCCGAGCATTGCTCATACTAGGAGGTCAGCAGTAAAGCCTAGGTAGCCTTGGCTTTCAGCCAGCTAAGAATAAGAAGTTCAGAATAGCATAAGTAGAAAATGAAGAGAATGGACAATGGCGGAGGGACAGAACTAGGGGTACACTTATAACCTAAAGTAGACATAGCCAAGTTGAGCATAAAGAGCAACTAATCAAGATGGCCAATAGGTTCAGCAGGATTTCCATACATAACAAAGTATCACATAGACATCCACATTTTGAAAGAGTTGGGGAAGAAACAGGTTTGCATGGGTATACAGAGATTATCATGTACAAATGCATGATACTAAACCAGTTGAGACCTAAAAGGTCCAAATTAAGCTAAGTATGCATCCTAGTATCATAAGATAGACATATTAACTCTCATCAGGAAACAGGACTTCATTGGGACATGATAGGGAACACACATTATGAATAAACCACATGTAGGAAGGGTCAGGGGAGAAACGAGTTTGCAGTCACAGATGCACAATACAAATAAGTTAAAACCTAAGAGATTATGCTAAACATACATCCTAGTGTCATGCTAATCAGTATTTAGACATGATGGGGGATGCACATTGTGACAAGCCAAATAATCACTGAAAGAACAAGATATCAGATGAACCATAGACATGCTGGGAACATATTAGCGCAGAAGCAAGATCATAGAGAATGGTCTTAATACAAATTGAAACACATTGTACATGCAAGACAAATATTTCAGAGATTTAGAGCAGTGTGAGATAGCAAGTTCACACCAAATAGCACATGTAGGGATTTTGGGATTGACACAATAGACTAATTAACTAAAGAAGATCTAAGTTATGCCATAAAACAAAATGGTTCAAACAGGGCAGGGAAAACAAATTGAGGTAACTGTTAAGATCTTAGTCAATCCCTAATGGGGTATGGGGATCATGCTGAGTGACACAATAGCAGGGAAACATGTCATAATTAACACAGGAAGTTCTAGCACAAGTGTGAAACATTCATTATAGAGATTAAGCACAAAGCAAATAAGCATATTTTAGGGAACATTCAGGCACCAATACACTGGCTAAACAAACTAAAGAGGGTCAGATTATCCAAGTTAGACTTAGGCAATCTCAGAACTAGCAGCATTAGGAGAAGTTAAATGTAAAGAGACTTAGAACAAAGTAGAATTAACAGAATCGTGCACAAAAGTAATCCAGAAAACATATTAAGCCATGGATTTCAGAGGTAAGAACACATGTAAATCAAAGACACATATGGATGAAATTGCAAAAGTCAAGTGGCTTACCAGTTAAACGGACAACAATAAAGAACAAAAGATCCACAAAAACCCAGAAACCTCGATGCGTCAAAGTTCCCAAGAGATTCGAAAGAACCCCGGGAAATGCTTGCACCAAGAGAAAGTTAGAACAGCAGACTCTCAGTGGCCTTGGATTTCAGTCGGCCAACACAAAATACAGAACAAGATAATGAAGGAATTAACAGAGCAAAGCTTCAAATTTTAGTAAGATTATATCGATTCGAGTCCTTTCAAAGGGGAATGGGGAGGGGTTTATATAGTGACAGAAATCAAACAAGTAAACAAGGAAAAATGTAAAATCAAACATAAATAAGGAAGTATTAACATGCAAAATCAATAAAAATCGGATTAGGGAAAAAAATAGGTAAACCCTAGTTGACAGAAATAAAAAATTGGCCAGAAATCTTGGCTAATCGGACCCATATAGCCATGGTCTTGATGTATATGGACTATATATTATCCAGATTCAAACGGTTGAAGTGAATGGGCTGAATCGGAGAGATGGTACTTGCCATGTTTAGGCAAGTACTAAGAAATACCATGGAGAAACACCCAGTAGCGGAGAAACACTAGTATGGTAAGTGAATGATGGGAGAATCCCATTATCGGCGGGATTAGGGAAAGATTTGGAGAAGGCGGCGATTAGGGTTTTCTAGTAGGAAGAGGAGCGTTTGAGGGCGGCTGGGTAGAGACAATGGGGATTAGGGTTCGGGTGAGGGGATATAAGGAATGTGGGGGAAAATATTGTGAGCCGTTGATCAATTTTGATTATTGGCTGGGATTAAAACAGGCCGGGGTTGGTTTTTGGACTGGGTTGGGGAATTGGGTCATTTAGGCTGATGAGGTTGTTGGGCCAAAGGTTTATTTGGACCTTAATGGTCCGAAATTAATCCTAATTTTGGGCCAGATTTAAAATAGGAAATTAAGGGAAAATAATTTAATAATAAATAATTAATAAAAATATAAAAATGCCATTTATGCAAATTAATATTTTAAAACAATAGTAGAATATTATAAAAATGTAAGATACTACTTCGACCTTGAATAAAATGACGAATGCAATAAAATTGTAAAATATAGGCTATTATTGCAAGATTGTGCAAATAGTTTAAAAATAGTAATGTAATTAAATAAAACGAAGTAAAAATATTTGAAACATGTATTATGGGTTCAAATAATAATTTTAGGTAATTAAGCCATCACAAAATAATTTGAAGGAGTAATTAATAGATATTCAAGTAATTTAAATGTAAGAAAAATCAATTTTGAAGCTCTAAAATTATGGAAAATTATAAAAAATGCTTGTAAACTAAATAATGATGCAAAAAATGATAATTTGAAAGTATATATACTATTTGGGATAATATGAGGGCAAAATTGGGTATCAACAACTGCCCATCTTTACCCGGAAATGATGAAAGAGTTGTCGGATAAAGAAAATGATGACCAATTTTGGCCGAATTGAGTGAGGAATGATGTGATTTGAGAAAATGGAGGTCGAACCCTAGTTCGTGAGTTGCCTACATATCCCTGGTGTTACAGGAATCAGGCCGTGTGTAGTTCTGGATCCAGCGGTGAACGAAACCAATGGAGTTGTTATAGGAATAGTCGTATGTTTCGGAAAGGGTTCCTTTGGGTAGGATAGTATCGGATGAATTTATGCGAAGTCATGAATGCAAATTTGAAACGTTATGGATGCAAATATCTGAACGGTCATATAGTAAAAGGCGGGTAATTGATGGTGGTCGGTTATGTTTGAAACAATTACAGGATGTGAACGTTATGAACGGAAACCAGAGCGAAGATTGCTACCATTAGGAGAATGGTCACTTCCTGAATTACCTGCAAAACTTAAAATACGATACATGTAAGTATATATGGATTATTGTGAGAATTTAAACATGATGCATATTTCCTTCGGACCATGAGGGTTGTATTTGGACTGTGAGGATGGTGTCCTTAGACCATGACGTCCTGGGCCATGAATCATGTGATAAGGGATATGCAGGTCATGAAATGATGTCCTCAGGCCATGAGAATGGTGCCTCCGAACCATGAAGCCTTTGAATAATGATGTGCACTTTTAAGAGATCCTGGGGCCATGGAATGGTATCTTCCGGCTATGCGGATGATGCCTTCAGACCATGACGCCTTTGGACAAAATGTCTATATTTCAGCCCATGAAATGCAAAATATGATGTTTGGCCATATGCAAAGATGAGACAAGACAAGGCTTAGTCTTGTGTAAGATAAGGGCAATGCTTAGCCCTGGGTGAGTAGAGGATAATGCTAGGTCTTAGATGGCGTAATGGAGATAACATTTAATCACGAGGAAAAGGCAGTGCTTAGACTTATGGAATTAGGGAGGCAATGCTTATCCTCATTCAGGAAGAGGAGACAATGCTAAGTCTCATGCAAGTAAGGGAAGCGGTGCTTAGCTTCATGTAGGAAAGGCAGTGCTTAGCCTTATGCAATTAAGGAGGCAGGGCTTAGCCTCATGCAAATAGGGAGGCAGGGCTTAGCCTTATGCAAATAGGAGACAATGCTTAGTCTCATGCAAAGAAAGGCAGTGCTTAGCCTTATGCAGTTAAGGAGACAGTGCTTAGCCTCATGAAAATAGGAGAAGATGCTTAGTCTCATGCAAAGAAAGGCAGTGCTTAGCCTTATGAAGTTAAGGAGGCAATGCTTAGCCTCATGTAAATATGAGACAATGCTTAGTATCATGTGGAAAAGGCAATGCTTAGCCTTATACAATTAGGGAGGCAATGCTTAGCCTCATACAAATAGGAGACGCTGCTTAGTCTCACGGGGAAAAGGCAATGCTTAGCCTTATGCAGTTAAGGAGGCAATGCTTATCCTCATGCGAATAGGAGACAATGCTTAGTCTCATGCAGAAAATGCAATGCTTAGCCTTATGCAATTAGGGAGGCAGTGCTTAGCCTCATGTAGGAAGAGGAGACACTGCTTAGTCTCATGCAGGGAAAGGCAGCGTTTAGCCTTATGCAAGAAAAACGATGAGTGACAGTGAGAAAGTAAAGTATTTCTTAGCTGGAAGTGTTTGCGTTTGGTAACTTGACGTCATAAAGGTAGTGATTTGATGTATCTGCGGGTATTGTTGTCTTATCGTGCCTGCATCCAAAGAAAAATTGTGAGTTTTGTAGGTGAAGGTCGGTTTGCGCTTTAGTCATCTGTTTTGCCTTTGCTCCTATCTTGAGGTCCTGTTTGAGTTACCATGGGTAGCATCTGGCTGTCATAGAAATAAAGTTTTCGAAAAATATGCATGCATTTGATAAATATAGTTATTTGAAATGTAGTAGTATGCGATTTCAAATAATTTAGAGGATATGGTGACTGTGACATATCTTAGAGACATTGCAACCTTGCTTTAGAATTTTGAAGGTTCCCCTCAAAATTCTACCCCAGTTTAAATGCAATACTTTGGTTGTTCAGTGTATGACGATGTCGGCTGAACTTGCTTTAGAATTTTGAGGGTCCTCTTCAAAATTCTGCCCCAATTTTCTGATCATGGTAAAATGAAGATTTTATTAAGATGTGACCGAACCCACAGGGCTGCCTACGTATCCTCTCTTAAACGAGAATCAGGTCAAGCATAGTTCAGTTACATCAGATGAAGAAATGTAAATAGTCTAAACATAGTATCTCTTGACTGCATCTGGGTTGATACGTTTTGGCCAAATTTCTCCATCCATTTCTGCAAGTATGAGTGCTCCTCCTGTTGGTACTCTGTGAACCATGTAGGGCCCTTGCCAATTAGGTGAAAATTTCCCTTTGGATTCATCTTGATGCGGGAAGATCCGCTTTAGCACCAACTGCCCCGGTGTGAATTGTCTAGGCCTGACCCTTTTGTTGAAAGCTCTGGACATTCTGTTCTGGTAGAGTTGACCGTGACATACCACATTCATTCTTTTCCCATCAATGAGATCCAGTTGTTAATAGCGACTTTGTATCCATTCTGTATCACTGGGTTCAGCCTCTTGTATGATTCTCAAAAAAGGAATTTCTACATTGGCGGGAATAAAGGCTTCGGTACCATAGACCAGCAAATAAGGAGTTGCCCTGGTTGATGTGCGAACCGTGGTACGATATCCAAGTAGGGTAAATGGTAGCTTTTCATGACATTGTTTGTGATTATCTACCATCTTCCTTAATATCTTCTTGATGTTCTTATTGGCGGCTTCTACAACTCCATTCATTTGCGGCATATATGTTGTGTAATTCTTATGCTTGATTTTGAAGGTTTCACACATGGATCTCATCAAATCACTGTTACGGTTGGCGGCGTTGTCGGTGATGATTGATTCCGGCACCTCGAACTAACAAATAATATGATCCCTAATGAAATCTGCGATGACCCTCTTAGTTACAGCCTTGTAAGATGCGGCTTCAACCCATTTTGTGAAATAGTCTATGGCTACTAGAATGAACATGTGCCCATTTGAAGCGGCGGGTTCGATTGGACCGATGACATCCATCCCCCAAGCGGAGAAAGGCCAAGGTGCACTTGTTGCATTGAGTTTATTGGGTGGCACTCATATCATATCAGCATGTACTTAACATTGATGACACTTTTGGACATACCTGATGCAGTCTGTTTCCATAGTCATCCAAAAATATCCTGCTCTTAATATCTTCTTAGCTAAGACAAAGCCATTCATGTGCGGTCTGCAAGTTTCGGCATGTATCTCTTCGAGAAATTTGGATGCTTCCTTGGCATCGACACACCGTAATAATCCCAGATCTGGAGTCATCTGTACAAAATATCTCCGCTTTGGAAGAAATGGTTGGATAATCTTCGGAGTGTGCGTTTCTAAGTATGATTTGCATGCTCCGGGTACTCTCCTTTTGCCAAATATTCTTTGATGTCGTGGAACCATGGATTTCCATCTATTTCCTCTTCAACATGAGCACAATAAGCTGGCTGATTATGAATCCCTACTGGGATAAGATCGATGAAATTCTTGTATGGGTGTTGTATCATGGAAGATAAAGTGGCCAATGCATCTGCGAACTCATTATGGATTCTTGGAACATGTTTGAACTCTATTTTTGTGAATCTCTTCATCAACTCTTTTACATAGTATAGATATGGTAATATCTTAGGGTTCTTCGTGGCCTACTCTCCTGAAACCTGATGTACCAAGAGATTGGAATCTCCAATCACCAGTAACTCTTGAACGTTCATGTCAATGGCCAACCCGAGTCCCAAGATGCAAGCCTCATATTCTTCCATATTGTTGGTACATGAAAACCTGAGTTTTGCGGATACTGGATAGTGTTGACCTATTTCTGACACTAAAACTGCTCCAATACCCACTCCTTTGAAATTCGCAGCCCCATCGAAGAATATTCTCCAACCATCATAGGCTTCAGTGATATCATCTCCTACGAATGATACCTCTTCATTTGGAAAATACGTTTTCAGTGGTTCGTATTCTCCATCTACAGGATTTTCTGCCAGATAATTCGCCAATGCTTGCCCTTTGACCACCTTCTAAGTTACATAGATGATGTCGAACTCGCTCAGTATTATCTGCCATTTTGCTAACTTCCCCGTAGGCATGGGTTTCTGGAAGATGTATTTTAGCCAATCCATCCTTGATATGAGATATGTGGTGTAGGCACAAAAGTAGTGCCTCAACCTTTGAGCTATCCATGTCAAAGCATAGCCAGCAAAGAATACCGTGCTTCGTAGGGTGTGAACTTCTTACTCATATAGTATATGGCCTGGTCCTTTCTTCCCGTCTCATCGTGTTGTCCCAAGACAGCCGAAAGCCCCATCTAGTACATATAAATAGAGTAGCAGAGGTCTCCCAGGTTCCGGTGGGACCAGAACAGGTGGTTTGGATAAATATTCTTTGATCTTGTCAAAGGCTTTCTGGCACTCTTCAGTCCAACTTGTTGTAGCGTCTTTCTTCAACATTTTTTAAATCGGTTCACAGATCACAGTTTATTGTGCAATGAAACGGCTAATGTAATTGAGACGCCCTAAGAAACTTTTCACATCTTTCTTGTTCTTCAGAGGTGGAAAATCTTGGATAGCGTTGACCTTTGACGGGTCCAATTCAATCCCTCGGCGACTGACGATGAATCCTGTAACACCCCGAAAACTTTTGAAGTACTTAAGTATAAAACCCGGTAAAGTTTGCAAAGAAAATAATATTTCATGGTGCCGGACTAGACTTACGTGTTTGAGGACTAGGCTTACATGTTTGTATTATGCGACCGCATAACAGTTATGCGGACCGCATGGTGACCGCATACACAGACAGTTCTTTTGGCTATTTTGTAACCAACTATGCGACCGATATGCGGTCTGCATAACGGTTATGCGATCGCATACCTTGTTCCGGAGCTCCATTTTTGGGTTTTTTAAACCCGACCCTATTTCGTTAAATACACTCTTTGGGCCATTTTTGAGATATAATCTGATATTTGAGAGTAGGAGAGAGTGCCCTAGAGTGAGAAGGTGTTCTTCAATAATTTTTCTTCAATTCTTGCTCATGTTTTGGAAGATTAAGAAGGGAAGCTTACTAGGTCTTCATCCTAGAGATAAGATTCTATACCCTAAACCCTAATTGCGAAATTTTCTGAAAATGGGTAACTAGCAAGATAATTTTTGGGCATGAGAGTTGTTTATTTTACATGCATGTTTTATCAAAGGATGTAGGAAGATTGTTGAGCTAAAAATGATAAAGATTGGGTTGTGGGATGATGTAATTCTCCATAAAAGGACCTTGGAACCTTAATGCACATTTAGTGTTTGATAAAATACTCAAATGAGCTCGAACCATGACCACCTTCCTAATTTTGATTCAATTTGTTATATTTCTACAATAGATTGAAGTTGCTAAGAATTTCGGAACATTTAGAGTATAAGGAAGCTCAAGTGAGGTATGTTGGCTAAACTCTTCTCTTAGAATTGAATATTCATGTAAATTATGTAAGTCCCAAGTGATTCATTATGAATTTGGCTATTCTGAGTAAGATTGGGTTGAAAGATATATGTTCAACAAGCATCCCAAATGATCTATTCATGTTATGTTACCAATTGAGGATGTGTTAAAATATGGGATGTGCATTAGTAATCTTTCGACTTTAAGTCAAGTTCAAATGAAGGCTATTATGCCAAATTTTGTGAAATATCTCTATGTGCATTAGACTCTAAATTGCTCACATGTGTACTACATACTTTGATTTGAATTGTGTTTGTTATTGATGATGAGGATGATATTTGAAATTGATAATGTGAGCATGAAATACTGAATAAGGCCAACGTGCCAAGAATGATCTTATAATTATGGCCACTAGTGCCAATGAAATGAAAAGATATGAAAGTATTATGAAATGCGATGATTGATATAAAAAGGTTGATGTCTCAAATAAGACAGCCTAGCCGATCGGGTCATGATCGGACACCATGCCACACACATGGTGGTGATTGTGCTGGAAATTATAATTGAAATTGTGATTGTGGTCGATGTCCCTAATGGATAGCCTAGCCGATCGGGTCATGATCCGACTCTGTGTTCAAGACGGTGGTATTGATATTGAGAGAAATTGTGGTTGATGTCTCTACTGAGATAGCCTAGCCGATCGGGTCGTGATCGGACTTCGTTCTAAGAGTGCGGTGGTACGGTTTTGTGAATAATTGTATTATGAATAGTGGTATTCGTATGGTGAATAATGGTACTGGTATTGTGGATAATGGTATATCGATACTAAAAAAGTCTCCCAATGTGAGATATGGAAATTAATTTGAACACTGTCTTGATCCTAAACTGAGGTTTGATGTTGATTAAGGCTTTCATTGATATTATGATAATATTGTTTGTATTATTTGTCATTCTATTGAGAGGATATTTAGTTATACATACTAGTGCTATTCGACGGTACTAACGTCCCTTTTGCCGGGGGCGCTGCATCTTTCAATGGATGCAGGTGGTTCCACAATAGGAGATATTGATTAGTGATAGCAGTGCACTTCCTTCCCAGCTGACTTGGTGAGCCCCACTTCATCCCGGGATCATGTATCTTTTGTACTTTGTGTATTCGGTTTGAGGTATAGCTGGGGCCTTGTTACTGGCATTATCATTGTACTCTTTTTTATCTATAGAGGCTCCGTAGACATAGTGTGGGTTGTGTGTTGGTGCTAGGGAAAGACAAACTATGTTATGTTGTGGATGTATTACTTGTCCATTTTAGACTTTAAAAATGATGAAACTATTAGAGATGAATTGGTATTGTAGACATGAACACATTTTTGTCTAATTAATGATAATATGTATTATCTATATTCATGGATGAGTTGGGTAGAATGAAATCTAACAATCTTGCTTGGTCGGGTTCACTCGGTTGAGCACCGATCGCGCTCCTCGGATTTGGGGTGTGACAAACTTGGTATCAGATCCTAAGGTTTTAAAGTGTCCTAGGATGTCTCGGAGCCGTGTCTAGTAGAGTCCTTATTATCGGTGTGTTGTCGACCACATCTATAATTAGGATGCTACATGGACATTTAGGAATAATACCCTTCTTTCATGTTCTTGATCGTGCGATAAAGCTTGTTGTAAGATTATTCCTCATTTAACTCCTGAGTTGCTCTAATTTTTATTACATGGCACCTAAGAAGAAGGCAAGAACTGGCCAAAGAGCCAATGTCACGCCAGGAGTGACAATTGATCGTATAATTGATGATGCGGGTGAGCACCCGAGGAGTGAGAATATTCCTCCAGTTACTACACTGCCTGACTCTACTACAACTGATCAGACCGCACCTGTCCCTACACCTACTGAAGGTGCAACAGTTTCTCCAATTGATATACCAGTTCCACCTCCAGTTCCAACTTCCTATTCTAGTGTTTCTGATGTTGATCTTAGGGGAGCCATACAGATATTGGCTCAAATAGTGGCTTCCCAGACCTAGAGGTCAAATGTTGCACCCACTTCTTCCAGTCAGCCAGGGGATTCTACTAGTTCCAGGGTGAACAGGTTTCTCCAGTTGGATCATCCAGTGTTCACGGGTACTAACCCAGAGGAAGATCCCCAGGATTTCATTGATGAGATGCACAAGACTCTCATAGTTATGCGTGCTACTGAAATAGAGGCAGTGGAATTGGCCTCCTACCGCCTGAAAGAGGTGGCATATTCTTGGTTTGAACTATGGGAGGAATCCCTTGAAGAATGGAGCTCTCCGGCGAGGTGGAGCGAGTTTGCCGATGCCTTTATTGATCATTTCTTGCCTGCCGAGACTAAGGCAGCCCGTGCTGCTGAGTTTGAGAACTTGAGGCAAGGTAGCCTGAGTGTGTGGGATTACCATATGAGATTCGCATACCTATCTAAATATGCTATTTACATGTTGCCCACTATGGAGGCTAGAGTTTACTGATTTGTACAGGGCCTTAGTCCTTTGGTAATTAATGAGGCTGCTACAGCAGCCTTGAATTCTGATATGAATTATGGAAAGATGGTGGCATTTGCTCAAGCCACAGAGACCCACAAATTAAGGAACAAAATGGAGCGAGAGGGTAGTAATAAGGCCCGGTCTACGGGCAACTTTGGTGGTTCTTCAGGTGGTGGCAAGTCAACATTTAGAGGAGGGTCTTCAGGGCCATCAGAGTCCTTTGCTCAGTCTTCGGCTAGTGCACTGCCATCAGGGCCTAGTCAGCAGCAGCAGTGGAGCCGTTTCAGGCCCAGTCAGGGCAACATGGGATCCAATCAGCAGGGTCATCATGGTGGTAGATTCCAGCAGTAGAGGAAGTCCACATGCCCTAGGTGTGGAAAGATACACCTAGGAATATACTACATGGACTTACCCATATGCTACAGATGCGGATTGAGGGGTCACATTCAGAGGGATTGTCGTTCGTCCCGCTAGGGTGTGGGCAGGGGCATGGCACAGCCAGCCAGTTCTGCAGCCACTACATCCACAACACCTCCTCTAGCTCGAGGCACTCCAACACCCGTAGGGCGTGGTGCAGCTAGGGGTGTAGCACAGAGTTCGAGAGGATCCGTCCGTTTCTATGCTTTGAGGGGTCGCCAGAATTTAAAGGCTTCTCCAGATGTTTTCACAGGTATATTGACTGTCCAATCTCATGAAGTATATGCTCTTATTGATCCCGGTTCCACTTTATCATATGTCACACCTTATATTGCTATGGAATTTGGGATAGAACCAGAACAGCTTTATGAGTCGTTCTCTGTATCTACTCTGGTTGGTGAGTCTATTTTAGCAACGCGAATTTATAGGGATTGTGTTGTTACGTTGCATGGTCGGGACACCATGGCCGATCTTATTGAATTGAGAATGGTCGATTTTGATGTGATAATGGGGATGGATTGGCTTTATTCTTGTTTTGCCAAGCTTGATTGCCGAACCAGAACTGTTAGGTTCGAATTTCCAAATAAGCCAGTTATTGAGTGGAAGGGTGATGATGTAGTTTCGAAGGGTAGGTTTATTTCTTACCTAAAGGCCACGAAAATGATCAACAAGGGATGTATTTACCATTTGGTCTGGGTTACGGACATCGATGCTGAGGCACCTACACTTGAGTCTGTGCCTGTTGTGAATGAATTTCAGGGAGTCTTTCCGGATGAACTCCCTGGGATCCTACCAGACATGGAGATTGATTTTGGGATTGATGTGATGCCAAACACGCATCCTATATCTATTCCACCCTACAGAATGGCACCGGCAGAATTGAAGGAGCTAAAGGAACAATTGAGAGATTTATTAGAAAAGGGTTTTATCCGGCCAAGTGTGTCGCCTTGGGGCGCACCGGTCCTTTTTGTAAGAAAGAAAGATGGGTCACTGAGAATGTGTATTGACTATCGACAGCTTAATAAGGTAATAGTCAAAAATAAGTACCCACTGCCAAGGATAGATGACTTGTTTGATCAATTGCAAGGTGCCAGGTACTTCTCAAAAATCGATTTACGATCCATGTATCACCAATTGAAGATCAGGGAATGGGATATTCCGAAAACAACTTTTAGAACCCGGTATGGCCATTTTGAGTTTCTAGTAATGTCTTTTGGGCTAACAAATGCTCCAGTAGCCTTCATGGATCTTATGAATCGCGTTTTTAAGCCATTCCTCGACTCTTTTGTGATAGTGTTCATTGACGATATTCTTGAATATTCACGAAGTTAGGAGGACCATGCTGACCATCTCAGGGTAGTTCTGCAAACCCTTCATCAGCACAAATTATATGCAAAGTTTTCAAAATGTGAATTTTGGCTTGAGTCGGTCATATTCTTGGGTCATGTTGTCTTTAATGAAGGAATTAAGGTTGATCCTCAGAAAATTGCGGCTGTGAAGAATTGGACGAGGCCTACAACTCCAACAGAGATTTGTAGTTTCTTAGGCTTAGCTGGATATTACAGAAAGTTTGTGGAGGGGTTTTCTACTCTTGCCTCTCCATTGACTAAATTGACGCAGAAGGCAATTAAGTTCCAATGGTCAGATGCTTGTGGAAAGAGTTTCCAGGAATTGAAAGCAAGATTGTCTATGACACCGGTGTTGACTCTACCAGAGGGTATAGATGGATTTGTGGTATATTATGATGCTTCAAGAATCGGGCTTGGGTGTGTATTAATGAAACATGGGAAGGTGATAGCTTATGCTTCTAGGCAACTCAAGAATCATGAAAAGAACTATCCAACACATTATTTAGAACTTGCAGCAGTGGTATTTGCATTGAAAATTTGGCGTCATTATTTATATGGGGTCCATGTAGATATATTCACGGACCATAAGAGCCTTCAATATATTTTCAAACACAAGGAATTGAATCTGAGACAGAGAAGTTGGCTTGAATTACTCAAGGATTATGACATTGATATTTTATACCATCCGGGTAAGGCTAATGTTGTGGCGGATGCTCTTAGCCGAAAATCTATGGGTAGCTTAGCACACTTGGAGGCATGTCAAAGGCTATTGGCAAAGGAAGTTCACCGATTGGCTAGTTTGGGAGTTCGTCTTGCGGACTCTAGTGAAGGAGGGGTAATTGTGCAAAATAGGGCTGAATCATCGCTTGTTGTGGAAGTCAAAGAGAAGCAATATAACGATCCATTGTTGGTGCAATTGAAAGTGGGGATTCATAAACATAAGACCATGGCCTTTTCTCTTGGCATGAACGATGGTACACTAAGGTACCAAGGGGGACTTTGTGTTCCACATGTGGATGGTCTGTGGGAAAGGATTATGACTGAAGCTCACACTTCTTGGTATTCCGTGCATCCAGGTTCTACAAAAATGTATCATGATCTTAAGGAAGTCTATTGGTGGAATGATATGAAGAGGAATGTGGCGAACTTTGTGGCAAGATGTCCGAAATGTCAGCAAGTGAAGGTCGAACACCAAAGGCTCGGTAGGTTGGCACAAAACATATAAATTCAAATATGGAAGTGGGAAATGATTAATATGGACTTTGTGGTAGGATTACCGCGCACTCCGCGCAAGTTTGACTCAATTTGGGTGATTGTGGATCGACTCACGAAATCAGCACACTTTTTGCCGGTTAAGTCTACCGACACAGCGGAGCAGTATGCTCAATTGTATATCAAAGAAATAGTCAGGTTGCATGGCACCCCAGTTTTCATCATTTCTGATCGGGGGGCACAATTCACTGCTAAATTTTGGAAGGAATTTCAGCAAGGTTTGGGTACTCAGGTGAATATTAGTACAACCTTTCACCCGCAGACTGACGGACAGGCAGAGCGGACTATTCAGACGCTTGAGGATATGTTGAGAGCTTGTGTTATAGACTTCAAAGGTAGCTGGGATGATTATTTACTACTCATAGAATTTGCATATAACAATAGCTATCATGCTAGCATTCAAATGGCATCGTTCGAGGCTTTATATCGTAGGAGATGTAGATCTCCCATTGGGTGGTTCGAAATTGGGGAAGCAGATTTGATAGAGCCAGACCTTGTGCATCAGGCTATGGAAAAAGTTAATATCATTAAGGAGCGGTTGAAGACTGCTCAGAGTCATCAGAAATACTATTCGGATATTTGTCGTAGGGATTTGGAGTTCAAAGAAGATGATTGGGTATTCTTGAAAATTTTCCCCATGAAGGGTGTAATGCGATTTGGTAAGAAAGGGAAATTGAGTCCGAGGTATGTCGGACCGTACAAAATCATTAAGAGGATCGGTGAGGTGGCGTACAAGCTTAAGCTACCACCTGAGATGTCATTAGTACACCTGGTGTTTCATGTGTCTATGTTGAAGAAAGTAGTTGGAGATCCGACACTCATTGTTCTGGTTGAGACTATTGAGGTAAATGAGAAATTGACTTACGAAGAGATTCCAGTTTCTATTATTGATCGGCAAGTCCAAAAATTGATAAATAAAGAAATTGCCTCAATGAAAGTGTTGTGGCGAAACCAACAGGTTGAAGAGGCTACTTGGGAGGCCGAGGAAGAAATGAAGAAAAAATATCCTTATTTGTTTGAATGATCATGTATTTAAAGTTGTGATCTAGGAAAAAATTATAAGACTTACTTTTTATGAATTTTATATCACGTGAACAATTGGCATTAAGGGTGTTCCTTTTTGGATATATATTGCTTATGAGACTACATTTGGTGTTGTTTTTTATTATGTTATGTCGTTGGAATATGTATATGTTGTTAGGATGTGTTACTGGGGCTCTCTGACAGGTGGATAGGCCTAGTTACAAGGGAAAGTCTAGCAAAATTTTTGGAGATTTTGGGAGTTAGTCAAATTTGGGGCTGCTCGAATATGGTATGAAACAAACTGAGTTGCATAAGATGCTAATGACGGATTTTTACCTTCATTCGAGGACGGATGATCCTAAGAGGGGGAGAATGTAACACCCCAAAAAATTTTGAAGTACTTAAGTGTAAAGTCTGGTAATGTCTGCAAAGAAAATAATATTTCATGGTTCCAGACTAGGCTTACGTGTTTGAAGATTGTAGAAATTCTTCGCCGCGAGCTTGCTCGCTGCGGCTTGGACTTTTTGGGTTGAACAATGCACCGGAAAGTAAAGGAAAATATTTGGTGGAAAACTGCATTTCTGCGGTCCATTATGCGACCGCAGAACCACTCTGCGGACCGCATAATGGCCGCAGAGTGAGGCAGTTAATTGGGTCAGTTGGAAGCAACTATACGGCCGACGATGTGACCGTATAATTGTTATGCGGTGCATTATGCGACCGCATAACAGTTATGCGGACCTCATAGTGACCGCATACACAGATAGTTCTTTTCGCTATTTTGTAACCAATTATGCGACCGATATGCGGTCCGCATATCGGTTATGCGATCGCATACCTTGTTCCGGAGCTCTATTTTTTGGGTTTTTAAAACCTTACCCTATTTCGTTAAATACACTCTTTGGGCCATTTTTGAGACATAATCTGATATTTTAGAGTAAGATAGAGTGCCCTAGAGTGAGAATGTGTTCTTCAATAATTTTTCTTCAATTCTTGCTCAAATTTTGGAAGATTAAGAAGGGAAGCTCAATAGGTCTTCATCCTAGAAGTAAGATTCTACACCCTAAACCCTAATTTAGAAATTTTCTGAAAATGGGTAACTAGCAAGATAATTTTTGGGCATGAGAGTTGTTTATTTTACATGCATGTGTTATCAAAGGATGTAGGAAGATTGTTGAGCTAAAAATGGTAAAGATTGGGTTGTGGGATGATGGAATTCTCCATAAAAGGACCTTGGAGTCTTAATGCACACTTAGTGTTTGATAAAATACTCAAATGAGCCCGAACCATGATCACCTTCCTAATTTGGATTCAATTTGTTATATTTCTACAATAGATTGAAGTTTCTAATATATCCAGAACATTTAGAGTGTAAGGAAGCTCAAGTGAGGTATGTTGGCTAAACTCTTCTCTTAGAATTGAATCCCACGAGATTCATGTAAATTATGTAAGTCCCGAGTGATTCATTATGAAATTGGCTATTCCGAGTAAGATTGGGTTGAAAGATATATGTTCAACAAGCATCCCAAATGCTCTATTCATGTTATGTTACCAATTGAGGATGTGTTAAAATATGGGCTGTGCATTAATAATCTTTCGACTTTAAGTCAAGTTCAAATGAAGGCTATTATGCCAAATTTTGTGAAATATCTCTATGTGCATTAGACTCTAAATTGATCACATGTGTACTACACACTTTGATTTGAATTGTGTTTGCTGTTGATGATGAGGATGATATTTGAAAATGATAATGTGAGCATGAAATACTGAATAAGTCCAACGTGCCAAGAATGATCTTATATTTCTGGACACTAGTGCCAATGAAATGAAAAGATGTGAAAGTATTATGAAATGCGATGATTGATATAAAAAGGTTGATGTCTCAAATAAGACAGCCTAGCCGATCGGGTCGTGATCGGACACCATACCGCACACATGGTGGTGATTGTGCTGGAAATTATAATTGTGGTCGATGTCCCTAATGGATAGCCTAGCCGATCGGGTCATGATCGGACTCCGTGTTAAAGACGGTGGTATTGATATTGAGAGAAATTATGGTTGATGTCTCTATTGAGATAGCCTAGTCGATCGGGTCGTGATCGGACTCCGTGTTAAAGATGGTGGTATTGATATTGAGAGAAATTGTGGTTGATGTCTCTATTGAGATAGCCTAGTCGATCGGGTCGTGATCGGACTCCGTGCTAAGAGTGCGGTGGTACTGGTTTTGTGGATAATGGTATTGTGAATAGTGGTATTCGTATGGTGAATAATGGTACTGGTATTGTGGACAATGGTATATCGATACTAAAATAATCTCCCAATGTGAGATATGGAAATTAATTTGAACACTCTCTTGATCCTACATTAAGGTTTGATGTTGATTAAGGCTTTCATTGATATTATGATAATTTTGTTTGTATTATTTGTCATTCTATTGAGAGGATGTTTAGTTATACATACTAGTGCTATTCGACGGTACTAACGTCCCTTTTGCCGGGGGCGCTGCATCTTTCAATGGATTTAGGTGGTTCCACAACAGGAGATATTGATCAGTGATAGTAGTGTACTTCCTTCCCAGCTGACTTGGTGAGCCCCACTTCATCCCGGGGCCATGTATCTTTTGTACTTTGTGTATTCGGTTTGAGGTATAGCCGGGGCCTTGTTGCCGGCATTATCATTGTACTCTTCTTTATCTATAGAGGCTCCGTAGACATAGTGTGGGTTGTGTATTGGTGATGGGGAAAGACAAACTATGCTATGTTGTGGATGTATTACTTGTCCATTTGAGACATTAAAAATGATGAAACTATTGGAGATGAATTGGTATTGTGGACATGAACACATTTTCGTCTAATTAATGATAATATGTATTATCTCTATTCATGGATGAGTTGGGTAGAATGAAATCTAACAGGCTTTATCGGTCGGGTTCACTCGGTTGAGCGCCGGTCGCGCTCCTCAGTTTTGGGGTGTGACAAATCCTAGAAATTTTCTGGCAGGGACTCCGAAGGCACACTTTGCAGGATTTAGTTTCAGATTGTACCTTTGAAGCCGATTAAAGAATTTTCTCAAGTCTGCTATATGATATGAGCTTCTCCTGGATTTGATGATGATTTCATCCATGTACACCTCTATTTCCCTGTGTATCATGTCGTGGAAAATGGTTGTCATGGCTCTCATGTAAGTGGCTCCAGCATTCTTTAGGCCAAACGGCATCATTTTATAGCAGTACATCCCCCATGGAGTGATAAAGGCTGTCTTTTCGGCATCCTCTTCATCCATCCAGATTTGATGATACCCCGCGATGCAATCCACAAAAGACTGGAGTTCATGCTTGGCACAGTTGTCGATTAGTATATGTATATTGGGCAACGAGAAATCATCTTTGGGACTTGCTCTGTTTAGATCCCGATAATCGACACATACTCTGACCTTCCCATCCTTCTTCAGAACCGGCACAATGTTGGCTAACCAAGTCGGATATTCAACCACTCTGAGAACCTTGGCTTTGATTTGCTTGGTGACTTCCTCTTTTATTTTCGAACTCATATCTGGCTTGAACTTTCTAAGTTTTTGCTTTACCGGTAGACACATAGGGTCGGTAGGTAGTTTATGAACCACTATGGATGTGCTCAAACCGGTCATATCATCATAGGACCATGCAAAAATATCCTCATACTCTTTCAAAAAATGGATGTATTATTCCTTCTCTGACGACGATAGATGAATGCTTACACGCGTTTCCTTGACTGTTTCAGAGTCTCCCAAATTAACTGTTTTAGTTCTCATCCAAATTGGACTTAGGCTTGTTTTCATAATTTTCCACTTCTCTAACAATTTCCTCGGGTACTACATCCTCTTCCAGATCCTCTGAATCACTATCCTTATGTTGCGTTGTCTCATTACATGTCACAATCGTAAGTTCATCAGGATAAGTAATAATAACACTGTAGAGAGAGAAAATATAAAGGATAATAATAAATACTAAAAACAGCAATCCATTGATAAAGATTTAAAACGTCAAACAAGTGTAGTTCGATGATTCGAGCAATTATTTCAAACAAAATATGCTTAAAACAAAATACTGAAAATGTCTTAAATGCTCATAAAATTACTTTCAAAAATAAATGATGCTAATTGTCAGGCTACCAAGGAACTTGACGGGCCCTTGATGGTGCAGCAGTCAAGTTCTTGAGAACAGCTCCCTTCTCCACGGTCTAAATAATAAGGTCTTCCTCCTCTTCCTTCTCAACTATCACACTGCCATCCATGTCTTCATCATCCAGAAACAAATTCCTTATGCCAGCTAAAACTTCATCTACTTCGGACCCCCACGTCATGTCAGCTTGATGAAATGACTGGTGCAAATGTGGTACTTGTTGTTCTAGAGGGTAATAAGGACCACGCCATGGTGGCGACCAATTCTGACACTCTTGCTAGGTGTATTCATACCCAAGCCCAAAAGTTGTACCATGACGCTTTAGCTGTATCGGTTTGGTGATCCCCTGGAGATTCTTGCCGAGACCCTTGCCGGGTTTATACCCTGTCCATGACAGTATGCTTTCTATCTTACTGCTCCACCATTTGTCTTTCTCAATTGCGTTGATGCGCTCGATGCGATGGTATGTTTCTCCACCCAACTTCCTCCTATTCTCGACAACCGGAACAGTATCATTAGTATACGATAGGTGTGAGAGTGACTAGAGATGTTTTAGGATTATCCCCTTCTGGAATGAGTCCAATTGACCCTTCCGAGTCCCATTCTTTATCGGTCTCTATCACGTTTACCCCTTCACCCCGGTGATCCGGAAGAGGATTATTACGGACATTGGGTGCAGCCTCCTTTGCCTGTATGACTTTGGTGTCAATTAATGTCTGAATCTTATCCTTCAAAGTACGACACTCATCAATAGTATGACCTTTCATGCCTGAGTGATAGGCACATGTCATATTTGGGTTAATCCACTGGGAAGAGTTTTCATAGAAACATCGGGAATGGGAGTGACATAACCGGCAGCCTTTAGCCTCTTCGTATAGTTGGTCTATGGGTTCAGCAATTAGAGTGTATTGTCTGGGTGGTCTGCGGTCGAAATTTGGTCTTGGTTTTTGGTAATTTTGGCGGGTTGGTGGTGAGTAGTAGTATGCTGGTTGGGTGTTATAGGTATGGTAAGTGGCGGCAAGTTGTTGGTATCTGGGAGGTAAAGGCTGATATGTGGGTGAAGGTGTTTGGTATGTGAGAGGAGACTTTGGACCTTGGGCTACCATTACTGCACCCACTTCTTTCTTCTTAGAGATACCTCCTGACTGCAAAGCTTTATTTGTGGCTTGGAGTGCTTTAAAGTTTATCACCATTACGCTTTTGATCCCTTCTTCTATTCTTTCTTCCAACTTGATAATGTCAGAAAATTTATGGTTTTCAATAACCATCAATCTTTCGTAGTATTGCGGGTCTTGAGCTCTGACGAAGAACTTATTCATTTGTTCTTCTTCAAGTGCAAGCCTTACTTTTGCGGCTTCCGACCACCACCGAGTAGCATACTTGCAGAAAGTTTTCGTTGGTTTCTTCTTGAGATTCTGAATGTAGAAAACGCCTGGTGCATTTTTTGTGTTAAACCTGAACCGATCCATGAAATCCGATGCCATGCTCACCCAAGTAACCCACTTCTTTGGGTTCTGACTGATGTACCAAGACAAGGCATTTTCGATGAGGCTCCTCATGAACAGCTTCATACGGATTCGTTCATCCTTGCCAACCCCTACAAGTTTGTCACAATATGTTCTCAAATGCACCTTCAGATCACCAGTTCCGTCGAACATTTCGAACTTAGGAGGTTTGTAATCCTCTGGCAGTTCTACATCTGGCTGAATACACAAATCCTCATAATTCAAACCCTCAATGCCTTTGCCACCTTCGACACTTTGAACTCTGCCAGTAAGCTTCTTGAGTTCTTCTGCCATGTTCTTGATGAGCAGGTCCTTCTAGGCGGATAGGGTCTGTTATGGGGTATGGGGTAAAGTTTCCACATATATGGGATTGCTTTGATGGACTTCGGAAATCTGGGCGTAATGGTGGTCATTAGTTGAGTTTTGTGGATTAGAAGTAGGTTGTGGTGCATTCTGAGGGGTGTGGTATGTGGTTGTCTGTGGGTATTGAGTTGGATGGTGATGGTGTTGTTGAGGAGTAGGTGCCGGTGGAGGGTTGTGGTTCTGAGGAGGTGTGGTGTATTGATATGGTGCGGGAGGATTTGGTGGTGTGTTTTGATACTGCGTGTTTTGGGGAGGTATCGGGTTTTGGGCGTTTGTGTTTTGTTGGTTGATGTCAGGGACATTTAGGGTGAGGGAAAGGTTTGCCAAGTTCCGGACCTGCTCAAGTTCCCCTTGTAGCTCCAATATTTTCTGTTCTAGATGTAGGACCAATTCATTCTGTGCTGGAGTACTCCGACCATCCGAAGTTTCAACGTTCTCTGCATTGTCCTTTCTGATACCGCTTGAATCATCCATTTTTCCTTTCCCTTTGCTTTTGACTTTAGGATCACTTGGTGGAGGAGGAGGTGGAGGACCTATGGATCTAGTATGATATGTGAATGATGCCAGTATGCACGAACCAACCTTGGGGAATTGGAATAATCAAAAGAAAGAAAAACAAAACGTAACCAAGTCAGTAAGGGATATTGAAAGAATGCTTGCAATATTGAACATGCTCTGCAAAATCATGTAACAGAATCGCGTCCTAATTTGGGGGACCTCGTTGTGCCCGAGGTAGGCCTAAGCGACACATAGACTTAGAGAAAATTGATGCCAATAATTGTATCATTTCATTAATGCGAAAATGAATCAAACCCTTACTAAAATGACAATAATAAGAAAGTTACTAATGGCATTTGCCTTATTACATTCAAAATCTAAAACTAAGCTAGAAAGCAGTAAAGAACATCATTTCCTAATCTACTTGCTCCCAGAAGGACCTTCCCCGTGATTGGCTCTCTTGACTCCATCAATCAGATTCCCCAGGTCACGCATATCCAACAATAGGTAAGCCTTTGCTAGATGCCCCCCTTCATTGCCATCCGTGTTCTGACAATCTGAAAGCCTCTTTCTCATCTTTCCCTCAAGCTCCATCAATCCTTGCTCCAAATATTCTAATTTTTCTATTGATGTAGTGGCGGTTTCCCTCCATTCGTTGATTGCTTCCATATCCACTTTGTGTTGTTCCAAATGCCTAGCTTCAGACTCGAAAACCCTCTTGTGCAGCATCCTATACTTGACTTGTGCTTCAGCAGCGTCATCTATAATCTTATTTTTTAGATTAATTCCTAGCTTGACATCCCTCGCTATATCATCTACCAACCATGATGGGTAGAAGTACACATGGCCGGCATGATACCTGTCTGGATCGATGGCATCTTTCTCCACAATGACCTTTTGATTCCACATATGTTGTGCCTCGAACTTGAACAAAATGATGTTCCCTTTAAAATATGCTTTATATTAACCATGTTGGAAACCCGAGGTATAACCTGTTTTCTTCCCGCTTGCCTCATTACCCTTATAGGAGAATAAGGATAGATCCCTCTTAACCCGATCAATACTAGATGAGTAGTTTCTCTTGATCTGATGATGAACTCACTGCTAGGGAACCATTCAAACATCCAATGTACCTTTTCGTCAGTCAGATTGCTGAAGAAACACATCCAGCTCACAGCACTTCCAAGTTGCACAAACCTATCTGGGATAAATGTCATTCTCTTTAGATGATGGTAATCTATGTAGTCATTCAATGGTCATCGCAGAAGCTCTTGGCGATATTCACCTCTCTGGAAATGTTCTAATAACTAAACCTGCAGCAACATATTACAAACCTCGAAGTGTCCATACCCCTGCTTGCATCGATCTAAAGCGCGATACATTTTGGCCAAGATCATGGGGATGATAGTGTAAGTTTGTTCCTCAATTCCTTCTATTAGAGTCCTAGCGACCATGGCTAAGCGAGTATGGATCCTTCCCCCTTTCATCGGAAATATTAGCGATCCCAAGAAACAGACAATGAACACAAAAACTCGGCGGTGCGTCCAACCTAAGGAAGTGATGGCAAGTTCATAATGATAAAGGCGATATGACTTGCTATGCCCATAACGTTCGTAAAGGAATTCAAATGGGATGTATTACTTCTTCAAACAAAGCAACTCATCATTTTTCTTGAAACCCAGCATTTTCAGAAAATCGCGAGGGGTGCGATTCTCTGGCACTAATAACCCTGGACTATCCCACGACAACTTAGCGAAACCTCCTATTTCCTCTAAGAGAGGAGTCATTTCTATGTTACCGAAGCGGAAGACAGCTCTTTTCTCATCCCAAAACATAATGGCGGCCTCAATCAATGCCCTATTTGGCCGAATGTCCAATAAGGAAGGTAAATTATTAAGGACCCTTTTCACATGATTCTTGTCACTAGGTGAAAGGTTCTTCCACTAATCAAGCAGCAAAGGTGGGATGTTTTGGACCATGCCGAACCTGGGGACTTCGTGCTTCATTTTCTGCAAACAAATAGAGTTAGCCATTTCCCCCTCCAGATTCAACTATTTACACACTAATGATCAACATATTGGCCTATTTTCTCCAAGTAGTGCACATAACGTGACAGTGTCCATTGGGATTGTGGAAATCATGTCGGACTTTGGACAAGGCTTATCTTAGCGGGCTATCACGTTAGCAATGTTCAAACCCGTACTAGGTTTAACATGATGCATGTAAATTTAATGTTGGAGTGAGGTTTCAAGAATGGCCTAGACTAGTACTCCCAAGTGGAAAACTTGAGAGGGAAAGGCACGGGACCGTCGACTGCACCGCTGATCGACTAGTCTATCGCAAATAAGCCTTTCCGATTTAAAAGGGTAATTTTGGAAGAGCGCGGACACTCATCAAGCACCGCTATGTTGATAATTGGCACGAGTGGAGTACGATGTGGAGCATGCTTTATGTAGAGATAATAAAACATTGCCAAGTATTTGCATGATAAATATGTAAAAAGTGGTAAATACAGTATTAAGGTAAAACATGAAAAACATAAAAGAAAGACAAAGGAAGAAGTTAGTACGTGGAATATATGCGAGAATGTAATAAATCAAACAAGGGAGTAGGGACGGGAGAGACATGATGTAGCAATCGTTAAACAAATGAAGAGTAGTTTAGAGCAAATGAAGGTGAATAGGAAAGGGATATGCACCAATTTAAGCAAAGGAAGGTGGAGCAGGGAAGGGATGTGCATATTACAACAAATAAAAGGAAAATAGGAGAGGGATGTGCATGTAGTAGCAAATAAAAACGGAAAAGGGAAGCGTGTTTATATTAAAGAAGACTAATCCATATAAGCCAAATTCGCTATGGTAAGAGCCTAAGTGTAAATCCCTAGCAGAGTAGCCATGCTGTCGCGCCCCCTTTTTCTCGCGAAATCGGGCTTCGACATGTGACAACTCTTTTAAAGGAGGTATTAAAGAGGAGAGTCACCACCTAACAATTTTTAAGGTGCGTTAGGGCACCTATTTGTAAATAACTCTCTTTTAACTAGTCAACGCCACCAAAGATCGGGTAAGGGCTCAAGTTACCTCAAAGAGAAGGTGTTAGGCACTCCTCGAGGTCCACAAATATGGGTCCCGGCCGAACTTAAATTATATGGATTAGTCTATGTGATCAAGTAAGCAAAGTGAGTACAAAATCTAACAATTTTATTACAAAGAGATCTTGAATAGGAAGGTATAGCTATTTTTTCATTCCAATAGAAAAGAAAGGAAAAGGGGGGAGGGGGGGGAGGGAGGTCCTAAGTTTTTTTAGCCTAAAGGATCACCCCATGCAACATAAATAATATTTCGTAACTCCCTTGAGATAGGGTGTTACTCATATTATCCAGCGGGCACAGACTATCATCTCCTTCTACCCGATTACTATGTTAAAGTTGTTTACCTAAGAGCGCTCTAATTCAATTCTAAGTCATACCCTACGCGTGCACTGCCCATCCCATACCTATGTTCCAGGAGGTTTTGGACCTCTATTTGGATGGTTCTATACCTTATATAGGCTGCTCAAAAATGCAAAACTAAGCGACAAACAAAACACATATTGGACTTCAAATATGGCAGTTAAGGGATCAAGTTAGCCTCCACACTTAAGCAACAAATGCACGCGAAACAAGTTTTCATGTTAGGCCATTTAAGAATTAAGAACCTTAAGCCCTATAGACACGATTTCTATGTGACTATGCATTAAAACATACAAGAGGTTTCAAAGGCTAGGCACTGCTTATCTCCAAATTATACGATTGTTGCATGCTGATTTGGGATTGCAGATTTCCAGTTATTTAACCTATAGATGCTGTGTCTAGGTGTGAATCACTAAGTGACAATGAAATCTATTGGAGGAAATCCCGGAATTATTCATGCTTTCTAACAATAGCATACGTGAAACAGTGTTGTGAGCGATATAACATTAACAAATTATGGCGAGTAATTATATCCTATAGGCAGGATCTCTAACGTTCAGCACTTAGAGCTGATTTTATCGTCATACCTTAATCCTATAGGCATATTTTTTAGGTGACAGTGGCAAATGGAATAGTCAGAATACTGTAGGCATGATTTCTAGTGAATGCTGATGCGAATAGAAATCAATGACATTTATTCCTATATGCAGGTTTTCTAGTAGCATGTAGCAGTAAGCATAATTGCAGCACTTTGAATTCATGTTTGCTAGCAGACTGTGTGTATGTGTGTTTCCCCTAATGGCATGATTTCTATAGTGCACATAGTGATGGAATAGCATATATATATATAACAAGTAAATCATTGAGTCCTATAGGCATATTATCTACCCATTTGGTATGCAAATATTAGAAATCTACCCATTCCCCACTTTACTAACACCCCAATCGTTTATACAAAGTTATTATAGACCCATTAATGAGTAAGATATAAATGTTATACAAATAATGACAATAGGCCCACAGCAGGCCCAAATGAAATACCCAGCACTGTCTGGGCCTTCAGTAATTCTCACACAGCATACCCAGCCTTCTAATAAGGAGTCGTATTCATCAACACAACCCCAGAATCCATAGAGGAGACCAAAGTCAATTCATATAACCATATTGCCAAGCATTGCATCATTTAAACCAACCGACTTAGATGTACAACAGATAATAGGAAGAAAGAGGTAGAATGGGGGTAGTTTAAGCTTCAGGGAATGACTAAGGACCCAAATCCTAGTGTGTCAGAGTTCACAAGGGCCTTAAATGGACCCCGAGCAGTGCTCACACTAGGAGGTCAGCAGTAAAGCCTAGGTAGCCTTGCCTTTCAGCCGACTAAGAATAAGAAGTTCAGAATAGCATAAGTAGCAAATGAGGAGAATGGACAATGGCTGAGGGACAGAACTGGGGGTACACGTATAACCTAAAGTAGACATAGCCAAGTTGAGAATATAGAGCAACTAATCAAGAAGGCCAGTAGGTTCAGCAGGATTTCCATACATAGAAAAGTATCACATAGACAGCCACATTTTGAAAGAGTTGGGGAAGAAACAGGTTTGCATGGGTATACAGAGATTATCATGTACAGATGCATGATACTAAACCAGTTGAGACCTAAAAGGTCCAAATTAAGCTAAGTATGCATCCTAGTATCATAAGATAGACATATTAACTCTCATCAAGAAACAGGACTGCATTGAAACATGATAGGGAGCACACATTATGACAAAACCACACGTGGGAAGAGTCAGGGGAGAAACAAGTTTGCAGTCACAGATGCACAATACAAACAAGTTAAAACCTAGGAGATTATGCTAAACATACATCCTAGTATCATGCTAATCAATATTTAGACATGATGGGGGATGCACATTGTGACAAGCCAAATAATCACTGAAAGAACAGGATATCAAATAAACCATAGACATGATGGGGAACATATTAGCACAGGAGCAAGAACATAGAGAATGGTCTTAATACAAATTGAAACACATTGTACATGCAATACAAACATTGCAGAGATTCAATATAGTGTGAGATAGCAAGTTCATACCAAATAGCACATGTAAGGATTCTGGGATTGACACAATAGACTAATTAACTAAAGAAGATCTAAGTTATGCCATAAAACAAAATGGTTCAAACAGGGCAGGGAAAACAAGTTGAGGTAACTGTTAAGATCTCATTCAATCGCTAATGGGGTATGGGGATCATGCTGAGTGACACAATAGCAGGGGAACATGTCATAATTAACACAGGAAGTTCTAGCACAAGTGCGAAGCATTCATTATAGAGATTAAGGACAAAGCAAATAAGCATGCTTTAGGGAATATTCAGTCACCAATACACTGGCTAAACGAACTTAAGAGGGTCAGATTATCCAAGTTAGACTTAGGAAATCTCAGAACTAGCAGCATTAGGAGGACGTTAAATGCTAAAGAGACTTAGAACAAAGTAGAATTAACAGAATCGTGCACAAAAGTAATCCAGAAAACATATTATGTCGTGGATTTCAGAGGTGAGAACACATGTAAATCAAAGACACATAGGGATGAAATTGCAAAAGTCAAGTGGCTTACCAGTTAAACGGACAACAATAAAGAACAAAATATCCACAAGAACCCAGAAACCTCGATGCGTCAAAGTTCCCAAGAGCTTCGAAAGAACCTCGGGCAATGCTCACACCAAGAGAAAGTTAGAACAGTACACTCTCAGTGGCCTTGGCTTTCAGCCGGCCAACACAAAACACAGAACAAGATAATGAAGGAATTAACAGAGCAAAGCTTCAAATTTTAGTGAGATTATATCGATTCGGGTCCTTTCAAAGGGGAATGGGGAGGGGTTTATCTAGTGATAGAAATCGAACAAGTAAATAAGGAAAACTATAAAATCAAACATAAATGCTGAAGTATTAACATGCAGAATCAATAAAAATCGGATTAGGGAAAAAATAGGTAAACCCTAGTTGACATAAATCAAAGATTGGCCAGAAATCTTGGCTAATCGAACCCATATAGCCATGGTCTTGATGTATATGGACTAGATATTGTCCAGTTTCAAACGGTTGAAGTGAATGGGAAGAATCGGAGAGATGGTACTTGCCATGTTTAGGCAAGTACTAAGTAATACCATGGAGAAACACCCAGTAGCAGAGAAACACTAGTATGGTAAGTGAATGATGGGAGAATCCCATTATCGGCGGGATTAGGGAAAGATTTGGAGAAGGCGGCGATTAGGGTTTTCTGGTAGGATGAGGAGCGTTTGAGGGCGGATGGGTAGAGACAATGGGGATTAGGGTTTGGGTGAGGGGATATAAGGAAAGTGGGGGAAATGTTGTGAGCCGTTGATCGATTTTGATCAACGGCTGGGATTAAAACAGGTTGGGGTTGGTTTTTGGACTGGGTTGGGGAATTGGGTCATTTGGGTTGATGAGGTTGTTGGGCCAGAGGTTTATTTGGACCTTAATGGTCCGAAATTAATCCTAATTTTGGGCCAGATTTAAAATAGGGAATTAAGGGGAAATAATTTTAAAAAGAATAGTTAAATAAAAATATAAAAATACCATTTATGCAAATTAATATTTTAAAACAATATTAGAAAATTATAAAAATGTAAGATACTACTTCGGCCTTTAATAAAATGATGAATGCAATAAAATTATAAAATATAGGCTATTATTGCAAGATTATGCAAATAGTTTAAAAATACTAATGTAATTATATAAAACAAAGTAAAAATATTTAAAACATGTATTATGGGTGCAAATAATAATTTTAGGTAATTAAGCCATCACAAAATAATTCGAAGGAGTAATTAATAGATATACAAGTAATTTAAATGTAAGAAAAATAAATTTTGAAGCTCTAAAATTATGGAAAATTATAAAAAATTCTTGTAAACTAAATAATGATGTAAAAATGATATTTTGAAAGTATATATACTATTTGGGAAAATATAAGGGCAAAATTGGGTATCAACAATTACGACTAGTTGAATTTTGGGTCGTGGCAAGTTGGTATCAGAGCTCTAGGTTCATAGGTTCTATGAGTCATGATCAAGTGTCTAGTAGAGTCTTGCGGATCGGTATGATAAAGTCCATACCTATCTTCGAGAGGCTACATGGTATTTAGGATAAACTTCTCATCTTTCTTTCCTTATCGTGTTACACTTATTCAGCTTGAAGCGTATCTCTTTGAATTCCTTCTACTAACTCGTATGCGAATGTGAGCGCTCGGTATCATTTGTACATTGATGGCTTGTGGATTCCATGGATGAGGTGCAATATGTGTTTTCTGTATTTTGGTGATGGGCCAGTCTGGAGGACTTGAAGCCCGGTTTGGATTGCGGC
Organism: Nicotiana tabacum; assembly: GCF_000715075.1. NCBI lineage: Eukaryota > Viridiplantae > Streptophyta > Magnoliopsida > Solanales > Solanaceae > Nicotiana > Nicotiana tabacum. The sequence goes on along the minus strand of NC_134092.1, from coordinate 56,836,827 downwards.
TTAGGCTCGGTTGTTTCAGTTGTGTGAGCATGTGCATTTGTCTTCTATATACAGTGGTGTCCCTATGAGTGGGACTGGTGACTCGGTGAGTGGTTGGATGGCTATATGATGAGTAGGATATGACTGCGGGATGTGTTAAGATGGTTTGAGTGTGACGGGAAGAGTTTGCTTGAGATGTTAAAAGGACTATCGGATGCTCGATTTCTATGGATGTATCATACAGTCTTGAGTTATGATGGGTTTTGAGAGATTCTTTTTTGTTATTTCATTTGTGGAACGAAGTAGATTTTCATGTCTTGTTAATGAGTTCAGACTCAGGAAGATTAAGTGATTGCGTAGTAGTTGTGGCTGTGAAAGGGTATAGAGAGATGTCAGTTTGAGGATAAGTAGGTGAGTTATCACCTATGGGGTAATCTACGGATGTGTGATCCTTACGATGTTGTGTAGAGGCTTTCTTTTCTATCAGTGGGTATAGGTGTTGCGATTTGAGTTTGGATTGGTTGAGAAAGTTGACCTGACCATCACGAGGATGAATGCGAGCTTAGCAAATGATTTGAGGTATTATATGGTTTGTGTTGCATGATCTTATGAAGGATTTAGTTGAATCTCACTGCGTTATTATGGAAGTAATAAAGTATGGGCATTGTGAGTTATCGAATATTCTATTTTATGGCTTTGATCCAAGTGGGGGAGTCTGCTATCGACGATTTGATTGCATAATTATGTGTTGAACTGGTTTCAGTTTGAGGCATACTTGTGAATCAGTTATGACTTACAGATGTTGAGATCGAGGATGACTCGGGTAAGGGAATTTCTTGATACGGGTTATATTACACTTTATGGGTAAATAGAAATCATGGAATGATTTGAGTTGTTATTCATGACGGATGTGGTGCACATGGAGTAGGAATTTACTCGATTGTGTTAAGGATGTGTTACTTCTTTTGGGTGGTGTTGTGCTGATGGGGCACAGGTCGTTCGGTCCGCTTGGGTGGTGCAATTGAGATTTGAGCAGAGTGGATGACTCTCAAGAGGGTTCTAATGGATTCAAGATTTATATATGGCAATTGAGAATTTTTTGAATTTGTATATGGCTAGAATATGATATTTAGATTGGATGGTGTCGAGACTCATGGTATTTCTATATCATTATGGATTTTACATTTCAGTACCAGGAAGGTGAAACAAATGGCTTTAGATTCATAGAAGGTCTCTTCAGAGTGGGTGTCTCGGTTATGGTACTTTTGGGGTGCTTAAGAGGGAATACATCAGCTTATGGGCCTTAGGATGGTGTGGTTTTATGCTAGGATCTCTTGTGGTGAGTTTTGGGTAAGGATTGTGGTGTTCTGGCAAGGAGAAGTGTCAACTTGAGAGTAATTCAGAAGGAATTCAGAGAAATAGGACAGCTTGGTAGTAGGTTGGATCAACGTGGTAATGGATATGATCGGTTCTTTGGGTACTTATAATGTGGTGAGTCTCTACAGGTGTTTTGTGACAATACTCTTGGGTTTGGTGACCTATGTGTCTTGGTTGAGTTAGAGAGATTCAGTTATGATGGCTTGGTTATGTGAAAATAGGTTTTGAAGAGTTCTCGATGGTTTCTACCACAGTTTGAGATGGATATTTCCTACCGACGTGAGGCACATGTTGTGTATTGTGATTTTCTCCTGGATGGGATCAAATAGAAGGTTTCTAACTGATCGGGTATGTATTGTGCTAGTGACTCGGAGTTGATTATGAGATTCTTGTGCTTTTCATATGATGGCATGATAGATGCGGCGTGTTGTGTGGGACTGAGATTTGCATATACAAGGTCACAGTTCAGTTTTGAAGGAAAGGTGATGAATTCTTAGACAACATGGATGGTTTCAGATGACTAGATGAATGCTATTACTACTTGGTATTGCTTGATAAGGGTGCACATTTCAGAAGTTGCACTGTGTTTTAACTTACGGGTGCTTCATTGCTATTGTGGTACTCACCTGGTTGATCGACTGCCGATCTTCAAATTTTGCTATGTGGCATGGAAGAATTATAGAAATATTTCTCTTGGGGATGATTATGTATGAGAGATGTGTTGGTCATTCGAGTGGTGGAGTTAGGATCGACTATGGTGATTCATGTGTTCTATGGATTTGGAGACTGGGAGTTCTCAAAAGCAGATTATTTCAAGGTTGCGGACTGTGAAGATGTGGCCAAAGTTAGCTAGATGGTAGTACTGTAATGACCCGGCCGGTCGTTTTAAAAGAATTAGCCCAGAACCCCTAATTATTGCTTCCTCTATTTCATTTTTTTGCGTCTTGTGACTTGCCGGAAAGTTTTGCTTTTCGTTTCGGAGTGAAATGGGACACATAGTCCCTGAAATGGAAGTTTAAGTCATAGGAATTGACCGTAGTTCGAACTGTATGAAGACGACTCCGGAATGGAGTTTTGACGGTTCCTATAGCTTCGTAGGGTGATTTTGGTCTTAGGAGTGTGTTCGGATGTTGAATTGGAGGTCTGTAGGTCATTTTAGCGTCAATTGGCGAAAGTTGGGAAATTGGATGATTTTTAGAATATTTGACCAGGTATGAACTTTTTGATATTGGGGTTGGATTCCGATTCTGGAAGTTGAAGTAGGTCCGTAATATCAATTATGACTTGTGTGTAAAATTTGAGGTCAATCGGACTTGATTTGATAGGTTTCGGCATCAGATGTAGAAGTTTGAAGATTTAAAGTTTATTAGGCTTGAATCGATGCGCGATTTGAGTTTTTAGCATTGTTTGATGTGATTTAAAGGCTCGACTAAGTTCGTATGATGTGTTAGGACTTGTTGGTATGTTTGGTTGAGGTCCCTGGGGCCTCGGGTGGATTCTGGATGGCTAACGGAACGAAAAAAGGGACTTGGTGCATTGTTGAAGCAGGACTTTTCTAGTGTAACTGCACCTACGAAGCTTTAATCGCAAGTGCGCGCTCGCAGGTGCAGGACGGGGTGCACGGATGTGAAGGTTTGTACTGGGGGCTATGGAGGGAAGATGCGGAGGGTGTTCCGTAGGTGCGGACTCGCACATGCGCTTGGAGGGTCACAGAAGAGGACGCGGGAGTTTGAGGTTTGTCCGCAGAAGCGGGTTTTGTTGCGTAGAAGCGCGCCTGCAGAAGCGGGGTTATGACCGTAGATGCGGTTGGGCGGCTTAGTGGCTTCCGCAGATGCGAGGGCCGGACCAAAAAAGCGGTGCTGCAAAAGCGAGAATGCTGGGCAGAACACTTAAAACCAATGGTTCATGATTTTTATAATTATTGGAAATTTTGAGCTCGGGTTTGGCAATTTTTTAGAGTGTTTTCGAGGGATTTCTTGAGGTAAGTCTCTTGTACTTAGTTTTGATCAATAACCTTGATTCCCCATTGATTTTTCCACCTAGATTGTGTGTGTTTAATGTGGAATTTGAGAGTTTGAGGCTAGGGATTTGGAGAGTTTAATTTCAGTATTTGAGTGGCGACTTGGTATCAGATCTTAGTAATTTTGGTATGGGTGAACTCGTGGTCAAATGGTTGTTCGTAATTTGTGACGTTTACCCGACTCCGAGATGTAGGCCCGGGTCGACTTTTTGGGGCAATTTTTTTTATCTTTGCTAAAGTCGTAGATTCATTATTTAAATTAGTTTCTCGTAGTTGTATTCATGATATGTACTTTCTTTTAGCTAGATTTGGGTCATTCAGAGTCGGTAAGTCGAGGGAAAGGCATCCTTATTGATTGATTGAGCGATATTTGAGGTAAGTGACTTGTCTAACCTTGTGTGGGGGAAATCCCCTTAGGATTTGGTACTGTTGTAACCATATGTGATATGTGAGCGCCGTGTACATGAGGTGACGAGTGCGTGCAAGGGCTAATTGTGGAAACTTTTGGTTCTTGCTGAGTTGTCTTCTTTTAAATTCCTTAACTGAGTTGCCTTAGCATATGTAGTGATCATGTTTAGCCTAGTATCGCATGTCTACGTGCCTTAGCACTTACTTGAAATTTGTGCAACATGCTTAGTTAAATAACCTGTTTCCCTTAATTTGAACTAAATCTTTAACTGTAAGATTTCTTGCTGTAAACTCGTGTTTCCTTCGATTATCTGCTGCATATTTACTTTAGGACTACGAGGCGGTTCCTCGGGAGATCCCCCTGTACTGCATATTTATTTTGGGACTACGAGGCATTTACTCGGGAGATCCCCCTGTACTGCATATTTACTTTGGGATTATGAGGCGTTTACTCGGGAGATCCCCCTGTCTTGCATATTTACTTTGGGACTACGAAGCGGTACCTCGGGAGGTCCCCTCTATCGTGCATATTTACATTTGGGACTACGAGGCGGTACCTCGGGAGTGCCCATGTTGTTTACCCTATTTACTGTGCGGATATTCTTCTGCCTTATATTTCTTTTAAACTAGTAGGACCCTGACCTCACATCGTCACTACTCTACCGAGGTTATTTTCCTTATTCATTTTAGATTCTGATATATAGAGACACTTAGTATTTGCTCTTAGAAGCTTGTGACTTATTTCCACCGGGTTTTGGGAGTTGCAATATTTGATTTGCAGTTTTATATTTATTTCATGTGTTGAGAATTGGACTTCAGTTTTATATTATGGTATTCCGCAAATTGTTAGGCTTACCTAGTCTTAGAGACTAGGTGCCATCACGACATCTTACGGAGGGTGAATTGGGGTCGTGACAAGTTGGTATCAGAGCACTAGGTTTATAGGTGTTATGAGTCACAAGCTGGTTTAGTAGAGTCTCGCGGATCGGTACGGAGACGTCTGTACTTATCTTCGGTAGGCTATGGAATTGTTAGAAAAAGCTTCACTTCTTTGATTCTCTATTATGCGAGATTTTGATTTCGGATTCTAAAATTTTGTCTTTCTATTCTCTCACGGATGGTGAGGACATGTACAGCTGGATCAGATGATCAGACACCCGTGCCCCTGCTAGCCGCGAGGGGCCGGGGCCGGGGTAGAGGTCGAGGACGTCCACATGGTGCAGCCAGAGCACCCGCACGAGCTGCTACAGAGGAGCCACCAGTAGCTCCAGTTAGAGGGCAGGCACCTGAGATGCCTGTTACTGCACCAGCCTTCCAGGAGACTCTAGCCTAGTTTCTGAGCATGTTCAGCACCTTGGCTCAGGCAGGATTGATACCGCTTGCTACTACCATATCGCAGGCCGGGGGAGGAGCACAGACTCCTATTGCTGGTACCCCAGAGCAGCGAGTTCAGGTCGACCAGGGTCCTGAGATTATACCGATACAGCTGGTAGCTCCATTTCAGCTCGAGGTTAGGGCAGCAGCTTTTGAGGCAAAGCAACTCAGGCTCGAGAGGTACAATAAGTACCACCCTCCTACTTTCAGTGGCTTGGCGTCAGAGGATGCCCAGGGTTTTCTTGAGGAGTGCCACCGTATCCTCCGTACTATGGGTGTTGCAGAGACTAGTGGGGTTTCTTTCACTATGTTCCAGCTTAGGGTAGCGGCCTATCAGTGGTGGCATGCATACCAGTTAGATAGTTCGGCTGAGGCAGCCTCACTCACTTGGAATCAGTTCTCAGATATATTCTTGAGGGAGTATATTCCCCAGAGTCTCAGAGATGCTTGGTGCGCAGAGTTTGAGCAGTTGCGCCAGGGTGTTATGACCGTATCAGAGTATGCGGTCTGATTCAGTGATTTGGCCAGGCATGCACCAGCCTTGGTTGCTAATGTTCGAGAGCGGGTTCGTTGGTTTATTGAGGGGCTCAACCCCAGTATCAAATTGAGCATGGCCCGAGAGCTGGAGATGGACATTGCGTACCAGCAGGTAGTAGGTATTGCTAGGAGGTTGGAGGATATGCAGACTCGGGATAGAGAGGAGAGAGAGGCCAATAGGTCTCGAGAGTCAGGCACTTACAGTGGTGCTCGTGCCCCAGCGGCAGCTCGTCAGGGCAGGGGTTATATAGGTCGCCCCATTCATTCAACACTTCCAGCCGCCAGCGGTGCTCCGGCCACTCCTAAGCCCCAGGATCCTTATTATACACCGCCAGTGTCTAGTATGCCTTCTGTACGGGGTGCTTTCAGTGGGCAGTCCAGTCGATCAGACCCGAGCCAGTCACAATAGCCACATCCTCCCAGAGCTTGTTTTGAGTGTGGTGACACTCGTCATTTGGTGAGGGATTGCCCCAGATTTAGGAGGGGTGCACCTCCACAGATTTCTCAGGCACCGCGTGCTCCACCAGGTCCTCAGGCTATGATTACCACACCAGCTACCACCCCACCTGCACATCCAGCTAGAGGGGGAGGTCGGACAGTTAGAGGTCGCCCTAGAGGGGGAGGCAAGGCCAGATATTATGCCCTTCCTGCTAGGACAGAGGCAGTTGCATCAGATTCTGTTATCACAGGTACCGTTCCAGTCTGTCATAGAGATGCATCAGTCTTATTTGATCCAGGATCCACGTATTCCTATGTGTCATCTTATTTTGCCCCGTATTTGGGTATATCCCGTGATTCCCTGAGTTCGCATGTTTATGTATCTATACCCGTGGGTCATTCTATTGTTGTTGATCATGTGTATTGGTCGTGTTTGATTATTCTTAGTGGTTTTGAGACCATAGACGATTTATTATTGCTCGGTATGGTGGATTTTGATGTCATATTGGGCATGGACTGGTTGTCTTCCTATCACACTATCCTTGATTGTCATTCCAAGATGGTGACGTTGGCAATGCCAGGTCTACCACGGCTAGAGTGGAGAGGTACCTTAGATCGTGTTCCTAGCAGGGTTATCTCATTTCTTAAGGCTCAGCGAATGGTTGAGAAGGGGTGTGATGCGTATCTGGCCTATGTGAGAGATGTTAGTGTTGATACTCCTACCGTCGAGTCAGTTCCGAAAGTGAGGGATTTTGCAGACGTATTTCCAGCAGATCTTTCGGGCACACCGTCCGACAGGGACATTGACTTTAGCATTGATTTGTTATCGGGCACTTAGCCCATTTCTATCCCACCTTATCGGATGGCCCCAGCAGAGTTGAAAGAATAAAAGGAACAGTTGCAAGAGTTGATGGATAAGGGCTTCATTCGGCCTAGTGTATCGCCTTGGGGTGCTCCTATTTTGTTTGTGAAGAAGAAGGATGGTACTATGCGAATGTGTATCAATTATCGTCAGTTGAACAAGGTTACAGTGAAGAACAGGTATCCATTGCCACGTATTGATGACCTATTTGTTCAGCTTCGGGTGCTAGAGTGTTCTCTAAGATTGACTTGCATTCAGGCTATCATCAGTTGAAGATTCGGGAGCCAAATACCCCGAAGACTGCTTTCAAGACTCGGTATGGTCATTACAAGTTCCTAGTGATGTATTTTAGGCTGACCAACGCCCCGGCAACATTCATGCACTTGATGAACAGTGTATTTCAGCTCTATCTTGACTCCTTTGTCATTGTATTTATTGATGACATTCTGGTGTACTCCTGGAGTCGGGAGGATCATGAGAAACACCTGAGGACTGTGCTTCAGACCTTGAGAGAGAAGAAGTTATATGCAAAAATTTTGAAGTATGAATTATGGCTAGATTCAGTGGCATTTTTGGGTCATGTAGTATCGAATGAGTGGATCAAGGTAGACCTGAAGAAGATTGAAGCAGTGCAGAGTTGGCCCAAACCGTCCTCAGCTACGGAGATCCAGAGTTTTCTTGGCTTAGCGGGGTATTACCGTCGATTTGTCGAGGGTTTCTCGTCTATTGCAGCACCTATGACCGGATTGACCCAGAAGGGTGCTCCATTCAGGTGGACCGATAATTGTGAGGAGAGCTTTCAAAAGCTCAAGACTGCTTTGACTACAACCCCAGTATTAGTGTTACCTATTGGATCGGGATCCTATACGATGTATTGTGATGCGTCGCACATTGGTCTCAGCGCGGTGTTGATGCAGGACGGTAGGGTGATTGCCTACGTGTCTAGATAGTTGAAGGTATATGAGAAGAATTATCCTATCCACGACCTTAAGTCAGCAGCTATTGTTCTTCCTTAAATATCTGGCAGCACTATTTGTATGGTGTTCCTTGTGAGGTTTTCACTGATCACCGGATTCTACAACATCTGTTTAAACAGACGGATCTTAACTTGCGGCAGCGGAGATGGTTGGAGTTTTTTAAGGATTATAACATCACCATTCTCTATCATCCCGAGAAGGCCAATGTGGTGGTCGATGCCTTGAGTTGCAAGGCGGAGAGTTTGCGCAGTTTAGCATATCTACCAGTAGCAGAGAGGCTTTTAGCCTTAGATATTCAAGACTTGGCCAACCAGTTCGTTAGATTGGATGTTTCCGAGCCGAGAAGAGTGTTGACGTGTGTGGTTTCTCAGTCTTCTCTCTATGATTGTATCAGGGAGCATCAATATGATGACCCCCATTTGCTAGTCCTTAAGGACACGGTTCAGCACGGTGATACCAAGGAGGTCACAATTGGAGATGACGGTGTATTACGGATGCATGGTAGGCTATGTGTGCCTAATGTAGATGGTTTGCGTGAGTTGATTCTCCAAGGGGCTCATAGTTCCCAATACTCCATTCACCCAAGTGTCGAGGAGATGTATCAGGATTTAAGGCAACACTTTTGGTGGAGGCGGATGAACAAGGACATAATAGAATATGTCTCTCGTTGCCTAAATTTTCAGCAGGTGAAGTATGAGCATCAGCGACCGGGTGGATTGCTTCAGAAGGTAGAGATTTCAGAGTGGAAATGTGAGCAGATCACTATGAATTTTATTGTTGGGCTCCTACGGACTCAGCAAAAGTTCGATACAGTTTGGGTTATTGTGGACAGATTGACCAAGTCAGGTCATTTCATTCCTGTGGTTACTACTTATTCTTCAGAGTAGCTGGCTCAGGTTTATATCTGCGAGATTGTCAGGTTTCATGGGGTACCGGTATCTATCATCTCTGACCGGGGTACGCAATTTACATCATGGTTCTGGGGAGCCGTACAGCGTGAGTTCGGTACTCGTGTGGAGTTGAGTACAACATTTCACCCTCAGACGGACGGACAGTCCGAGCGCACTATTCAGATATTGGAGGATATGCTTCATACGTGTGTGATTGATTTTGGGGGTGCTTGGGATCAGTTCTTGCCACTTGCGGAGTTTGTCTAAAATAGGTATCAGTCGAGCATTCAGATGGCACCGTATGAGGCTTTGTATGGTAGACGGTGCCGGTCTCTAGTGGGTTGGTTTGAGCCGGGTGAGGCTAGGTGTTACACCCTATATTTTCATACGTAAAAATGCGTCGTAAGCAAACTAATGTAGGACCAAAAAAGAGATAATATTTAAAAGTATATAAAGTAAGTTAATCATGTTACCTCTGAGGTTACAAATATTGAAGATCATGAACAACAAGTACAAAGAGGGTTGGACAGTTTAGAAGCTAAAGCAATTGAAGAAAATAATGTTTCGTCGAAAGTCGACAAGTTGGGAATGTTATAACATATACCTTTGGGGTGAGACTAGGGTGCTTAACATGATAAGGAGATTATGTTATGATTTATATTAGCCGTATGACATCCGTGTGTTATGTTTTGAAGTCAAGAGAGTTGTGAAACAAAAGTCGATGAAAGTCATCACAAGTTACATTCATAAGTTTTACTAAAACTTTGGGTCAAATGTAACTGCGATTTTCTCCCAATATACTTAGAGTTATGGGGTGTTCCACCCATAAAATTAAAGATCTATGAGTCTATTTTCCAATGCATTAAACCGTTTGTCAATATGACATCGGAGTAATGAGATATGGGCATTTTTGCGATACTGCGCAAGCTGCTAGGTGACAAGTAGGTGTGTCACCTACTTGCTTAAATGAAAGACCAAAAATGGGCCATTTCGGGTCGTCCAAAGAGGCCTTTTAAGGGCCTATTTGCTTCATATATTAGACTTAAAATAGAGCATAATAACCAGACATAAGCTCTGCAAAGAATCCTCCCAAAAATTTCCCACAAACCCTAATTGATTTTCTCTCCCTTTCAAGTTCTAATTGGAGGTAAAACCTAGAGTTTGAAGAACCAAGATAGGAGCTGAGTTATCCAACAAATAAGGTGAGTTTACTGCTCTCTTTCATCCAGTTTTTCTTCTGTAAATTCATGGTAAGTCATTCTATACTTGTAAGAACTCACGGGACGGTGATCGGAAGCCGTGAGTTCGAGTTATTCACTTGTAGCGGACTGTTTTGTGGACTGTTTTGTGTTGCTGTTGGGCTGCGTGTTTTACTACAATTTTGTGGAGTTTTGGACGAGGAAGGGGGTTTATAAACACCATATAAATGTAGGGTGGTTGGCTGGTCGTTCATCATAACATTTTTGGGTCGTTTGACACTACTACGGTGGTCGTTTTGTGTACGAAGAGATTGGGGTGTGTTGGGCTGTTTTGTAGTATTTGATGGTGTATATAGGGCTGGAAAATGATGTATATATGTTGTTATTGTTCTGTTCTTGTATTGTTGGTGTTATCTTGAATTTGGAGGAAGTAAGGATTATAGGGGAGATGCTGCCCGTTTTAATACAAAATAAGTTTGTCGTTCGTTGTGCGATAGTTGTACCTTTCGTAACTTAACGATAGTATTATTATTGTTCTTGTAGATTAAGGTGCAAAGAGGTGAGTTCAACTTGGTGATTGGAAAGATTGTGATAAGGTATGTTAAGGCTAAGCCTTCCTTCATTTTGGCATGATCTCGTAGCTACATGTGTTAGTAATGAGACAAAAAGAGAAGTTCATATTCATGAATTTATTCACACTATTCTAGTCTCATAAGTTACAATATTATTCCTTATCGAGACTCTATATTCAATTTTAGTATTGTCTTCTTCCAGTCAAGAGAGCAGCCAGCCTATATATACAGTATTACAGTATTTTCATTACCATCGAGCTATAATCGATGGGCAAGCCCCTATTGGGCAACCTCTGATCAGATGGAAAGTTATGTACCGAGCCTACTGTGGCCGAGCGCCTATGAGCGAGCCCAGCATGGCCGAGATACATAGCCTAGTATGGCCGAGCGCCTATGAGCGAGCCTACTATGGCAGAGCAGTTATATATATACCGAGCCTTATAAGGCCGTACAATTATTTTACTTACTATATTGAAGGAGTTGAGTCAGTATCAGCAAGTAAGTATATCTCCAGATCATCTTTGACTCCCAGTTACTTCCAGTTATTATATTATCAGTTCAGTTTTGATTTTTAGTTATGTTATTGCCTTACATACTCGGTACATTATTTCGTACTGACGTCCCTTTTCCGGGGACGCTGCATTTCATGCATGCAGGTTCAGATAGACGGACGAGTAGATCTCCTCAGTAGGTGTTTCCCGAGTTCAGCCTGATCGGTAAGCTCCATGTCTTTCGGAGTTACCAGGTCTAGAGTGTTGTGTACATCTTGTGTATATCTGTATATATGTTATGGGTAGGTCGGGGCCCTGTTCCGATCATAGTACATCTATCAGTAGAGGCTTGTAGACATATCCTGTTGGTTAGTGCAGTATGTTGGGTTTGTAGGCCTGGTATGTATATTTGATGGTTTGTCAGCTGTAGTAGCTATGACGGCCTTGTCGGCCTAGCTTTATATTGATGTTTAGTTAGCGCTAGTTTCCATTCAGTTTTATATTTTGCTTTGCAAATTGTCTTGCAAGGTGGCCCCATGGCCAAAGTATGACATTATATGTTCAGAGTCCCTTAGTCGCAATTTGGTATGCCAGGTTAGGTGAGGCACCGGGTGCTTGTCTCGCTCCTAGGTTCGGGGCGTGACAAACTTGGTATCAGAGCAGTTCTATCCTAGGGAGTCTACAAGCTGTGTCTAGTAGAGTCTTGTTTATAGATGTGTTGTGCACCACATTATATAAGCAGGGCACTACAGGGCATTTAGGAGTTAGTTACCCTTCTTTGAAATCTAAATCGTGCTATAGAACTGAGTTATAGGAAATTTGAATTAAACTTATGTGTTGGTGTTTGCATGCACAGATGACGGTGACTAGGAAGACTACGGCTAGCCAGAGGAGAGATACAGCAGCAGGTGAGGGGACCAGCAGGGTACCCCCAGTAGATGGGGCCCAGTCTGAGGCTCAAGGCGAGACCCCTACTCAGCCATTACCGGCTCCTCCACCAACTACGGAGATTCCTAGGGAAACCGCACATCCAGTTCCCCCTCCACTTCCATCAGATCAGGACTTGAGGAGTGCGGTGCATTTGTTGACACAGTTGGTAGCTACCCAGCAACAGGCTAGGGCATCAGCTAGTGCAGGAACTTCTGAGGGGTCTGGGAGTTCAAGGGTCCGAGAGTTTATTGCTTTGAGTCCCCCAGAGTTCACGGGGACAGATCAGAGGGAGGACCCGCAAGATTTCATAGATCAGCTTCACAGGATCTTTCGTGTTATGCATGCCACGGAGAAAGAGGCAGTTGAGCTAGCAGCTTTTCGACTCCGAGATATAGCCATCCTTTGGTACGAGGGATGGGAGAGGTCCAGGGGACGTGATGCACCTCCAGCTATTTGGGAGAATTTTTCAAATGCCTTCCTTGACCAGTACTTACCACGGGAGATCCGACAGGCTCGAGTCGATCAGTTTCTAGCCCTCAAGCAGGGTAATATGAGTGTTCGAGAGTATAGTCTCCGTTTTGACTCATTGGCCAGATATGCACCATCCATAGTTGCTACTATGCGGGACAGGATTCACAGGTTTATAGCAGGGTTAGCCCCAGAGTTAACCGAGGCATGTGCCACCGCTGCATTGCAGGATAGTATGGATATCTCCCGGATTCAGGCATTCGCCCAGAATATAGAAAGGGGTAGGCGTCGGCAGCAGGGTACAGAGAGGGCTGAGCAAGGGCAACGTAAGAGGATGAGATTTCCTAGGTCTCAGGAGCAATCTCAGGGTAGTTATAGGACCCAATACTTCGGACGGCCACCTAGGCCTCCGCCACCTCGGTTACAGGGTTACAAGTATGATCGCTATACTCAGTCAGGACCAGGTGAGAGCTCACGGGCATCGGGTTTGCAGCGACAACGAGGATCTGTGCAGACATGGTCATTTCCTCCACGGTGTGACATCTGTGGTAGAGGACACTTGGGCCAATGCTGAGCAGGTTCTGATGCTTGTTATACATGTGGGCGTCCAGGGCATATGATGCGGGATTGCCCAAATAGAGATTCGGGGGGAATGGCACAACCAGCGAGTTTAGCAACAGGATCATCTATGTCCGTGCATCCTTTAGGGCGCGAGTCTCAGTCTTCGGCTGGTAGAGGTCGAGGCAGAGGTAGAGGTTCCAGTTCAGGTGGTAATCAAAACCGTATCTATGCTTTAGCTGGTTGACAGGACCAGGAGTCTTCACCAGACGTTGTGACAGGTATATTAACCATTTGCTCTCACGATGCTTATGCTTTGATAGACCCAGGATCTACTTTATCGTATATTACCCCATTTGTCGCGAGGAAGTTTGGTATAGTGCCTGAAATACTAAGTGATCCTTTTGCGGTATCTACACCGGTTGGAGAATCGATTATTGCTAGACGGATTTACCGAGGTTGTACGGTGACAATTTGTAGTCGTCAGACCTCAGCGGACCTAGTTGAGCTAGAGATGATGGATTTTGATGCTATCATGGGCATGGACTGGTTGGCAGCTTGCTATGCCATAGTTGATTGCCGAGCAAAGGCAGTCAAATTTCATTTTTCGGGTGAGCCAGTCCTTGAATGGGTAGGTAATATAGCAACACCCAAAGGTAGGTTTATTTCCTATCTGAAGGCGAGGAAAATGATCGCAAAAGGGTGCATTTATCATATTGTGTGAGTTAGAAATGCAGATGCTGAGATACCTATACTTCAGTCTATTCCCGTAGTCAAAGAGTATGCAGATGTGTTTCCAGATGAGCCTCCAGGTATTCCTCCAGAGCGAGAGATTGATTTTAGCATTGATTTGCTTCCAGGAACTCAACCAATATCCGTCCCTCCGTATAGAATGGCACCTGCCGAATTGAAGGAGTTGAAGGAGCAGTTAAAAGATTTGCTGGAGAAAGGTTACATTAGGCCCAGTACCTCACCTTGGGGTGCACCAGTACTATTTGTGCGGAAGAAAGACGGCTCGCTGAGGATGTGTATCGATTATAGGCAGCTGAACAAGGTAACTATTAAGAATAAGTATCCACTTCCAAGGATCGATGACTTGTTTGATCAGTTGCAGGGGCTAGATGCTTTTCAAAGATAGATTTGAGGTCGGGGTACCACCAAGTCAGAGTTCGGGAAAAAGATATTCCGAAGACAGCCTTCAGGACCCGATATGGCCACTTCGAGTTCCTTGTCATGTCCTTCGGGTTGACTAATGCACCCATTGTATTTATGGACTTGATGAATAGCCTATTCCGACCATTTTTAGATCTGTTCGTGATAGTATTTATTGATGATATTCTGGTTTATTCCCGTTCAGAGGATGAGCATGCGGACCACCTGCGAGCGGTACTCCAAACCCTCCGTGATTGTAAGTTGTATGCTAAGTTTTCTAAATGTGAGTTCTGGTTGAAGTCTGTAGCATTCTTGGGGCATATTGTATCAGATGAAGGGATAAAGGTGGACACTCAGAAGATTGAGGCTGTGAAATCTTGGCCTAGACCTACCACTCCGACAGAGGTTCGTAGCTTTCTAGGCTTAGCAGGATACTATCGGAGGTTCGTAGAGGGTTTTTCTTCCCTTTCGGCACCATTGACGAAGTTGACACAGAAAGAAACTAAGTTTCAATTGACAGAGGCTTGTGAGCGGAGTTTCCAAGAGCTTAAGAACAGGTTGACCTCAGCTCCAGTTCTAACACTTCCAGAGGGTCTAGAGGGTTATGCCGTGTATTGTGATGCATCAGGTGTCGGGTTAGGATGTGTCCTGATGCAACATGGGAAGGTAATTGCGTATGCTTCAAGGCAGTTGAGGAAGCACGAGAGGAATTATCCGACCCACGACCTCGAGTTAGCTGTGGTTGTCCATGCACTTAAGATATGGCGGCATTATTTATATGGTGTTCATGTTGATGTATTTACTGATCATAAAAGCCTACAATATATCTTCAAGCAGAAAGAGTTGAATTTGCGACAGAGGCGATGGCTTGAGTTATTGAAAGATTACGATGTTAACATTCTCTACCATCCAGGGAAAGCTAATGTTGTAGCAGATGCTTTAAGTCGCCTATCTATGGGTAGCTTAGCACATGTAGAGCCCGAGAAAAGACAATTAGCTAGAGAGATTCATCAATTGGGTTCGTTGGGGGTTCGGTTAGTAGATTCTTAGGATGGTGGAGTTGTACTTCAAAATACTGCAAAATCATCCCTCATAGCTGAAGTCAAGGAAAGGCAGTACGAGGACCTAGAGTTGGTCGAGTTGAGAGAGCGAGTTCCGCAGCAGAGGAAGCCATTGTTAGAGCTCAAGGGAGATGGGGTTCTCAGATACAAGGGTCGTTTGTGTGTTCCAGATGTAGCAGGGCTACGAGACAAGATTATGTCAGAGGCACATTATTCATGGTATTCCATCCATCCTGGATCGACGAAGATGTATTATGACATTAAGGATGTGTATTGGTGGAATGATATGAAGAAGAACATTGCTGAGTTTGTCGCCCAATGTACTAGTTGCCAGCAAGTGAAGATAGAGCACCAGAAGCCTGGAGGGCTAATGCAGACTATAGAGATCCCGACATAGAAATGGGAGGCGATAAACATGGACTTTATCACGGGTTTACCTCGTTCTAATCGTAAGTTCGATTCCATATGGGTGATAGTCGATAGGCTCACAAAATCAGCTCACTTCCTACCGGTCAGATCTACATATACAGCAGAAGATTATGCCAAGTTATATATTAAGGAGATAGTGCGGCTACACGGAGTACCGATTTCTAATATATCTGACCGTGGGGCTCAGTTTACAGCACATTTTTGGAGGTCATTTCAGAGAGGTCTAGGGACTCAGGTGAACCTCAGCACAGCTTTTCATCCACAGACTGATGGACAAGCCGAGCGCACAATTCAGACGCTCGAGGATATGTTACGAGTATGTGTGTTGGATTTTAAAAGAAGTTGGGATGAACATCTACCTCTTGTCGAGTTTGCATATAATAACAGTTACCACTCCAGTATTCAGATGGCTCCGTACGAGGCTTTGTATGGGCGTAAGTGCAGATCTCCTATAGGGTGGTTTGATGTTGGGGAATCTGGGTTATATGGGCCAGACCTGGTTCAACAGGCCATAGAGAAAGTAAAGCTTATCCGGGAGCGACTGTTAACAGCTCAGAGTCGTCAGAAGTCATATTCTGACGTGCGGCGACGAGACTTAGAGTTCAGGATTAATGACTGGGTATTCTTAAAGGTATCACCTATGAAGGGCGTGATGAGGTTTGGCAAGAAAGGCAAGCTTAGCCCACGGTATATTGGGCCTTATAGGATCATTCAGAGAGTGGGCCAAGTAGCTTATGAGTTAGAGTTGCCCTCAGAATTGGAGTCTGTCCATCCGGTTTTTCACGTATCTATGCTACGGAAGTGCATTGGCGATCCTACCCGAGTGGTGCCCACGGATGATGTACAGATTACAGAGGACTTGTCATACGAGGAAATTCCAGTTGCCATCCTAGACCGACAAATCCGCAATCTACGAAATAAGGAGGTAGCTTCCGTAAAGGTTTTATGGAGGAGCAAGAATGTAGAAGAGATGACGTGGGAATCGGAGGAAGAAATGAAGTCTAAATACCCCCACCTATTTCAAACTGAAGATATGGTTCGAGATGGGACGCTACAACACAGCTCTATGTAGGCTAGCAGGTCATCAGGTAAGCTTTTATTTTTCACTTTCAATATTTATGATTTACGGTCGGTGAGGCAAATTGCTGCTATTTATAAAGATTGGCCATATGTGGCATGCATAGTATGTTTCTGGCTACGTGCAGGTTGGTTTTAACCTAGTGTACGAAGGATACTTTGGAAAAATTTTCCAAAGTCTCTAAGAGTAAACATTCGAGGACGAATGTTCCCAAGGGGGGAGTGATGTTACACCCTATATTTTCGTACGTAAAAATGCGTCGTAAGCAAACTAATGTAGGACCAAAAAAGAGATAATATTTAAAAGTATATAAAGTAAGTTAATCATGTTACCTCTGAGGTTACAAATATTGAAGATCATGAACAACAAGTACAAAGAGGGTTGGACAGTTCAGAAGCTAAAGCAATTGAAGAAAATAATGTTTCGTCGAAAGTCGACAAGTTGGGAATGTTATAACATATACCTTTGGGGTAAGACTAGGGTGCTTAACATGATAAGGAGATTATGTTATGATTTATATTAGTCGTATGACATCCGTGTGTTATGTTTTGAAGTCAAGAGAGTTGTGGAACAAAAGTCGATGAAAGTCATCACAAGTTACATTCATAAGTTTTACTAAAACTTTGGGTCAAATGTAACTGCGATTTTCTCCCAATATACTTAGAGTTATGGGGTGTTCCACCCATCAAATTAAAGATCTATGAGTCTATTTTCCAATGCATTAAACCGTTTGTCAATATGACATCGGAGTAATGAGATATGGGCATTTTTGCGATACTGCGCAAGCTGCTAGGTGACAAGTAGGTGTGTCACCTACTTGCTTAAATGAAAGCCCAAAAATGGGCCATTTCGGGTCGTCCAAAGAGGCCTTTTAAGGGCCTATTTGCTTCATATATTAGACTTAAAATAGATCATAATAACCAGACATAAGCTCTGCAAAGAATCCTCCCAAAAATTTCCCACAAACCCTAATTGATTTTCTCTCCCTTTCAAGTTCTAATTGGAGGTAAAACCTAGAGTTTGAAGAACCAAGATAGGAGCTGAGTTATCCAACAAATAAGGTGAGTTTACTGCTCTCTTTCATCCAGTTTTTTTTCTGTAAATTCATGGTAAGTCGTTCTATACTTGTAAGAACTCACGGGACGGTGATCGGAAGCCGTGAGTTCGAGTTATTCACTTGTAGCGGACTGTTTTGTGGACTGTTTTGTGTTGCTGTTGGGCTGCGTGTTTTACTACTATTTTTTGGAGTTTTGGACGAGGAAGGGGGTTTATAAACACCATATAAATGTAGGGTGGTTGGCTGGTCGTTCATCATAACATTTTCGGGTCGTTTGACACTACTACGGTGGTCGTTTTGTGTACGAAGAGATTGGGGTGTGTTGGGCTGTTTTGTAGTATTTGATGGTGTATATAGGGCTGGAAAATGATGTATATATGTTGTTATTGTTCTGTTCTTGTATTGTTGGTGTTATCTTGAATTTGGAGGAAGTAAGGATTATAGGGGAGATGCTGCCCGTTTTAATACAAAATAAGTTTGTCGTTCGTTGTGCGATAGTTGTACCTTTCGTGACTTAACGATAGTATTATTATCGTTCTTGTAGATTAAGGTGCAAAGAGGTGAGTTCAACTTGGTGATTGGAAAGATTGTGATAAGGTATGTTAAGGCTAAGCCTTCCTTCATTTTGGCATGATCTCGTAGCTACATGTGTTAGTAATGAGACAAAAGAGAAGTTCATATTCATGAATTTATTCACACTATTCTAGTCTCATAAGTTACAATATTATTCCTTATCGAGACTCTATATTCAATTTTAGTATTGTCTTCTTCCAGTCAAGAGAGCAGCCAGCCTATATATACAGTATTACAGTATTTTCATTACCATCGAGCTATAATCGATGGGCAGGCCCCTATTGGGCAACCTCTGATCAGATGGAAAGTTATATACTGAGCCTACTGTGGCCGAGCGCCTATGAGCGAGCCCAGCATGGCCGAGATACATAGCCTAGTATGGCCGAGCGCCTATGAACGAGCCTACTATGGCAGAGCAGTTATATATATACCGAGCCTTATAAGGCCGTACAATTATTTTACTTACTATATTGAAGGAGTTGAGTCAGTATCAGCAAGTAAGTATATCTCCAGATCATCTTTGACTCCCAGTTACTTCCAGTTATTATATTATCAGTTCAGTTTTGATTTTCAGTTATGTTATTGCCTTACATACTCGGTACATTATTTCGTACTGACGTCCCTTTTCCGGGGACGCTGCATTTCATGCATGCAGGTTCAGATAGACGGACGAGTAGATCTCCTCAGTAGGTGTTTCCCGAGTTCAGCCTGATCGGTAAGCTCCATGTCTTTCGGAGTTACCAGGTCTAGAGTGTTGTGTACATCTTATGTATATCTGTATATATGTTATGGGTAGGTCGGGGCCCTGTTCCGATCATAGTACATCTATCAGTAGAGGCTTGTAGACATATCCTGTTGGTTAGTGCAGTATGTTGGGTTTGTAGGCCTGGTATGTATATTTGATGGTTTGTCAGCTGTAGTAGCTATGACGACCTTGTCGGCCTAGCTTTATATTGATGTTTAGTTAGCGCTAGTTTCCATTCAGTTTTATATTTTGCTTTGCAAATTATCTTGCAAGGTGGCCCCATGGCCAAAGTATGACATTATATGTTCAGAGTCCCTTAGTCGCAATTTGGTATGCCAGGTTAGGTGAGGCACCGGGTGCTTGTCTCGCTCCTAGGTTCGGGGCGTGACACTAGGCTATTGGGTACAGACTTGGTTCAGGATGCCTTGGAGAAAGTTAAATTGATTCAGGATCGACTTCGTATAGCCCAGTCCATACAGAAGAGTTATGCGGATCGGAAGGTTCGCGACATTGCATTCATGGTTGGGGAGCGGGACTTGCTCCGGGTTTCGCCCATGAAGGGTGTTATGAGGTTCGGGAAGAAAGACAAGTTGAGCCCTAGGTATATCGGGCCTTTTGAGATTCTTGAGAGGATTGGAGAAGTGGCTTACAGACTTGCACTACCACCTAGTCTCTATGCAGTTCATCCAGTATTTCATGTTTCCATGCTCCAGAAGTATCACGGTGATCCTTCTCATGTGCTAGATTCAGCTCAGTCCAATTGGACAAGGATCTATCTTATGTTGAGGAGACAGTGGCCATTTTGGATAGGCAGGTTTAAAAGTTGAGGTCGAAGAACATCGCTTCAGTGAAGGTTCAGTGGAGTGGTCATCCGAGGAGGCGACTTGGGAGACCGAGCATGATATGCACAACAGTTATCCTCATCTGTTAACCACTTGAGTTATGTCTTTATACTCGTTCGAGGATGAATGTTTGTTTTAAGATGGGGAGGATGTAACGATCCGACCGGTCGTTTTGAGAGTATTAGCCCAGAACTCCTAATTATTGCTTCATCTATTTCATATTTTTGGGTCTTGTGACTTGCTGGGAAGTTTTGTTTTTAGTTTCGAAGTGAAATGGACACATAGTCCCTGAAATGGAAGTTTAAGTCGTAGGAATCGATCGTAGTTTGAACTATATGAAGACGACTCCGGAATAGAGTTTTGACGGTTCCTATAGCTCTGTAGGGTGAATTTGGTCTTAGGAGCGTGTTCAGATGTTGAATTGGAGGTCCGTAGGTCATTTTAGCGCCAATTGGCGAAAATTGGAAAATTGGATGATTTTTGGAAAGTTTGACTGGGTGTGGACTTTTAGATATCGGGGTCGGATTCCAATTCCGGAAGTTGGAGTAGGTCGGTAATGTAAATTATGACTTGTGTGCAAAATTTTAGGTCAATCGTACATGATGTGAAAGGTTTCGGCATCGGATGTAGAAGTTTAAAGATTTAAAGTTCATTAGGCTTGAATCGATGCGCGATTTGTGTTTTTAGCATGGTTTGTTGTGATTTAAAGGCTCGACTAAGTTCGTATGACGTTTTAGGACTTGTTGATATGTTTGGTTGAGGTTCTGCGGGACTCGGGTGGATTCCGGATGGCTAACGGATCGAAAAAAGGGACTTGGTGCATGGCTGAAGCAGGACTCTGCTTGTGTAACCGCACCTGCGGAGCTTTGATCGCAGGTGCGAGCTCGCAGGTGTGGGCCGGGTTGCGCAGATGCGAAGGTTTGGACTGGGGGCTGTGGAGTGCAGATGCGGAGGGTGTTCCGAAGGTGCGGACTCGCACCTGCGCTTGGAGGGTCGTAGAAGCAGACGCGAGAGTTTGAGGCTGGTCCGCAGAAGCGGGTTTTGTTGCGCAGAAGCGCGCCCGCAGAAGCGGGGTTATGACTGCAGAAGAGGTTGGGCGGCTTAGTGGCCTCTGCAGATGCGAGGGCCGGACCGCAAAAGCGGTGATGCAGAAGCAGCTAATGTGACCGCAGAAGAGAGAATGCTGGGTAGAACACTTAAAAGCAAGGGTTCGTGATTTTTATCATTATTGGACATTTTGAGCTCGGGTTTGGCGATTTTTGAGAGCATTTTCAAGGGATTTCTTGAGGTAAGTCTCTTGTACTTATTTGTTTATCAATAACCTTATTTCCTCATTGATTTTCCCACCTAGATTGTGTGTGTTTAAGGTGGAATTTGGGAGTTTGAGGCTAGGGATTTGGAGAGTTTAATTTGAGGATTTGAGTGACGACTTGGTGTCGGATCTTAGTAATTTTGGTATCGGTGAACTCATGGTTAAATGAGTGTTCGTAATTTGTGACTTTTACTGGATTTTGATACGTGGGCCCGGGTCAACTTTTTGGGACGATTTTTTGATTCTTTGCTAAAGTCGTAGATTTATTATTTAAATTAGTTTCTCGTAGTTGTCTTCATGATATGTAATTGCTTTTGGCAAGATTTGGGCTATTCGGAGTCAGAAAGTTGAGGGAAAGGCATCCTTATCGATTGATTGAGCGAGATTTGAGGTAAGTGACTTGTCTAACCTTGTGTGGGGTAAATCCCCTTAGGATTTGGTACTGTTGTAACCATATGTGATACGTGAGCACCGTGTACGTGAGGTGATAAGTGCATACACGGGCTAATTGTGGAAATATTTAGTTCTTGCTAAGTTGTCTTCTTTTAAATTCCTTAACTAAGTTACCTTAGCATATGTAGTAATCATGTTTAGCCTAGTATCGCATGTCTACGTGCCTTAACTCTTACTTGCAATTTGTGCAACATGGATTAGTTGAATTACCTATTTCCCTTGATTTGAATTAAATCTTTAATTGTAAGATTTTTTGCTGTAAACTCGTAATTCCTTTGATTATCTGCTGCATATATACTTTGGGACTACGAGGCGATTTCTCGGGAGATCTCCATGTACTGCATATTTACTTTGGGACTACGAAGCGTTTACTCGGGAGATCCCTATGTACTGCATATTTACTTTGGGACTACGAGGAGTTTACTCGGTAAATCCCCCTGTCATGCATATTTACTTTAGGACTACAACGCGGTACCTCGGGAGATTCCCTCTGTCGTGCATATTTACATTTGGGACTACGAGGCGGTACCTCGGGAGTGCCCATGTTGTTTACCCTATTTACTGTGCGGATATTCTTCTGCATTATATTTCTTTCAAACCAGTAGGGCCCTGACCTGGCCTCATCACTAATCTACCGAGGTTAGGCTTGGCACTTACTGGGTACCATTGTGGTGTACTCATACTACCCTTCTGCACATCATTTTATGCAGATCCAGGTTCTTTCCACCAGACCAGATACCAGTGAGTTGGACCGCCCATGGATACTTCAAGGTATATCTACCACCGTCCGCAGACCTCGGAGTCCCCCTCTATCCTTACTGTGTTATTTTCCTTATTTATTTTAGATTCTGATGTATAGAGACACTTAGTATTTGCTCTTAGAAGCTTGTGACTTATTTCCACCGGGTTTTGGGAGTTGTAATTTTTGATTTGCAGTTTTATGTTTATTTCATGTGTTGAGAATTGGACTTCAGTTTTATATTATTGTATTCCGCAAATTGTTAGGCTTACCTAGTCTTAGAGACTAGGTGCCATCACGACATCTTACGGAGGGTGAATTGGGGTTGTGACAAGTAGGTATCAGAGCACTAGGTTCATAGGTGTTATGAGTCATAAGCTGGTTTAGTAGAGTCTCACGGATCGGTACGGAGATGTTTGTACTTATCTTCGGTAGGCTGTGGAACTGTTAGAAAAAGCTTCACTTCTTTGATTCCCTATTATGCGAGATTTTGATTTCGGATTCTAAAATTTTGTCTTTCTATTCTCTCACAGATGGTGAGGACACGTACAGCTGGATCAGATGATCAGACACCCGTGCCCCTGCTAGAGCCGCGAGGGGCCGAGGCCGGGGTAGAGGTCGAGGACGTCCACGTGGTGCAGCCAGAGCACCCGCACGAGCATCTACAGAGGAGCCACCAGTAGCTCCAGTTGGAGGGCAGGCACCTGAGATGCCTGTTACTGCACCAGCCTTCCAAGAGACTCTAGCCTAGTTTCTGAGCATGTTCAGCACCTTGGCTCAGGCAGGATTGATACCGCTTGCTCCTACCACATCTCAAGCCGGGGGAGGAGCACAGACTCCTATTGCTGGTACCCTAGAGCAGCGGGTTCAGGTCGACCAGGATCCTGAGATCATACCGATACAGCCGGTAGCTCCATTTCAGCTCGAGGTTAGGGCAGCAGCTTCTGAGGCAAAGCAACTCAGGCTCGAGAGGTACAATAAGTACCACCCTCCTACTTTCAGTGGCTTGGCGTCAGAGGATGCCCAGGGTTTTCTTGAGGAGTGCCACTGTATCCTCCGTACTATGGGTGTTGCAGAGACTAGCAGGGTTTCTTTCACTATGTTCCAGCTTATGGTAGCGGCCTATCAGTGGTGGCATGCATACCAGTTGGATAGTCTGGCTGAGGCAGCCTCACTCACTTGGAATCAGTTCTCAGATATATTCTTGAGGGAGTATATTCCCCAGAGTCTTAGAGATGCCTGGTGTGCAGAGTTTGAGCAGTTGCGCCAGGGTGTTATGACTGTATCAGAGTATACGGTCTGATTCAGTGATTTGGCCAGGCATGCACCAGCCTTAGTTGATAATGTTCGAGAGCGGGTTCGTCGGTTTATTGAGGGGCTCAACCCCAGTATCAGATTGAGCATGGCCTGAGAGCTGGAGATGGATATTGTGTACCAGTAGGTAGTAGGTATTGCTAGGAGGTTGGAGGATATGCAGACTCGGGATAGAGAGGAGAGAGAGGCCAAGAGGTCTCGAGAGTCAGGCACTTACAGTGGTGCTCGTGCCCCAGCGGCAGCTCGTCAGGGCAGGGGTTATATAGGTCGCCCCATTCATTCACACTTCCAGCCGCCAGCGGTGCTCCGGCCACTCCTAAGCCCCAGGATCCTTATTATACACCGCCAGTGTCTAGTATGCCTTCTGTACGGGGTGCTTTCAGTGGGCAGTCCAGTCGATCAGACCCGAGCCAGTCACAATAGCCACGTCCTCCCAGAGCTTGTTTTGAGTGTGGTGACACTCGTCATTTGGTGAGGGATTGCCCCAGATTTAGGAGGGGTGCACCTCCACAGATTTCTCAGGCACCGCATGCTCCACCAGGTCCTCAGGCTATGATTACCACACCAGCTACCACCACACCTGCACATCCAGCTAGAGGTAGAGGTCGGACAGTTAGAGGTCGCCCTAGAGGGGGAGGCCAGGCAAGATATTATGCCCTTCCTACTAGGACAGAGGCAGTTACATCATATTCTGTTATCACAGGTACCGTTCCAGTCTGTCATAGAGATGCATCAGTCTTATTTGATGCAGGATCCACGTATTCCTATGTGTCATCTTATTTTGCCCCGTATTTGGGTATATCCCGTGATTCCCTGAGTTCGCATGTTTATGTATCTACACCCGTGGGTGATTCTATTGTTGTTGATCATGTGTATTGGTCGTGTTTGATTATTCTTAGTGGTTTTGAGACCATAGACGATTTATTATTGCTCGGTATGGTGGATTTTGATGTCATATTGGGCATGGACTGGTTGTCTTCCTATCACACTATCCTTGATTGTCATTCCAAGACGGTGACATTGGCAATGCCAGGTCTACCACGGCTAGAGTGGAGACTTACCTTAGATCGTGTTCCTAGCAGGGTTATCTCATTTCTTAAGGCTCAACGAATGGTTGAGAAGGGGTGTGATGCGTATCTGGCCTATGTGAGAGATGTTAGTGTTGATACTCCTACCGTCGAGTCAGTTCCGATAGTGAGGGATTTTGCAGACGTATTTCCAGCAGATCTTCCGGGCACACCGTCCGACAGGGACATTGACTTTAGCATTGATTTGTTATCGGGCACTTAGCCCATTTCTATTCCACCTTATCGGATGGCCCCAGCAGAGTTGAAAGAATTAAAGGAACAGTTGCAAGAGTTGATGGATAAGGGCTTCATTCGGCCTAGTGTATCGCCTTGGGATGCTCCTATCTTGTTTGTGAAGAAGAAGGATGGTTCTATGCGAATGTGTATCGATTATCGTCAGTTGAACAAGGTTACAGTGAAGAACAGGTATCCATTGCCACGTATTGATGACCTATTTATTCAGCTTCGGGTGCTAGAGTGTTCTCTAAGATCGACTTGCGTTCAGGCTATCATCAGTTGAAGATTCGGGAGCCAAATACCCCAAAGACTGCTTTCAAGACTCGGTATGGTCATTACAAGTTCCTTGTGATGTATTTTGGGCTGACCAACGCCCCGGCAATATTCATGCACTTGATGAACAGTGTATTTCAGCTCTATCTTGACTCCTTTGTCATTATATTTATTGATGACATTCTGGTGTACTCCTAGAGTCGGGAGGATCATGAGAAACACCTGAGGACTATGCTTCAGACCTTGAGAGAGAAGAAGTTATATGCAAAAAATTTGAAGTATGAATTATGGCTAGATTCAGTGGCATTTTTGGGTCATGTAGTATCGAATAAGTGGATCAAGGTAGACCTGAAGAAGATTGAAGCAGTGCAGAGTTGGCCCAAACCATCCTCGGCTACGGAGATCCAGATTTTTCTTGGCTTAGCGGGTTATTACCGTCGATTTGTCGAGGGTTTCTCGTCTATTGCAGCACCTATGACCGGATTGACCCAGAAGGGTGCTCCGTTCAGGTGGACCGATAATTGTGAGGAGAGCTTTCAAAAGCTCAAGACTGCTTTGACTACAGCCCCAGTATTAGTGTTACCAACCGTATCGGGGTCCTATACGATGTATTGTGATGCGTCGCACATTGGTCTCAGCGCGGTGTTGATGCAGGACTGTAGGGTGATTGCCTACGTGTCTAGACAGTTGAAGGTATATGAGAAGAATTATCCTATCCACGACCTTGAGTCAGCAGCTATTGTTCATGCCTTAAATATCTGGCAGCACTATTTATATGGTGTTCCTTGTGAGATTTTCACTGATCACCGGATTCTACAACATCTATTTAAATAGACGGATCTTAACTTGCGGCAGCGGAGATGGTTGGAGTTGTTTAAGGATTATAACATCACCATTCTCTATCATCCCGAGAAGGCCAATGTGGTGGTCGATGCCTTGTGTCGCAAGGCGGGGAGTTTGGGCAGTTTAGCATATCTACCAGTAGCAGAGAGGCCTTTAGCCTTGGATATTCAAGACTTGGCCAACCAGTTCGTTAGATTGGATGTTTCCGAGCCGAGAAGAGTGTTGACGTGTGTGGTTTCTCAGTCTTCTCTCTATGATTGTATCAGGGAGCATCAATATGATGACCCCCATTTGCTAGTCCTTAAGGACACGGTTCAGCACGGTGATACCAAGGAGGTCACAATTGGAGATGACGGTGTATTACGGATGCATGGTAGGCTATGTGTGCCTAATGTAGATGGTTTGCGTGAGTTGATTCTCCAAGGGGCTCATAGTTCCCAATACTCCATTCACCCAAGTGTCGAGGAGATGTATCAGGATTTAAGGCAACACTTTTGGTGGAGGCGGATGAACAAGGACATAATAGAATATGTCTCTCGTTGCCTAAATTTTCAGCAGGTGAAGTATGAGCATCAGCGACCGGGTGGATTGCTTCAGAAGGTAGAGATTTCAGAGTGGAAATGTGAGCAGATCACTATGAATTTTATTGTTGGGCTCCTACGGACTCAGCAAAAGTTCGATACAGTTTGGGTTATTGTGGACAGATTGACCAAGTCAGGTCATTTCATTCCTGTGGTTACTACTTATTCTTCAGAGTAGCTGGCTCAGGTTTATATCTGCGAGATTGTCAGGTTTCATGGGGTACCGGTATCTATCATCTCTGACCGGGGTACGCAATTTACATCATGGTTCTGGGGAGCCGTACAGCGTGAGTTCGGTACTCGTGTGGAGTTGAGTACAACATTTCACCCTCAGACGGACGGACAGTCCGAGCGCACTATTCAGATATTGGAGGATATGCTTCATACGTGTGTGATTGATTTTGGGGGTGTTTGGGATCAGTTCTTTCCACTTGCGGAGTTTGTCTAAAATGGTTATCAGTTGAGCATTCAGATGGCACCGTATGAGGATTTGTATGGTAGACGGTGCCGGTCTTCAGTGGGTTGGTTTGAGCCGGGCGAGGCTAGGCTATTGGGTACAGACTTGGTTCAGGATGCCTTGGAGAAAGTTAAAATGATTCGGGATCGACTTCGTATAGCCCAGTCCAAACAGAAGAGTTATGCGGATTGGAAGGTTCGCGACATTGCATTCATGGTTGGGGAGCGGGACTTGCTCCGGGTTTCGCCCATGAAGGGTGTTATGAGGTTCGGGAAGAAGGGAAAGTTGAGCCCTAGGTATATCGAGCCTTTTGAGATTCTTGAGAGGATTAGAGAAGTGTCTTACAGACTTGCACTACCACCTAGTCTCTCTGCAGTTCATCCAGTATTTCATGTTTCCATGTTCCAGAAGTATCACGGTGATCCGTCTCATGTGCTAGATTCAGCTCAGTCCAATTGGACAAGGATCTATCTTATGTTGAGGAGACAGTGGCCATTTTGGATAGGCAGGTTTAAAAGTTGAGGTCGAAGAACATCGCTTCAGTGAAGGTTCAGTGGAAGGGTCATCCGAGGAGGCGACTTGGGAGACCGAGCATGATATGCACAACAGCTATCCTCATCTTTTAACCACTTGAGGTATGTCTTTATACTCGTTCGAGGATGAACGTTTGTTTTAAGAGGGGGAGGATGTAACGACCCGGCCGGTCATTTTGAGAGTATTAGCCCAGAACTCCTAATTATTGCTTCCTCTATTTCATTTTTTTGGGTCTTGTGACTTGCCGGGAAGTTTTGTTTTTAGTTTCGGAGTGAAATGGACACATAATCCCTAAAATGGAAGTGTAAGTCGTAGGAATCGACCGTAGTTCGAACTATATGAAGATGACTCCGGAATAGAGTTTTGACGGTTCCTATAGCTCTGTAGGATGAATTTGGTATTAGGAGCGTGTTCGGATGTTGAATTGGAGGTCCGTAGGTCATTTTAGCGCCAATTGGCGAAAGTTAGAAAATTGGATGATTTTTGGAAAGTTTGACTGGGTGTGGACTTTTAGATATCGGGGTCGGATTCCAATTCCGGAAGTTGGAGTAGGTCGGTAATGTAAATTATGACTTGTGTGCAAAATTTTAGGTCAATCGTACATGATGTGAAAGGTTTCGGCATCGGATGTAGAAGTTTAAAGATTTAAAGTTCATTAGGCTTGAATCGATGCGCGATTTGTGTTTTTAGCATTGTTTGTTGTGATTTAAAGGCTCGACTAAGTTCGTATGACGTTTTAGGACTTGTTGATATGTTTGGTTGAGGTTCTGCGGGACTCGGGTGGATTCCGGATGGCTAACGGAACGAAAAAAGGGACTTGGTGCATGGCTGAAGCAGGACTCTGCTTGTGTAACCGCACCTGCGGAGCTTTGATCGCAGGTGCGAGCTCGCAGGTGTGGGCCGGGTTATGCAGATGCGAAGGTTTGGACTGGGGGCTGTGGAGTGCAGATGCGGAGGGTGTTCCGAAGGTGCGGACTCGCATCTGCGCTTGGAGGGTCGTAGAAGCAGACGCGAGAGTTTGAGGCTGGTCCGCAGAAGCGGGTTTTGTTGTGCAGAAGCGCGCCCGTAGAAGCGGGGTTATGACTGCAGAAGAGGTTGGGCGGCTTAGTGGCCTCCGCAGATGCGAGGGCCGGACCATAAAAGCGGTGATGCAGAAGCGGCTAATGTGACCGCAGAAGCGAGAATGCTGGGTAGAGCACTTAAAAGCAAGGGTTCGTGATTTTTATCATTATTGGACATTTTGAGCTCGGGTTTGGCGATTTTTGAGAGCATTTTCAAGGGATTTCTTGAGGTAAGTCTCTTGTACTTATTTTTTTATCAATAACCTTATTTCCTCATTGATTTTCCCACCTAGATTGTGTGTGTTTAAGGTGGAATTTGGGAGTTTGAGGCTAGGAATTTGGAGAGTTTAATTTGAGGATTTGAGTGGCGACTTGGTGTCGATCTTAGTAATTTTGGTATCGGTGAACTCGTGGTCAAATGAGTGTTCGTAATTTGTGACTTTTTCCCAATTTCGAGACGTGGGCCCGGGTCAACTTTTTGGGATGATTTTTTGATTCTTTGCTAAAGTCGTAGATTTATTATTTAAATTAGTTTCTCGCAGTTGTATTCATGATATGTAATTGCTTTTTGCAAGATTTGGGCTATTCGGAGTCGGAAAGTCGAGGGAAAGGCATCCTTATCGATTGATTGAGCGAGATTTGAGGTAAGTGACTTGTCTAACCTTGTATGGGGTAAATCCCCTTAGGATTTGGTACTGTTGTAACCATATGTGATACGTGAGTACCGTGTACGCGAGGTGACGAGTGCGTACACGGGCTAATTGTTGAAATATTTGGTTCTTGCTAAGTTGTCTTCTTTTAAATTCCTTAACTAAGTTACCTTAGCATATGTAGTAATCATGTTTAGCCTAGTATTGCATGTCTACGTGCCTTAACTCTTACTTGCAATTTGTGCAACATGGATTAGTTAAATTACCTATTTTCCTTTATTTGAATTAAATCTTTAACTGTAAGATTTTTTGCTGTAAACTCGTAATTCCTTTGATTATCTGCTGCATATTTACTTTGGGACTACGAGGCGGTTTCTCGGGAGATCTCCATGTACTGCATATTTACTTTGGGACTACGAAGCGTTTACTCGGGAGATCCCTATGTACTGCATATTTACTTTAGGACTACGAGGAGTTTACTCGGTAGATCCCCCTGTCTTGCATATTTACTTTGGGACTACGAGGCGGTACCTCGAGAGATCCCCTCTGTCGTGCATATTTACATTTGGGACTACGAGGCGGTACCTCGGGAGTGCCCATGTTGTTTACCCTATTTACTGTGCGGATATTCTTCTGCCTTATATCTCTTTCAAACCAGTAGGGCCCTGACCTGGCCTCGTCACTAATCTACCGAGGTTAGGCTTGGCACTTACTGGGTACCGTTGTGGTGTACTCATACTACCCTTCTACACATCATTTTATGCAGATCCAGGTTCTTTCCACCAGACTAGATACCAGTGAGTTGGACCGCCCATGGAGACTTCAAGGTATATCTACCACTGTCCGCAGACCTCGGAGTCCCCCTCTATCCTTACTGTGTTATTTTTCTTATTCATTTTAGATTTTGATGTATAGAGACACTTAGTATTTGCTCTTAGAAGCTTGTGACTTATTTCCACCGGGTTTTGGGAGTTGTAATTTTTGATTTGCAATTTTATATTTATTTTATGTGTTGAAAATTGGACTTCAATTTTATATTATGGTATTCCACAAATTGTTAGGCTTACCTAGTCTTAGAGACTAGGTGCCATCACGACATCCTACGGAGGATGAATTGGGGTCGTGACAAGTACGTGCTATGGTTAGGTCATTATGGACTTTTGGAGGGCCATTTATCCATTTGGGGATGACCGGAGTTGATTTGGGGGCCTATTGGTAGGCCCAATAAGGATGTGTATTCTATACCGGGTCGGATTTGTTGACTCAGCACCGTTATTGCTGAAAGGTGTGTTATTCGGTTAGAGTTGAGCTTGTTCGTGTTCTGATATGTTCTATGTGTTACTCTTCTGTGCTATGAGGGGTTGTGATTTGTTGGTTATATGCACACCTGATGTAGTTCTTTTTGGGCCTTGTAGCAGAATTCGAGCGAAATGGTTATTGGGGTGTTGAATGGTTGATTGCACCTTGATTATGGTCTTTTCGGGTTGTGGTATATTTTGTTATTCGTTTCTCCATGGTTATGGTCATGCACTTCGTGTACTTGATGTCGAATTGCGTGTGGTTGTTGATTTTGAGCATTGTAGCTTGAGTTATTTCACATGGACCGGTGTTCGGATTGAGCCATGCATCGCAGTGGCGTTATGCTAGGATATGATCCTTTGTGCTTATTTCGTGTGTTATGTTTCCCCTTGTGTGGTGGATTGATAGCATTGCGCTTCTGGTATCTGTTGATCTGGCGGGATGGTTTCTTCATTTCCATTCTCTTTCCATCATTGGGTATATTTGAGTTATTGTTCGTTGGTGCACATATTGCATGGTATGTGGCTCTAAGTAGGATTTGTGTGATAGGTCGGTCGAGTAGCTTGTACTGGATGAGGTAAGGTTATTGGTCCTGAAATGAGTGCCATCGGATTTGATTAAGGTATGTTTGAAAGAATTGTGTCACTAGTCGGCTTAGATTTTGGCTATGGTTCTTATCGGGCAAGAGAGTTCCACGACTTGTTAATCTGATGGGTGGTTATGAGTTTATGCATGTTTCTTTCATCATTGGCAGTGTATGAAGGTACAAAACAAGATTGTAGTTGATATGAGGTTTGTTACCAGTGTCGGGTTGGTTATCGAGCAGCTATTGTAGTCGGAAGTTATTGCTATGAGTATTTGAGTTATGTGGTATATCATGTGATTATGTCTTGAGATATAGTTATGGATTGATACAGCTTGTTCAGAGTTATACGAGGCATAGATGCAAGAATCGGGTCATATAATGAGTTCTAGATGTTGAAGATTTGGGTTTTAAGGTTTATGGACTAAGGTTGAAATAAGGATCCTCTGTTAGGTGGTGTTTTCGGACTTATATGGATTGGGGTGACGTGGGATCACCCATGGTTATCTGTATGGTGAGGGTATATGGCGATAAGATGGCTTTGGAACGACTCTTGGCACGTTCGAGGACAAATGTATGTTTAAGTGGGGTAGAATATAACGACCCGACTAGTCGTTTTGAGCTTTAGCATTCCATTAGATGGTTTGAGATGTTGAGTAGCATTATATTATGTATTATGACTTGTGTGAATCATCGGTTTGGTTTTCAGGTGATTCGGAATTGATTTGAAAAAATGATTCTCAACTAGGAAACTTTAAGTTGGAAGAGTTGACAAAGTTTGACTTTTTAGTATTTGATCTCGTATCGGAGTTTTGATGATTTTATTTGGTCCGCATGGTGATTTTGAACTTGAGCGTATGCCCGGATTTACATTTGGATATTTCTAGAAGGTTTCAACACTAATTGATGAAAGTTGGAATTTGAAGGTTTGGAATATTCATAAATTTGATCGAGAGTTGACTTTGATGATATCGAGTTCGAATTATTGTTCTGGGAGTGATAATAGGTTTGTTATGTCATTTGGAACCTGTGCGCAAAATTTGAGTTCATTCCGAATTAATTTGATGTGGTTCGACACGAGTTTTGGAAGTTGAAAGTTCAAAAGTTCATTAAGTTCGATTTGAGGTGCGATTCGTGGTTTTGATATTGTTATGCATGATTTGAGGCCTCGAGTAAGTACATATTATATTATGGGACTTATTGGTATGTTCAGACGGGGTCCCGAGGGGCTCGGGTGAGTTTCGGATAGGTTTGGGTTGTGTTGCACTCGTTTTTTATGTTTCGACGTCGTTTATTCATGCATAAATGGTAACACATTAAGCAAATGAGCTCCAATTTTTGTTTTGATTGAAGCATTAGATCCGTATCGTAATTACGGAGCCATAGCAAAAAGAATCGTCGAATTTGGACTTCGTATGATAAATTTATGGTCATTTTACTAAGAATTGGATTGCTAGATTTTTCAGATTAGTTACGGAATTGCCACTGAATCTATATTATATTAAAAGGAGGGTAGTATGCATTGTGCTTAAGCTAAGTGGCAAGCTAAAATGAAGCCACTTGGCAATTTTAAGACAACATAATAGTTAGGAATTATAAATAGAAACATAATTAATGGAAGTAGTAGTTGAATGAGAATTATTTTCTTAATTATGATAGGAAATATGTTTTTCGTCTGTTGACTAATCAGAATTGATATGAATATGCATCTAAAAGTATGTGAATAAAAATCAACTGATTTGTTTAAATTTGCAGTATGGAAATTTTAAGTTTCAATAATGCTACGCCACAAGCCTGCTCAAGTTGTTTTGTTGCATAGCTCAACTGTTTTTCAATATGGAATTATAACCAAATTATAATTTTAAGAATAATAAGATATGTCTACTACCCTGATTTATTAAATACTCTTTTTATTTAGAAAATAAATAACATAGAATAGTATAATTTAGTTAGCTTTTTGTGTATAATTCAATTATGGTAAGTCTCTTTTTTTGACAAGGAATCAATTGACATATACGTTCTGTATTTTACACATTCTTTTTTATTTGCAACAATAATTATTTATTTAGTACCAACTTTGTATCTGACCTTATTTGTGTACAATATAATTATTGTAGGTATCTTTAGTTAAACTTTTGTGTATAATTAAGTTTATAAATTTTTATTTTGTAGCTTACACATTCCTTTTGAGTTTAAATAATAATTCTTTATTTGAAAAATAAATACTGCAATAAAGAGTAATACAAGCTTTAATGTATCTAACCCGATCTGTGTACAATATAATTACTATAGGTATCTTTTTTGACAAGGAATATCTAATTAATAATTAAAACAAATATCTGTTGGGAAATTGTATAGCTGTTCTTGATTTATATTACCATGTTTGGAGTAATATTATATGGCAAAGCGTATTTAAATTTCAAATGCACAACAATACACTTGTATAAATAATGCTATAGAAAGGAATGAAAGACGTGTACTTTTTTCTTCTTCTCTTTGTTTTAATTTGCTTTGCATTGACAATTTATCTATTATATGACATACTTTAGTTTAATCATGGTGGACTTTTTATTAGACAATTAAGTTCACGTTTTTTCTCTATGCATCCTTATTTGATGAGCTGAACTAAAGAGGAAGAAAGAAGCGCTATGATTCTATAAAAAGAAATTTAGCTGGCCTTATAAATTTTCATTCGTGCTTCATTGTTGAATCTTGAGAGATGGATCTCTTTTTATTAAGCAAGATCTGTAAATGTGTAAATATAGTAACTATATATTGTGTATCTATATTTGTTAGAGATGTGGTATTTTAGAAGATAGTATAGGAATATAATATCCTGAGAATATTCTTAGGATAGATTTTAGGAAGTATGAGCTTAAACTCATGTATATATACTCTTCTTTCTGGAAATGAGAAAGTAGGTCAGATCCATCTAAAAGTTGTGCAAACTCTCTTGTATTCCCTTTCCCGTTGAAGCAGGGGTGTTGTGTATTCTCTTTTTCTTTCTTATTTATGATACTTTGAAAAAAAAGTGTAACCTTTATATGTTATTATTCTAAATGTTCATTCATTTTTTTCTTTGTTGTACTAAAATTTTTATTGATATTCTTTTTGTCTTCAAATGTTTTGCTATTTAAATGTTGACATATATCTTTGACTAAGAAAGCTAAGGAAGGAGGTGCAAATCTCTTAGTCATTTGGTATGTATACCTAGAAAGGATGTCGAATTGAGTTGTACTTCGTCTTTACTATGGATTAATTCTCATTGCTTATCTTCAAAACTTCTTATACACTTTTCTGCTTTTGCAAATAACAAAAGTTGTTATTTATTTGGTATGCGTGGAGTATAATTGTAAGAAAAATATATATATTTATGATATATAAAATAGAGTAGTGGACAACGATATTAAGCCAAATAGCGCTTTTAGGACAAAATTTAATAAGATTTAGGGTAAAGTCCAATAATATTTATGTAATGACCCAACCTGTTATTTTAACTTTTAGAACCCCGTTCCCTAAAATAAAACTTCCCGTAGGTACTTGTAATGATTTATGACTTGCGGGGATGGTTGGTTCGGGATTTGAAAGTGTTTGGGGTGAAACCGGAACACTTGGTTCCTTAAGTTGGCCTTAAAGTGCTAAGTTTGACTTCGGTCAACATTTTGAGAAAACGACTCCGGAATAGAATTTTGATGATTCCAACAGCTCCGTATGGTAATTTTGGACTTAGGAGCGTGTTCGAAATTTTATTTGGAAGTCCGTAGTTAAATTAGGCTTGAAATGGCTAAAAACAAGAATTTAAGTTTGGAAGTTTGACCGATGAGTTGACTTTTTGATATCGGAGTCGGAACCCAGTTCCGAAAATTTTTATAGCTCCGTTATGTAATTTATGACTTGTGTGTAAAATTTGAGGTCAATCGGAGTTGATTTGGTAGGCTCCGACATCGAATGTAGAAGTTGAAAACTCTTAGTTTCATTAAGCTTGAATTGGGGTATGATTCATGATTTTAGCGTTGTTTGATGTGATTTAGAGGTTCGATTAAGTTCGTATGATGTTTTAGGACTTGTTGGTATATTTGGTTGAGGTCCCGAGGGCCTCGGGTGAGTTTCGGATGGTTAACATATCAAAAGTTGGACTTAAAAAGCTGCTGCAATTTTCCCTTCTGCTGTATATTCTGGGCTATGATCGAGCCCCAGATCGAACCCAGATATCGAGCCCACGATCGAGGCCTGAGTCGAAGTCAGGGACGAGGCTCAGTATCGAAGCTACGATCGAAGGCAAAGCTCGAGGGCCATGATCGAAGGCAAGGCTCGAGGGCCAGGATCAAGACCCAAGATCGAACTTGATCGAGGCCATGACCATGTCCCAGGCTCGAGGCCTGATCGAGGCCATGAACAGCTCCGAAGATCGAGCTCCTTGATCGAGCTCCTTGATCGAGCTCCCAAGATCGAGCTCCCTGAGATCGAGCTCCCTGAGATCGAGCTCCCGAGATCGAGCTCCCCTGATCGAGCTCCTTGATCGATCTGGACAGAGCTGTAAGTTATAAAAACAGAGGACATTCGTCCCTTTTGACATTTTTGACGAACTTGAGCTTGAGCAGAGGCGACTTTTGTCAGATTTTCAAGGGAAAAATATTGGGGTAAGTGATTCTAACTAGGATTTGGTCAACATATACAAGTATATCATTGTTTTTACCATAAATTAGTGTTTTGAGATTTAAATTTGGGAAATATTTAGAAATCTCATAGAAACGAATTTTTGAGATTTCGGTATCGATTCGGAGTCGGATTTGAGTGAAACTGGTATGGTTGGACTCGTAATTGAATGGGTTATCGAATTTCGTAACTTTTGCCGGATTCCGAGATGTGGGCCTCACGGACGAATTTTTAATTTATTTCGGAATTTTTATTTTAAAATGTAGTATTTTCTTATAGAATTGATTCCTATAATTTTTAGTGATTGTATCGAATTATTTTGGATAGATTCGAGCCAGACAGAGTTGGATAATCGTGGAAAAGGCCTTATAGTGGATTAATTGGAGCAAGACGAGGTAAGTCTCTTGTCTAATCTTGTGAGGGGAAAATTACCCCATAGGGATTAAATTGAATAATTGTTGCTAATTGCGGGGGCTACGTACGCACGAGGTGACGAGAATCCGTGCGTAGCTACTATTAATGCTAAAGTCCGGGTAGTTTAAGACTCAAAGCATGAATTACTTGTGTGAATTGTATTCTTTATTAATTAAAATAATTGATGTATATATTGTGAATTGTTATGAAAAGTAGAAAAATATGAAATTTTCATATGCTTAATTTTTGTTTAAATCAATTAATTGTTAAAAGAAATTATTCTCCTCCCAAATTTATCTTATAATAAATATACTCTCCTTCCGGAGGCACATAAGAAAATGTCCTCCTTTCTTGTGGAGCGGGCCGAACGCCTCGGCAGGATAGATGCATCTATGGATCGCGCCGCACGTCCCTCGGCAGTGTACACGACACTCTGGATCGGGTCGTACGTCCTCGGCAGAAATCGTGCTTAATAATAATAATTACACGATACTTTAATAATTTATTTCAGCTTGTGAAGCTAATTAATAAATTGAAAAATCCTTGAAATTTAATAAATTATTACTCTTGCTTGTTAAGGAATTAATTCTTACTCCTGTAAATGAGGTTTAATTGATAAATTAGAAATTATTTGAATTGAAGGAATTTAATTAATATATTGAGAATTGTTACATTTGAAGGAATTTGATTATTTCTACTGATTAAATAAATTATTGTAAATTTTGTAAATCATGCTGATTTAAATATCCTAGTTTTATTTCAGTTATTAT